>NC_141147.1:142950588-143280855 GCF_053477565.2 Lygodium microphyllum | reverse complement strand
GGATAACGACAAAGCTATCCAATTCTTGACTGTATATGTAAATCATCATCGGAATAGGGATCAATTGAGAGATCATTCTGTTCCCCCTAATGCCCGAGAATTTAAGGGTTTTCGAGTAGCACTGCTATAAGTGGAGGCTATGGCAGTGCATTATGTCATTAAAAATTGCCTCCACATATAAAGGAGGCAAGGCCAAAAGCTGATTTACAGGTTTTTATAGCCAATAGTGTAGGCTGTTATAAATAGTTTTCAGCCATGAATAGGGCTGAAAGAAAGCATTTGTGTCATGTGAAACAAGAGCTGAAGAAAATTGATGTTTTACCTAAAGATGAAGAAATTTCAAGGCTATTTTATGGGCTGAATTATAATGATACAATGACTGAAATATATGCAGTCGTTCATGCAGAAAATCAAGCAGAAAATCAGTCTATACAGGTTTGTGCATTGGATATGTATGACATAATCCAAGAATTTGCAGATCATGAAGCCTTTGGATAGCCAAACAAGGATGAAGTAAGAGTAGAAACAAAGTATAAAACAATTGATAAAAAGGTCAAGCCGGTGGCTACTCCTCTACCACCCGAAAGCGAAGGACTGGCAGAAAGGGTATCCAAACAGCCAAGCCTTCGTGATCCCAAAGATATTGGTCACCAATTTACAGCAGAAAGTCTACAAGAGCTGAAAATTGGTGAAGACTCTTTCCTCTTGTCAGCTGAAGAGAAATTCTTCATGCAGATGTTAAAGAATCATGGCAAAGCTTTTTCATTTCAGCCACATGAAATTGGCTGTGTGGATCCAAGCATTGTGGCACCAATGGTGATTTTTATGGTCCCACATATTCTTGGAATCTTAAACCAATTCTGATACCGAGGGCTCATTTGCCTAAGTTATTGGAACTTCTAAATGAAAAGATAAAAATGTGAATATTGGAGCCATCTTGAGCTCCATATTCCAACCGATGGTTTACCGTGCCTACGAAGAATGGATCTTTGCGATTCATTCAAGATTTACAGCCTATCAATAAAGTCACCATTAGAAATGTGGGTTCAAGGCCAATGGTTGATGAATTTGCTGAAGCCTTTGTAGGTAGAGCAATCTATTCCATGGGAGATTTATATTCAGGCTACAACCAATTTCAGCTTGCTTTGGAAAGCCAAGACATTACCACAATGAAGACGCCTCTTGGCTTAGTCCGCATGTGTACTCTACCTCAAGGGGCTACGAATTCAATAGCTCACATGATGAATGCCATGCATAAAGTATTGAGGAATTATATTCCTCAATTAACTCTTCCTTTCCTTGATGATGTTCCAATCAAAGGATGTGAAGTTCATGAGAAGAATGAAGAAATCAATGAACTTGGATATCACAAGTTTGTTTCCGATCATATTAATGATTGTGCTCAAATCTTGTCTAAATTAGAAGAAGTCCATCTTACTCTTTCAGGTGCTAAATCTGTTTTTGGAGTTGAAAAAGTTCTTGTGGTAGGGCATATGTGTGGTCCATATGGCCGAAAGTCTTCTCCATCCAAAATTGATGCTATCAGCAAAATGCAAGAAATATGTACAAATGTTTCAGAGGTGAAAAGATTTCTTGGTTCATGTGTCTTCTACCTTATTTGGATACCACATTTTACTCATGTTGCTAAAAATATTTATCAATTGCTAAGAAAAGGCCAAAGGTTTATATGGATAAAAGAACATATTCAAGCTATTCGAAAACTGAAGAAATTGCTGATTTCAGTCCCCCACCTTAAAGAGGGATAATTACTCTAATGGACAGCCTATTATACTCACAGTGGACACAAGTCCTATTGGAATAGGATGGGCAGTTGGTCAAGACGACCTTGAAGGCAACAGATATGCAATCCGCTTTGGAGCAAAGGTTCTTAATGAACAACAAAGAAGGTATGCTCAAATTAAAAGAGAGCTTTGGGGAGTAGTGACTGCATTGAAATGTGACAGGGAGTACTTCATGGGTGCACATGTAATAGTTGAAATAGATTGCCTTCCACTTTTGGGCATGATTACCAATTGTTCCACTCCCGACATAGCTATGCTAAGATGTATAGCTTATATTAAATCCTTAAATCCTGATTTGAAACATATTGCAAGAAGAGATAATCCAGTTGCTGACATGCTTTCGCGTGCCAGATATAAGGATGAAGAAGAAATGATGGATGAAGAAGAATCAGAGTCTAAATGATATTGTAAATGCAAGTACAAATCTGAAAACAGCAAGTACAACTGAATCTAATAATGATTCAGAATTCAAAAATGTAGGTACAACAATAATTACAACAAGTATGACAGGTTCAATTGTTAAAGAAAATTTTACATCAGTAAGGAAGGATGATACAACCAAAGAAGGACAGTGGGCAGCTGGTAGACAGCATGCTCAATGTTTTGTTATGGTTTGTTTACACTTCAAAGAGGAATATTATGTAGATGATTGGCTAAAAATTGGCCAATTTTTTAGCACTATGACAAAGAAGGAAGATTGGTCTAACGAAGAGTTCAAGAGAATTAAGAGAAAATCTTATGGCTTTTTCTTAAAGATGGATACCTTTGGAGGCATGTGAAAAACAAAGGAAGGGCGCCTGTTCGTGTCTTAAGAGACAAAAAGACTCAAAGACAGGTCATGCAAGAATTTCATGAAAGCCTATTGGCTGGTTATAGAGACATATGGAGCACTTTTGCCAAAATAAAAGAGAAATTTTAGTGGCAAAACATGTATAAAGACATTGAGCATTTTGTTGAGTCTTGTCATGTTTGTCAAATATACTCTATGGTTAAGCCTAGAGATGGGCTTCAACCTACCTATCCTTTATCCATTCACTATAGATGGGTTATTGATTTAGTAACCATGCCTATAGGAATTTGGTACATGAGATATCTAGTATTTGCTAGATGGTGAGTAGACATCGTAACCTAGCCCCACTCAGATTTTGACACGACTGGACTGACTAACTGGGTCTCTACTAATGCAATTGCTTGTTATAATTAGATGATGTATGGCACTTGCGGCATGCGTGACTGCGGGGGTTGATTTTAGTTACAAGTTAATGTGTCTAAAACGAGTGTGCATGTGCATTTGTGAATTGATTTTAATTTACAACTTATGTGGGGTAGGGTGCAAAGGTGCACGTGCAATGGCAGGGGTTCTTTTTACAATTAACGTCCGGTTCATTTTATTTACAATTTATGAGGTGCAATCTGTTAATTATGTATGTGCAACATTCGGTTGATTTTATTTACAATTAATGTGTGTTATTGTGCAAGTGAGAGGGGGAAAAAATGAAGGAACCTGGTAATGTGTGGGTATGCCTGCGAAGTCTCAAATCACAACCTCCAAAAGTGGAATGCCCAATCCACAAAAATCCACAAAACAGTCAAATAGTTGACTGTGAAGAGTCAAAACAATCAAACAGTCGACTGCCAAGAGTCATCTTATTGGATAGAAAAACAAAAATGAGCTAACACCATGACCACGACAAAGAACAATGAAACAGATGACCAAAAGAAAAGAAGAAAAAAAAATGTATGTCTTGGATTTATTTGGATGTGTTGATTGGTAGGGTTTTTATGTTCCAAGAACCCAAATTTTCCCACAATGAGGATGGCAGCCCATATTATTTCAATGTGATGGAAATGTTCATTTGATGTCGGGGAGTTTCAAAAAAAAATTGTTATAATAAATACATTGTCATGAGATGTTTCCAAAAAGAAATAAGTTCTCAACATTATGTGATTTTTTTTTAATCCCAAGAAAATGTCCAAGATAGCAAAGAGGGTAAATGTGATTTTCTGAAAATTTTTCTTTTTTTGAATCATGTTCTGATTTTTATGTATTTTACTGGATTTTTTATCAATTTCCATCAGTTTAGAAAGAATTTTAGCCAATTTGGAATTTTCAAGAATTTTTTAATAGGATTTTTTAAAGAAGAAATTTTATTTAACTGTGGGAAAAGGTATCAACAATTTTTGGCAATTTTTCAAAATTTGTTTTGAATTTCTTATGATTTTGTTCAAATTTTAAATGTGTTTAATGGATTTTGTGATTAAAAAATGAGTTTCGGGATTTCAAAAATGAATACCCAGACACACGTGAATAGCTACGTGTAAATGAAAAAGCACGCACCACCGCACGGACAAGTCCAAATGCGCATCTCGTGCGTGAACAGTCGCAAAGAGACGCGATCACGCGTACACACGCGAATGGCCCAGCTGATGCAGAGACGCAATAATTTTAAAAAAATCACAGCACGGGGTTGCTGTGCGAGAACCATGGGGTTGAGGTGTTTTCTATTTGTTTTTTATGTGCTTTTTACTCGCTGCGAGAGGGGGTCAACAGGGGTTAGGATGGGGGAGGGGGGATTAGGAAGGGGGAAGGGGCCTAGGGGAGGGGTTGGTTGGGGGAACTGGGGGTGGGGTGGGAACCAGGGGGTTGGGCTAGTTGGAGGGGGGTTGGGGGCTGGTTAAGGGGGAAGGTGGGTGGTCGTCGCTTAAAGGGAGGGGAAGGAGGTGGTGGAGAAGGAGATGGAGAAGGAGGAAGGGGAGGAGAAGGAGGAGGCAAAAGAAGCGGCGGCGAGGGCGGAGGCGCGGCTGACGGCGGCGAATCCGGCGGCAGTGACGGCGGAGTGGAGGTAGCGTTGTGGAGCGGGTAGGAGGCGAAAGAGGGTGGAGGGGACGGTTGGGGGAGGGAGCAGGAGGAGGAGGGTTTGCCCGTCGGGAGGGGCAAAGGGGGCGGGAAGAAGGGGAAATAGGGGAGAAGGGTGAAGGGAAGAGGGGATGGAGACGGGAGAAGGAAGAGAGGGAGGAAGAAGGGAGGGGGAGGAAGGTGGAGGGAATGAAGGCGGGAGGAGCAGTAGGTGGGGGGGGAGGGTCAGGGAGAGAGAAAGAAGAAAATGAAGAAGAGAGAGAGAGAGGGGGGAGGTTGGGAAGGGGGGTGCCCATGGGTGGGGTATTTAAAAAAAATAAAAAATAAAAGTAAGGAATTAATGAAGAAATAAATTAGAAGAAAAAAGAGGAAAAGGGGGCATGCCCCTGTCCCGCGCGCGCGCGGGTGAGGGTAAAAAAATTTGCGGTGGTGGGACCCGATAGGGCGGGGACGTCGACACAGAAGTCACGGACGCGACGAGAGCATCGCGAGAGACGGGAAAACGAGAACGCAAGCATTCAGGTGCAAGGCAAAGCATGCGAGAACACGAAAAAACAAAGAAAAATTAATAACTCATAAATCGTTCGTCGTCAAAACGAAAATCCATAAAAAGGAGAAATAAATTAAGAGAGGAGGAAAAAATGAGGGAAAAGTAAGATGGGGTGTCCGGAGGAAAATGAGGGCCTTCACATGGAAAAAATGCAAAAAAAGGCCCGAAAACACATACGGGGATTAATATCGAAAAATCTGTTCATCGGAATGCATGGCGAAAAGAAGGAAAAAGGTGCAGAAGAACATGTCCAACAACTCTATCACATCAAAACACAGTTTTGACCGAGATAGGACACGTTCACATGGAAAAAATGTAAAAATGACACACGAAAACGAGGTCGAAAATTAATAACAAAAAATCGGTTCACCGGAACAGAGGGTAGAAAAAAGGAAACATGTGTGAGGGAAGGGGTTACACAAGCCTGTCACATCCAAACTTAGTTCTGGGGGAATTAGGAGGGGTTCACATTCAAACTGAGTTCCGGGGGAATTAGGAGGGGTTCACATGCAAAAAACACAAAAAATGCAGTAAAAAACACTCGAAAAAATTAATAACTAAAAATTTGGCAGTTGTAAAAGGGGAGAGGAAAAAGGAAAAAGTGGGGGGAAGGCTGGCAGGACACGGGTGTCAAATCAAACTCGAATTCCGGTGAAAATAGGGCAGGTCAACATGGAAAATTATGAAAAATAAGTACGAAAAAGACTCGAAAATCCGCAAAAAGTAATAACGAAGGAACCGTACATCGAAATGACATGGAGTAAAAAGGAAAAATTTCAGGGACAAAGGGAAGGACAAGGTTATCATGTCAAATCACCGTTCGGAAGTAAGCAAGATGCGTTCACATGGAAAACTGTCCAATTTACGCAAAATACTTCAAAAAGTAATAACTTGAGAATCGTCAGTCAGAACAGGGGTTGGTAAAAAGAAAATTGGACAGTTCAAAGGGACGAACAGGGCTGTAAGGGCAGATAGAGATTCTGTTGACGTAGAGTACGTTCACATGAAAACACATCAAAATAAGGGAGAAAGAGAAATGGAGGAGGAACAGCCCCAAGGGAGGGGTGACAGTGGATGGGTGGTTGGGGAAGGGACCCCAGGAGGGTAAAAGAAAGTCATGGTATACATGCATGATCAAAGTGAGGCATATGTAGGGCAGTATGCCACATAGACGTGCAAGGACACGTCCCCACACTTAAAATCTTAACGGATAGGGTTGACCAAACAACAGGGACCTAGTACCACACAACATACCCATCGCTAATGTCCCCACACTTAAAACACGATCGTCACTGACAACAGAAGGTGTAGGGTTAGAAAAACTTGGCCCATGTTGTCGAGAATCAAGGTTGATTGTCGATGGTATGTCCACTGTCGTTGTCGGGTGTAGGAGGTATCGAGGTATCTTCACAGCACACATCCTTCGTGGCAGGGACCACGCGGTAGCATCCAAAGAGGTACCTGGTTGAAGGAATCGCAGGAAATTCATCATTGATGAGGAATATGACACTCAACTAAAAGTCACTCATATGAAATGAAAGAGCAGTCACTCACCCCATGACTGATATCACTCGAGGAAATTAGAATGAAAACCCATAGCTCACACCCGGTTTAGGAAACGACAAAGGAATGGTGCAGAGGGAGTATGCCAGGGTGCACAATTGATGGTGTATCAGTGCGTCCAACCGGTTTGGCATAGGTGCAAGGAGGAAAGTAAGGGAGCCTTGTAGTGCAGTGTGTAAAACAAAATGATGTGTCATGTGTTGATGGCAGAAACCCAGCCTGTGGGTGCATAGGGAAACGGAAATGTACCTGACTCCAAAGGTCGTAACGTCCCTCAATCCTCACCTCTCGGTAATTGATTGAAGAAACACTAGTTACCCTCATCCCACCCTCTGTCTCACGCTCTGTTGAAAGATATAGAGGGCAGTCATGTCCTGAAACCCGTTGATATAATCCTCACGGTCACTTGTGCAAAGGTTGTATGCCTTGTGCGTATTTGATGGTGCAACTGTGCATCCTGCCCAGTGCCGGCATACAGTGGAAGAAGGAAGGTTAGGGAGCTTTATGGTGCAGTGCACAAGAATAGATCGTGCTTTGTGCATTGAGAGGCCCATCTTGTGCGTGCAACACTCTATTCACACTTCTCACCTCTCATTTGATTTGAAGGGAAAAGACTGGTCACTCGCCCCACCCTCTATCTCACGCTAGTTTGATAGTTACAGAGGGCAACCCATACTCACTTCCCCATCCGGTTAGGATGAAAGCTCATGTCACTCGATTGTTTGTCGATGAAGATCGCATCGTCAGTTATTGAAGAGGTGTACCTAGGGAGGTAGCCATCAGATCGAACGTTGTGTTAGATAGGAACATGGCGTCTGCTAGAGGACTATCAAACACTCTACAGAAAGGCACAGGACATAGTGTACCAAGGGGGGCAGCTTCGAAACTAGATCCTGGGGATGTCAACTGATGAATCCACTTTCTGGACTGCTGGGTGTTGCCACCTTTTCCACAACCAGCTTCCCGCTTAAGGGTATTGACCACCTTTTCTTGGAACGAGGCCTGTTATGACAGGGAATTTCTTCCTTTTCTCCCATAATTTTTTTTTCTTTTTTTTTTTTTCTTTTTTTTCTCTTGTTTTTTTTTTCTCCTATTCCCGAGGGTGTCTCCACCTTTTCTCAAAGAATAGATTGGCATGACAGGGACTGAAGTCCTTTTCTCCTATGACCGATATGTATATTTTTTTTCTTTTTCGAATTAAGCAAGGAAATGGTAGAAATATCATTTGTCAGAACCATCCTCGCCATTGCCATTGGTGGAAAATACAGGATAAGAGATCAGGGACAGGACGTGGGGCTAAGGAGACAGAGGGTTGCGTCCACCTCATCAGGAGTGACTTAAGAACAACTATCAGAAGTAGCATCATAAGAGTTACAATGCCACGCCAACAGGGGGAAAGGATCAGGTGACTGTGATTGTCAAGATCCCCAAGGAGGGAAGTACTTCTTCAGGCGATAGCCATTAATTAGGAAGGGATCATCAGAGGCATCAACGGTTTGCACTTGGATAGAGCCATTAGGGTTGACAGCAAGTACCTTATATGGGCCCATCCACCACTGTTGAAGCTTGCCAAATCGTGAATCATAGGCAATGACCAAATCACCTTCTTTGAACTCCTTGTGCTTGATGAAGCTATCATGGTAGGCCTTATGTCGAGCTTGTGCGGCTTCCATGCACTATAGAGCCATCCTGCGAGTTTCATCCAAACATTCCAAGTGCAGGAGACGACGTTGCAATGAATCATCATCCCCCAAATGCTCTTTGATAGCCACTCGCAAAGAGGGCAATTCCAGTTCAAAAGGGAAAATAGCTTCTGTACCATATACCAGGTGGAAGGGTGTCTGTTCTGTTGCTGCTTTATGGAAGGTTCTGTATGCCCAGAGGGCCTCTGTAAGTCGATCATCCCAATCACGACGATGTGCAGCAATCATTCTTGTCAGAATCAAGTAAAGGAAGTGATTGGTGACTTCGACTTGGCCGTTGGCTCTGGGGTAGTAAGGAGTGGACTTGCGATGGCGGATCTTATACAGCTCTGTCAACTCTTCCATGAGTTTATGAATGAAATGAGTGCCTTTGTCACTTACCAGCTCTAGGGGACTGCCAAAACGGGTGATGATATTCTTGTACATGAACAAGGCTACGCTGTTACCATCGTCCCGCTTTAGGGCTTTAGCTTCACACCACTTTGTGACATAATCTGTATATACTAGGATGTATCTGTTCTGTTTTCTTTTGGTGGGAGGATCGATTGGGCCGACGAAGTCGATGCCTCGCTTCTCGAACGACTTCAAAGGAAGGATAGGTTGCAGTGGCATAGTGCTGGTCTTGGTGGGTTTCCCCATCCTCTGACAGGCATCACATCGCTTGCAGTAGTCATAGGCATCCTTATGAATGGTCAGCCCACCAATAAGCTGCTTGCAGAGCCTTCCTGGCTGTATCTTCTCCTGCAAAGTGGCCTCCACATGGCTCGTCATGGCAAGCCTTCAAAACAATCCCAATCTCATCTCCTGCAACACATCTTCTGAGCACTTAATCTTTGCCTTTCTTGTACAGTGCACCGCCTAACAGGGTGTAGAGGGCTGATTCTAACATAAGCTTCTTCCTTTCCCGACTAGAAATGCCAGGAGGGTACTGTTGGGTTGCCAGCAGATTGGCAATGTCTGCATACCAAGGGGTTACAGTTTCTACCAGGAATAGGGAAGCATCAGGGAGTTCTAGATCATCCTGCTCCTCGTCTGCAATCTGCGGGATACACGATAGATGATTAGCCAGAACATGGAAACGACAAGGTCTGGTAATTCCTCAAAGTGGAACTCCTGGAAAAGAAGGAGCCATCTCATCATTCCTCCTTTCATGTCTGCTTTGTTCATTAGGAAGGACAGGGCCTCATGATCCACATAAAATTTAAAGTGGGTAGACAGTAGGTAGTGGCGAAACTTCTCTAGGGAAAACACCATTGCCAAGCACTCCAGCTCAGTCACTGTATAGTTCAGCTCTCTATCAGTGACTTTTTGGCTTGCGTAATAGATAGGTTGCTCCAGCTTCGAGGATCCCTTCTGGCATAGGACCACACCTAAGCCTTCAATTGATGCATCAGTGTGTACATGAAACTCCTTTGTCCAATCACGAGGCTGCAGGATGGGTGCCTCAATCAAACACTACTTCAGAGTGTTGAAGGCTTTGTCACATTCTTCTGTCCAAATAAAGTCTGCATCTTTCCTCAGAAGCTTGTGCAAGGGGGTTGCCTTTGTTGCAAAATGGGCTATGAACCTTCTGTAGTAACCCACATGGCTGTCAGAGCTGCGATCTTCTCAATCTTTGCAGGGTCTGTTGATATCCCTTGTGCAGAGACAATGTGGCCCAACAGAACTCTAGAAGAGAGTCCAAAGATGCATTTTTTGAGCTTGAGGGAGATCCCATACTCCCAACATCGGTCAAGCATTGTTCCAAATGTCCCCAGTGTTTAAGAATCAGACTGTAAACACAGAAGTCATCCAAATATACCTCAATAAAGTCGTGGATATGATTTTGGAATGCGGCCATGATGACTCGTTGGAAGGTAGCAGGGGCATTGTAGAGCCCAAACGGCATCATTCGGTAAGCATAGGTCCCCTATTCTGTGGTGAAGGTTGTTTTAGATTGGTCCTCTTCTGCTATTTGGACTTGGTTATATCTATTGAATCCATCCAAGAGGGAATAAAGCTCATGGTGTGCCATTGTGTCCAACATCTGGTCTGTAAAAGGGATAGAAAAGTGATCCTTCTTCATCTTGAATTCAACTTGCGAAAATCCACACATATACGAAGCTTGCCATTCTTCTTGGGTACAACCACGATGGGTGAGACCCATTCTCTGTTGACCACTGGATAGATAAACTCTGCTTACAAAAGCTTCAACATCTTTGCTTTCACCAGTGTGGAATAATTCGTGTTCATTTGCCTCTGTCTTTGCCGTACTGGCTTGGCATCAGGCTCCAAGTCAATATGATGCTGACATATTGTGGGATCAATCCCCTTTAGGTCTTTGTAGGACCATGCAAACACGTCCAAATTCTCTTTCAACAAGTTGTACAAGGTTGAAAACTCCTCTTCTAGTAGGCTGCTACCCACCTGCACGTGGCATTCAGTGCCATCTGCATCCACAAAGGTTAACTGCCTTTCACCTTCTACTTCACGAATGAAGGTCCCACGGACTGCTTCTAGGTACAGATCCGAGTACAGATCCGACTCCTTCAAGGGGATGGTGTCCTCTTTTGATGTCCCACTAGACCCAACGTCTTCATTCAGTAAGGACTTAGGTTGCTCCTTGAAATGCTAAAATGGGATCAGTGCTGTCTCAGTTTTGGTACTTGTTGACAAGGAGCATCATCATCATCATTTCTTGACAAGTGTGGATGGGTGCGACAAGAACCACTGATAAAAGATGGCTTATTTTTCTTGATCCACTTCTTATATAGGCTTTGCCTATGGAAAGATCCATTTACCAATCCAAAGGGTACCATTGCCATTCTGTCCCACAGCATGGAGTCTTCTACTTTTGAAGCTTCTCGAACTCCCTCCTCATCTATTCCTTCTGTGGGTAGAGTGATTTCTTCTGTCTCGCTTTCAAAGTCTCCTTCTTCAGATTCATCATCATCCTCTTCAGACTCAGACTCTGCCTCTAGAGGTGCTCTGTAAGAGAAGAATAGGTCCTCTGCTTCGCCTTCAGCCTCTGTCTCTGGCTCTGCTATGGCCATGTAATAGGGAGAGCAGTACATCCATGCTTCTATCTCATTGTCAGAAGTGATTTCGAAAATGGTTCCTGGTTTAGGCAAGAAGTATTCACCCATCGATAATGGCTTTGCATCTTTTGGGAGTTGGCTTATAGTACCCACTGTTAGGGAATGTGCCTCTGTTTTCTTGGGAAGGATCTGTTTGACAGCATCTTCTTCTGCTAATGTTCCATCTGTAGCCTCATTGGGGGAGTCAAAAGATAATTCCAAGGAGGTGGATCCATGTCCTTTTTTAGCACCATATAGCTTCAGCACCACTTTATTGGGTCCTCTACCCAAGGTCAAGGTTCCTTTGAACCAATCCGTCCTTGCTCATGGCTTCAAAAAGCCATGGTCTGCCCAATAACAGGGGGTAGGATGTACCATAAGAGTTTGGCTTCACCACCAGATAGGTTACCCAATAATCTTTTCCAACCACTGTAGTCTTCACATATGGAAGAACGCCCAAAGGCTTGATTCTGCTCTAATCTGCCAGTCTGATGAGCCATTGAGTTGGTTGCATACCTTGTAGGCCTAGATCCTTCATTGTCACATCCCTCATAATGTTCACTGATGAGCCACCATCAACAATCAGTGCATTTGCAATAAAGCATCCTTCTATCCACACGCCAGTCTCTGGGGTACTAGGATCTAGGAAGGCGTTAGCCACATCCACTTCTTTTACAAGATCTAGAGCTTTGTTGGTCTTTGTTGCTATTGAGAGACCAATACTTAAGCCACGTCTTCTTGTCAGTATACTTTGGAACCTTTTTCGGCAACTGGGAGACAACATCAACAATTTTCAAAATGTGAGGTTTGCTTTAAAGGTATCTAGATCTCTGACCAGATCGTATTCCTTAATAGGATCCACTGGCTTCTCTAACCAATTAGGGAATGAGGCGACACCCATTTTCATTTTCCTTTTTTCTTCCAACAGGGGCATCATGGAGACTTCTTCTCCCACTTGTGGCACTTCCTCCTCTTCTATCTCCTGGACCTCTGGTCCTGTCTCTAGAACTGTCTCTGTGACTCTTTGTGGCACTGTAGTGCTCTGTACGACACTATCATGCTCTGTTCTGTTCTATTCTTCTGTTGGAAGATTGAACTTCACTGTTCTGGCAGGAGGATTATTTTCTTTCTAGACAGGTGGTTCCTTCTTCTTTGCACGCGTGATGGCAGCAACTTCCAATTCCACTAAATTGGAGGTAGGCTCTTGGGCCTTGGACGGATTATCAGTAGCATTGTTTTTCACTAGGGCTGGGCTTGGTGGACAATCTTTTGCAGTGTGGTCTTCTCCTTTGCATCGACTGCATAAGGGCTTGCAATCCTCTGACCTTCTGGGATTTAGACAATTTGGTGAAATGTGTCCCTTTTCTCCGCATCTGTAACACTCCATTTCTGATCTCTAACCACCGCTAGACTATCTTCCTCTATAACTTTGGGATGGAAATCTTCTGGGTTCGAAGTTAGGACCGAAGTCTCTAGGCTTTGGCCCAATATCTTGGGTTTTCATTTTGGATTCTAGCACGTTGAATCTTGTGTCTTCTTCCTTCCTTCTTCTATCATGTATCTCCTTTAGAGAGCAAATATCCTCTGTATGGTTCTTCCTAAGATAGTAGGAGCAGAAAGCTCTAGGGACCATTGGCTTTCGTGTGCATTCAATGGCTAAATGGCCTGCTTGATGACACTTACCACACCAAGTATTTGACCGCATCACATCTCTTCATGCTCCTGCAACATTGGATATGCTAGTGGTATTCACTTTCAGTGTCTGCAACTGCTCTGTAATCACATCCATCAACTCCTTTTTTATATTTGCAACCAAATTGGATAAATAATCCTTCAAGCTTTCTCCTCCTAAGGAATTGGCAGTAGGGTTTTGAGGAGTCTTTGAGATCACTACATAAACAGGTTGGGCTGGTGCAGAGGGGTGTTTGTTCTGATTCTGATTCAGAGCTCCTCTTTGAACTGTTAGCTGTTGGCTCCAGTTGGTAGGGTTCCACTGTTGCTGCTGATTTGGTATTGGGGGAAAGGTTTGGGACCATTATTGTTGTGGTCGAACCATCATTTGAGACAGTGATTATGGCCACTATGGATTTGGTGCACTATACTGTGATACTGGGGGCATCTGTTGGTAGGGGTAGGGGACAGTCCCTAGGATTGTATTTGGTGGGTACACCATTCCTGGCATCAGAGGAGGTGGGACTCCTCTTCGTGGATTCATCGCCAATCTAGCTTCCACTTCATCGTACAGTCTTGCACCTTCTGTTGGTTGTAGCTTGTAGTGTGGTTGGTCTTCTCAATTCCACGAACTTGCGAACTTTTGGTTGTAGGCCCCTGAGAGACACTCCTTTCTGGATTCCTTCATCCAAATGATGGTTAGTCCATCTCTTCAGGATAAATTCCATTCGTGAGACATAATATTCTACTCTTTCTCTAGAGGACTGACTTAAATTCATGAACTCCTCTCGCATTCGCTCTTCAAAACCTTCACGCTTGAATTTAGTGAGGAAGGCCAATCCCATGTGCCAATGATGACCAATAAATATGTGCAAATAAAGGCACAAAAATGTGTTCAACATGGAAACATCCTTTGCAAATTGACACTTTTCTTTTGTACTCTCTTGGAAAAAAATCAAATATGAAGCAATGTAAAATGTGTAGTCCAAAAGGCTCACATTAAAAAATGTTGAAAAGAAAGGGAAGGTCAAACACCTTTTGTCTCATTCCAAAAATTGAAGGGTATTTAGACCTTAGTCAAGATGTATGCAATTTAATTTTATATATCAAGAAAAGAAAAGGAGGAGGCTTGTCGGGTGATTTGAGGAGGTGGAAGGTTGAGGTGGTTACACACTCTCTCTTCCTTTATCTTCTCCTCTCACGGTTCATTTCCCTCTCTCTCATTTTGGCACAACACTTGCCTTCTTGTTCTTGCTTCCCTCTTTTGTGCTCCTTTGCCAAATCTAATGGAGAGTGAGGAAGAGGAAGAGGGTGAGGATGGAAGAATTTCTCTCAATTTCTTGTGTGCCTTTCATTTGTGTGTTTTGGAGCAATGGTTCTTGGTGAGGAGGAAAGGTTTCTTACAGGTTTTTGTGGCCAGCAATGTATTTGCAGCCTCTACCTAGCCGGTTTGTGGTTCTATTTGTGCCGTTGGCAGGGTGCTCTTCATTTGGTGCACAGGCTGGGAAAGAGGTGGCTATGAAGTTTGCAAGAGCTTCAAAGGGTTCACGGTCAGATTTGGGCCAGGGAAAGCTTCATTCTTGGTTGCATCCTGAAGAGGGAGAGATGGGTTTTTCTAAAACTGAGAAGAGAAGGGATATTTCAATGAGAAGATGAAGAAGGAGATGGTTGTAGATCGCAGTCATACCCATTACAATAGCAAATTTTCCATTTGTCTCTGCACAATTGCACGAGCCTCAATGCCTCTATCTGGTAAGGCCTACAATCGCCACACTCGTTTGGCCTTAACTTCCTCTCTCCTCCATGCCATAGCACTGCTCCCACAGCCTTTTACTACTCATCTTCAATTGTCTCGATCCAGAAGTGCGCCCAAAATTGCTCCTTGAGGTAGATGCTCATGCCGTCAAAGATTAATGCGCGTCTTTAATCAGCACGCTCTGCAACACCTCGACCTCCCCATTGCCTCTACAACGCCTCGTTTTCAAGAGACCTAGTCCCTCAGTGATATCAACACGAACAGCCTCCATTCTTCTATCTGCAGCAATCCTACGGCTAGTGTCACAGCTTGTTTTGTATCTCTAGACAAGACAAAGAAGAAGAAGGATTTGATCTTTAGATGATGCAGGCACAACAAAGTAGTGCAGACAAGCTTCCCAGCAAACTCTCGCATCATAAAGGCGACGCTCGACTGTTTGTCTCCCCCACTTATGGATTTTCCAAACGACGAGCAGGAGTATTTCTTTTGTGCACACCATTGAGGATTTGAACAAGGAATGACGTAGAGAAGAGCTTTGAAGGAAGAGATCAAGCTACAGCGTGATGCATCACCATGGATGTTGAGTGTGGCGCGATGCTTCCTACCCTCCTATTCAGGCACACGATGGAGCACTTCCTCATCCTCTTATTTTCATAATCAATTGGCAATGCTGAGATCCATTCAATCTACCTTTTCTTTTCATTTTTTCTTGAATACTTTAAAGAAAGGATTTAAACCTTTCATACTCAAAATCTTCTCTAAGGCTCCTTTACATACATTCTATTTTCTATCCTAACATGGCCCTTCACTAAGATCATCCTACTCCAATCACACAAGACTGTTTTCTATTCTTGATTTTTTTTTCTTCAATAAAAGTTATTCTTGTTTTTTGAAATCCATAGACCAGGTGGAGTACGTGAATGTAATATCCTTAGCGAGAGTGTACTTTATTTTCATATCCTTCTCGGGTTCCTTTTAATGTGCTTCATTGCATGGTTGTTTTCCTATCTATGCTACGTGTGAAGATGTCCTTGTGTGCAATATTGTTGGAAAACCCCATCCTTTGTGTTTTTGTTGTTTTGGGTGTTTGCTACTTAGGCTTTACGACCTAGTTGTATTTTTCTATTGTGTAGTTATTTTCTTTTCCCCATCCAATGGCAATATAAAGAAAATGAAGACCGAAGATGAAGATGAAGACTTTTTCAAGTGCTGATTGTGGTTCTTCTTCAAATTTGTTCGCAGGGACGCTTCACACTTAAGCATGGAAGGAATGACAACAAAAAATATGTGCAAATAAAGGCACAAAAATGTGCTCAACATGGAAACATCCTTTGCAAATTGACACTTTGATTTTGTACTCTCTTGGGAAAAAATCAAATATGAAGCAATGTAAAATGTGAAGTCCAAAAGGCTCGCATTAAAAAATGTTGAAAAGAAAGGGAAGGTCAAACACCTTTTGTCTCATTACAAAAATTGAAGGGTCTTTAGACCTTAGCCAAGATGTATGCAATTTAATTTTATATATCAAGAAAAGAAAAGGAGGAGGCTTGTCTGGTGATTTGAGGAGGTGGGAGGTCAAGGTGGTTACACCCTCTCTCTCATTTTGGCACAACACTTGCCTTCTTGTTCTTGCTTCCCTCATTTGTGCTCCTTTGCCAAATCTAATCGAGAGTGAGGAAGAGGAAGAGGGTGAGGATGGAAAAATTTCTCTCAATTTCTTGTGTGCCTTTCATTTGTGTGTTTTGGAGCAATGGTTCTTGGTGAGGAGGAAAGGTTTCTTGCAGGTTCTTGTGGCCAGCAATGTATTTGCAGCCTCTACCTAGCCGGTTCGTGGTTCTATTTGTGGCATGGCAGGGTGCTCTTCATTTGGTGCACTGGCCGGGAAAGAGGTGGCTATGAAGTTTGCAAGAGCTTCAAAGGGTTCACGGTCAGATTTGGGCCAGGGAAAGCTTCATTCTTGGTTGCATCCTGAAGAAGGAGAGAGATGGGTTTTTCTAAAACTGAGAAGAGAAGGGATATTTGAATGATAAGATGAAGAAGGAGATGGTTGGAGATCGCTGTCATACCCATTACAATAGCCAATATTCCATTTGTCTTTGCACAATTGCACGAGCCTCAATGCCTGTATCTGGTTAGGCCTGCAATCGCCACACTCGTTTGGCCTTAACTTCCTCCCTCCTCTACGCCATAGCACTGCTCCCACAGCCTTTTACTACTCATCTTCAATCGTCTTGATTCAGAAGTGCGCCCAAGATTGCTCCTTGAGGCAGATGCGCCTACCATCAAAGATTAATGCGTGTCTTTTATCAATGCGCTCTGCAACACCTCGACTTCCCCACTGCCTCTACAGCGCCTCGTTTTCAAGAGACCTAGTCCCTCAGTGATATCAACACGAACAACCTCCATTCTTCTATCTGCAGCAATCCTACGGCCAGTGTCACAGCTTGTTTTGTATCTCTACACAAGACAAAGAAGAAGAAGGATTTGATCTTTAGATGATGCAGGCACAGCAAAGTAGTGCAGACAAGCTTCCCAGCAAACTCTCGCATCATAAAGGTGACGTTGGACTGTTTGTCTCCCCCACTTACGGATTTTCCAAACGACGAGCAAGAGTATTTCTTTTGTGCACACAATTGAGGATTTGAACAAGGAATGACGTAGAGAAGAGCTTTGAAGGAAGGGATCAAGCTACAGCGTGATGCATCACCATGGATGTCAAGTGTGGCGCGATGCTTCCTACCCTCCTATTCAGGCACACGATGGAGCACTTCCTCATCCTCTTATTTTCATAATCAATTGGCAATGCTGAGATCCATTCAATCTACCTTCTCTTTTCATTTTTTCTTGAATACTTTAAAGAAAGGATTTAAACCTTTCATACTCAAAATCTTCTCTAAGGCTCCTTTACATACATTCTATTTTCTATCCTAACATGACCCTTCACCAAGATCATCCTACTCCAATCACACAAGACTGTTTTCTATTCTTTATTTTTTTTTCTTCAATAAAAGTTATTCTTGTTTTTTGAAATCCATAGACCAGGTGGAGTACGTGAATGTAATATCCTTAGCGAGAGTGTACTTTATTTTCATATCCTTCTCGGGTTCCTTTTAATGTGCTTCCTTGCATGGTTGTTTTCCTATCTATGCTACGTGTGAAGATGTCCTTGTGTACAATATTGTTGGAAAACCCCATCCTTTGTGTTTTTGTTGTTTTGGGTGTTTGCTACCTAGGCTTTACGACCTAGTTGTGTTTTTCTATTGTGTGGTTGTTTTCTTTTCCCTATCCAATGGCAATATAAAGAAAATGAAGACCGAAGATGAAGATGAAGACTTTTTCAAGTGCTGATTGTGGTTCTTCTTCAAATTTGTTCGCGGGGATGCTTCACACTTAAGCGTGGAAGGAATGACAACAAGAAATATGTGCAAATAAAGGCACAAAAATGTGTTCAACATGGAAACATCCTTTGCAAATTGACACTTTGCTTTTGTACTCTCTTGGAAAAAAATCAAATATGAAGCAATGTAAAATGTGTAGTCCAAAAGGCTCACATTAAATAATGTTGAAAAGAAAGGGAAGGTCAAACACCTTTTGTCTCATTCCAAAAATTGGAGGGTCTTTAGACCTTAGCCAAGATGTATGCAATTTAATTTTATATATCAAGAAAAGAAAAGGAGGAGGCTTGTCGGGTGATTTGAGGAGGTGGGAGGTTGAGGTGGTTACACCCTCTCTCTCATTTTGGCACAACACTTTCCTTCTTGTTCTTGATTCCCTCTTTTGTGCTCCTTTGCCAAATCTAATCAAGAGTGAGGAAGAGGAAGAGGGTGAGGATGGAAAATTTTCTCTCAATTTCTTGTGTGCCTTTCATTTGTGTGTTTTGGAGCAATGATTCTTGGTGAGGAGGAAAGGTTTCTTGCAGGTTCTTGTGGCCAGCAATTTATTTGCAGCCTCTACCTAGCTAGTTCGTGGTTCTATTTGTGCCATGGTAGGGTGCTCTTTAGCCAAAAGTTCATGTTGCTTGTTTGTCATACCTTTGAAATGCCGCCCCCTTGAAAGTGGCAGGGAATATTGCCAACCAATCCTTTCATGTATCTTACAAGCCATCTACATATCCCTAATGAGAAATATTTAAACGTTTATGTGAGAGATGTCATCTTACAGGCAGTGATGTATGTACATTCAATTGAGCTTCTGTTAGCAGAGAGTTTACGAACTTATCATGAGCAGACGTCTTGGTGCAAGGGATATGCTTGGCATCCACCTTTGGAGGATGTTGCTTTGGAACCTCGTCGCTTTAGAAGTGTCTTTCATAAATCAGATATCCAGCCTCTTCAATCTCAGTTGTTGAGCTTCATTGCTTATAACCCATTATTTACTGAGTCTTTCTTTCAAGATTTAAATTTCCGATGTTCTATTTATCCTTTAGATCCTGCTGATCTTTTATCATATTCCCTAATGTCTTATCGTTTCCCATTATATGTTTCTCTTCTTTCATCTGGTCCTCATAATATTCCTCTCTTATCATTTACCCCTTCAGGATTTCCTCACATTCTAGTGTTCACTACATGTCCTTTCATTGCTGATCCTACATTATCTCCTACTCCTTCTGACATTCCACCTACTGTTCCTCCAGTTCCTTCAGTTTTTCCAACAGAATCCCTTCATATATTTTTTATGTATTCTCCATCTTTTCCACCTTCTTTATCCCTTCAATTACCCTCTTTTTATGATTTGTCCTATCCTCCATTACAATGGTCTCCTTTCATTCCATTACCCTCTCCGACAGATTACATTAACCTTCCTCCCCAAACAGTGCTAGATACCCTAGGGTATGATGGTGACATCCTTCGTAGAAGATAGTGGACATTACATGATTCAGTGGATAGGTCCAGTGTTTAATTGCAGTGTTTAATTGGCCTCTTATTTCAGGGTCCTAGGATACTTCTGCAGCGTGTTCCAATTCTTACCTCCACTTTGCTAGGGTACATGGTACTTCTGGAGATACCATAGTGCGTCTTGCTGCTCACTTTTGCTGGTATCTTGCGTTCATGCATCATCAGTCACATTGAATACTTGCAAGGATATCCCCCAGATGCTGATTAATCCAAATGAGGATGTAGTAGTTGCCCAAATGGATCTCTTATATTATTTTGCACAGGCCTTTCCTACTAGATTCATCATTTTATTGGAAAGGATGTGTTACCTACAATTCCTCCAAAATGTACCTCAATACTTTGTGGATGAAAACAAAGCCTTGGACCGTCTTAAAATTAGTCTGCAGTTTAAGAAGAAATACCTTCATCCTACTTAGTAGAAGGGTTTTCTTGATTGTATCCACTCTCTTTTTTTTAATGGAAATGTCTTCTTTCTCTTCAACATTTTTGAGGAGTTGTGCCATTCAGATTATATTTGTGTATGGGTATTTTTTGTACTAGTTTTTTTTTTTCTTTGTGGATGAGGAGCTGATGAAGATGGAGCTGTGAAGATTGATGATGTTGCTTATTAGCTGGATGAAGTTGCAGTTGAAGTTTTGGAAGTTGAAACATATTATATAGGTTTTATAAAGCTGATGTTGCGGTTGTGATCATAGCTGGTACATTGTGCTGATTGAAGATTTTTTAGCAAAGAGATTAGAGCTTTTATTCATTTTTTCCTGAGGTCGCGAGGACACTTTCTTATCTAAGTGTGGGGATATGTTGAGTGTGAAATGTGTTGATTTTTGGGCTGATTTTTTGTTGTTTTTTATTATAAATGGTTGTTTTTTATGACTGATTGTTTGAATTTGAAGATATTTTGAAGTGTTTGGAAAGGTTTAGATAAGTTTGAAGGGTTTTTGATGGTTTTTGATGAGGATGTTTGGTTCTATAAGGTCAGATTTTCTTTTGTTTTCTTCTATTTTGTTTTTGTTTTGGTAGTAGAGATGGTTGAATGAATGTTTTGAGAGATGATTGAAGTTGTGTGAAGAGGTTTATGAAAGATTAAATTGGTTTTGTTTTGGTTTTTATGATTTTTATGGGTTCTGTTCATCTTCTGTGAAGTTTTGTAAGCTTCTGTAGCTCTGTGTTCTGTACTTTTGTTGCTCTATGGTTTTGTTTTGTTGTTTCTGTTGAGTGTTATGATGGATGTGTTGATATTTTGGGAAGTGTTTTTGTCTTAGGAAAGGATGAATGGAAGCTCTATCCAAGCTAATTGAAGTGAAGAAGTCATTGCTGAAGATTCACAGAAGGTTATAGAAGACAGTGATAGAAGATAGATCTCACAGGACACTATGAAGTCTCTAGTGCCCCTTCATACCACACATACCTTTTGGAAGGTGTATTCACGACCAAGAAAGGAGTATTATGTGTGATTATTGATTATTGTAGTGAGGAGATTATTTACATTTGAGAGAGTATCATTGAGAGAGAGAAAAGTGAGAGATAATCAATTTCATGCATGAAAACAATGTATCTACATGTGAGAGAAGAGAGGACTATGAAGAAAATAAAGAAGAATACTATGTGATGTATTTCCAAGCAAAAGTGGTGTCTTTATTTGGTGTTTTATTGTTCTTTTGATGGATATTATGAAGATTATGAAGAATATGGTTGATTTTATAAAATCCGCGGGAGATCTACATGATGTTGCATGAAGATTTGTTGTGCGTGGTGTTCTTTTCTTCATTGTGATCATATAAAACCTAATAAAAAAGCTTGTTGATGATGACAAGATAGATTTTCTTGTAGTAGAAACCCTATTTTCTTGGTGTCTCTCTTGGGGCTCCAATGAGGAATGGTTATGATGATAATAAATTGTGTGATATTTTTATGGATAGCAGTTTTATGTTGTTGAATATGATATGTGTTTTCTATCTGAGTGCTTTTCCTAAATGTTATATGCTTATGATGGTAGTAAATCTGTTCAAGAAGTTTCATGTAGTATATGGGTCAATTCAGGCTGATGAGTGTGTCTTGGGTTGTTATGGTGTTTTGAGGTGCCATAACATGGGCCTTCAAGCACCCATATTGATATCAACTTAGATGTATTTTTCTTTTAGATTCTCATAGACCATTTCAAGCTTTTATAAACACAACCTGAGGTTTTTAAACACCCGTGTCGAAGTTATGTATTTTGCACATGCACACAAATAAAAAATTTGGGACACATTGAGAGTAAATAGCTTGAGACAAAGAGAGAAAGAGGGAGAGATAGCTAGTCCAAGGTGACTGGGCTCATACTTAAGGCCATGGAGAGACCCCTCAACTCAACACATTTAAGGTTTGTTTCACTTTCGCTCTCTTTAGAATCTAAGGTTTGCATTCATTTTCTTTGGTGATTTAAACATTGTTGTTTTTCTTAAACAATTTAGATCCATGTTATTGCACATTGTTTAGGGTTGCTTGTGTGATAAATAGTGAACATTTTGGTGAACATAAGATTAATCATTGTCCAAACTGGTTTTTTAACGCTTATTTATACATATGTTTACATGTGATTCAAAATGCGTAAATCACTACTTCTCTGCAACGGTTCTGTTAACATTTTAGGAAATGAGGATCCCCATGGGTTCTTAAACACAAAGAGACAACAATTGTTTGCTTTATTTACTATTTATTTTGTTGTCTACATTAGCTATTGATGGACTCGTGTCTTCTTCTTCTTAAATTCACTAGTTTATGAGTTAATTTTAGGGTGCCATTAGGTGCTAGAGCTTATATGAAAGGTGTGGGAGCCTTATTAGCTTGAAGAGAGTGATATTCTCAAAAGATATGAGGTTCTATAGTTTGGATAAATTTGTCTTGGATGTTTAGAGCCTTTTTTTTGTTTTTGATATTATTTCATATGTATTGGTGCAACATATAATCTTAGGATTGTTGGTATTATGTCTCATTCCTCATCACGTATGATTATATTGATAATGAATGAAGAATGTTAATTGATGGGCACAATATGAGACGCAAGCTTCTATTTTCAAGAGAAAGTGAGAGAAGCAATGGGAGAGACTAGGGCAATATGTGAAGATGCTGTGAATTTGATTCAAGGAGTGATAACTTTGTTGTCAAGTAGTGTAAGATTTCATAGGCATTGATATTTCTGATCTTAATATGTTGAAGATGCCACATCTCCTTTATGGATGTCCTCATCCTCTTATCTGCTTTGGAATCACCTACCAATTTGACAAATTTTCCACCTACACATTGACCTCATAATGAGGCACTTTGTACATAGACCCACACTTTTAGATACAATGTGTGATCAAGTCTTCCCACTTTCTTGGACTCTAGAAATCTTGCTCTCCATTTTCGCGTAATTGAGAAGGTTTAAAAAATACATCACAACATCATGACAAGAGGGAGAGTATCTCTTAGGAACAAGAAAGTAAAAGACTAGGATAGGTTTGTCCCATCTAGGAAGAACAATTCAAGCTTCATGGACATACATGAATATAGAGCATGGGGATCTCCTAAAGACCTCTAGTATGCAATCCTATATTATTCTAGATAGCAAGTTTGTGGTGGATGATTTAGTGGACCTTGAACCTATTTTGATAGATACTTCTAGTGATGCTCTTGGTATCATAGGCTTATCCTTCAAATTTTTTAGTTACCCTTGCATATGTTACTCAATATTATACTCAGTAAATGAATGTTGTGTATTAAGGAGAACACAAAATTTCCTTCTCAATCGAGTCAAAATACAATAGCTACAGATCTAAATGTTAGAGGTTTCTTTAGTAACATTGCAGCCAATTTCGACCCAACATTGAGAGATACTTATAGCCATGGTCTTTAAACACTAGGGTATAGGAGGTGGTCAACTAATGCTTAATATCCTTCTCATATCAGAAATCGCTGCTTCTACTTCATGCAGCTTACGCTCACTTTCAAATTTCTTCCATTCTTGCCCAGCTTGTATCTGTTCTTACAACACGACACTATACTATAATTTTATCCAAGCAAAGTGCCGAAAACCATTGTGAAAATGCAAGTTAATCACCTCTTCTAATTGTTTCTTACTTAGCTCAGCTAGACTCCTTGCATTGCTCCCATTTTTGGAGAAAATTAAAGATAGTGTGTTTATTTCTGTCTTTTTCCTCCCTAAGAAACTGAGGGGATTTCATATCTTTTAACACTGGGTTATCTCTTAACTTTTGGTGGGGTTCTCTAGGAACTCGCATAGTCACATCTAAATCTTTTGATGAAGATGGAATATCCGAGGTTTCTACCTTATTTTTATCCCTTTCTAATAACAGGGCTAATTGAGATTTTATTTCTATGAGTGTTTGAGTTAGAAACTCCATTTGAACCCCCTGTGCTTGCACACGAGCAATTAAATCATCAAATTGTTCTCGTGTAACAAAAAATTCTTCGCATTGTTCTTCTTGAATTTCTGTTTCATGGGGATCCGCCATAGGATGCCATAGGATGGTCCCCAGAACTAGAATCTTCCGTCACCCCCTTTTTCTCTTTACCATCCATTAATACACTGGAATTCTTCTCAAAGGTATTAGATAAGTACTCATCACCATTGTTAGATCATATGCATTTCAACCTATATCCAAACTGATTTTCAACAAAAGCAAGCCAACACTAAAATATAGCCAAGAATGTTTTTTTTTGCTTTATGGGATATGGCTAGACCTTATGTGAGTGAATGAAAGTAACAAAATATTTCACACCACTAATGACTAAGGACTTGTAGAGCATAGATCCACAAACATTTAAAAAAACAAGAGTTATGTTATATTTTTTCTGAAAATATATTACGAGGCCGTGTGAATTCTCGGGCAAAAGACAATGCCGGCATTGTGGTCACAGACGATGCGAACTTTAACACGATGTATCATAATCTCCATTGGTAGAACCAAGACTGAGGTTTAATGAAACCGCATATTTTCGTGTGAACCTCCTCTTGGGAGGAGGTCAAGAGGAAATTGAGAAGATTTATGGATATTTTTTTCTTTTTAATCCTTCTTTTCTCCCTAGCCGATGGCTGTGCTGGAGGAGGGGGAGTAAGGCACGAGCATGAAAGCCTTGCTGGATGTCATGGAGGGGTGAAGGGCCATGTAGTTGGCCGTGTGGGAGAGAGGAGGTACCTCTCCCTACCATATAAATACCCTCTATGGGGTGAGTGAGAACGAGGAAGTGAGGGATGGATGCTACCATGATCGAGTGAAGGAGAGGATTCTGAGGGTAAGGAGGGCCATAACACTGCAAGCCGAGAGAGGGAGTAAAGAGGAGTCGTGTAGGAGTGTGATGTTGCTGGCCATGAGGGAGGTGAGCTGAGTAGTCGAAAGGCTGTGGGAGAGGTGGAATAGCAGAGGGAAGCTCTACATGAGGAGGGAGGTGAGAACTTCCACAAAACCATTTGAAAACCTTTCTATGGATTTTTCTCCCCCCCTACAAGTTATCTTAAAAGCGCTTTCTAGGGACTTTTATAAACCATTTCTAAAGGGGTCTTTATGTTGAGAAAGAGAGAGAGAGTACGAGAGAGATACACAAGACATGCTCCCAAAGAATGATTCATATTGATGTAGAGTTAGTATATATAGGTGAGACCCAAGTCAAGTGAGAGATGATATATATAGTTGTAACATCCCCACTCAAACAAAGGTCTCTAGCTGCGAGTGAAAAAACCCTTGGGGAGAACAAGGGAAAAACCTGAGCCCCTACACATACCTATGATACAAAAATGATTTCCTATAAAGTTTTCTTGAATACAATGATACATGTCTCAATCAGTGAGACAAGAACTTGGAAGAATACCAAGTGCATGTCTTAATGAACTAAAGCGAGCTTCACTAAGAGCTTTTGTGAAGATGTCTGCAACCATTTGATCACTGGGACAATGCTCCACCATAATGGAACCTTTCTTAACTTCATGTCAAACATAATGATAATGAATAGCAATATGCTTTGATTTACTATGTTGTATATAGTATTTGGTAAGACTAATAGCACTTTGGTTATCGCATCGAAGAGGTGTACTAGATGATGAAGGATGTCCTAAATCTGCAAGTAGTCGTCGAAGCCAAACTAGCACGCGAGCTGCTAATGATGCAGCAACATATTCAGCCTCAGTTGTAGAAACCGCAACACATCGTTGTTTCTTGCTGGACCAAGAAACCAAACATCCATTTACAAAGAAACAATTCCCACTTGTAGATCGCATGGATAAGTGTGAACTTGCCCAATCAGCATCTGTATATCCAATAAGGTCAAGAGAAGTTGAAGAAGATAAAGAAGAATCCTCTCGACGACGATAAATAAGACCAAATTCGTTAGTACCCTTGAGGTACTTAAGAATACATTTTGCAGCACTCCAATGAATAGTGGAAGGGGAAGAAAGATACTATCCCAAAAAGTTAGCTGCAAAAAAAATATATGGTCTTGTGTTTAAACCAATAAACTGAAGACAACCAACAAGATTAGCAAAAGGTTGATGAATGGTTGATCCTTCATTGCGTGTTGTAGATGTACCCTTGGTAGAGCTTGAAAGAATGGGAGTGTTGGCAGAGTGCGCATTTGTCAACCCAAACTTCTTAACAATATCATTAATAAACTTTGTCTGGTGAAGAAGAAGAATACCTTGTTGTCGGTGTCGTTGAACTTGAATACCCAAACAAGAATGTATCTCACCAAGATCCACCATTTCAAATGCAATCGATAAAAGCTTCTTCATAGCATCCAAGAAAGCAATATTATTTGACACAATAATAGTATCATCAACATATAGAGGAAGAATAATAAAATATTTGTCCTTCCTTTTGATGTAAAGATTTGGGTCAGCAAAACATGCAACAAAACCTTTAGATGTGAGGAACTGATCAATCTTAATATACAAAGCACGAGAGGCTTGCTTCAATCCATATAATGCACGATGAAGCTGGCATACAAGATGTTCCTTTCCTGCAATCATAAAACCTTCAGGTTGCTCCATATAGATTTCTTCTTCAAGATCTCCATTGAGAAAAGCCGTTTTAACATCCATTTGGTGAATTTCTAGATCAAATAGTGTTGCAAAAGCCAAAATCATATGAACAGTTGTGGAGCGCACAATGGGAGAAAATGTTTCTTGATAATCTACTCCTACAATCTGTGAGTAACCTTTTGCAACAAGTCGTGCTTTGAACTTATCAAATGAGCCATCAGCTTTGGTCTTGGTTTTATAAACCCATTTACATTTGATAGGAACACGATTTGGAGGGAGTTCACTAAGAATCCATGTATCTTTGGAGACTAAAGAATTGTACTCAGCTTGCATAGCTTCTTGCCATTGATCCCTTTGAGACGAATTGATAGCTTCCATATATGATATTGGATCCTCTTGGACAGACATAGCATCATCAAAGACACCATATTCAATAGAATAGAATCCATGCTCTATCTCAATAGGAAGATCGACATAGATCTCCAAATTTTCATCAATCTTCTTTGGAGGTGAAGGAGATTTATGACCATCAGAATTAGTAGAATCACAAAGCAAGTAAGGAAATGCACTAAGCAAAGACTGTGTATCATCTGAAACATCTGATGACCATGTGCCACCCATAGTCTTCTCATCAAATATAGCATCACGACTAATGATAACCTTTTGAGTAGAAGGATCATAAAATTTGTAACCTTTGGAATGATCTGAATAACCAATAAAAATAACCTTCAAACCTGGAGGATCCAACTTATGTCGAGTGTCCTTGGGCACATGAATATAAGCAATGCAGCCAAATGTGCAAAAGTGAGAGACTGAAGGTGTCTTCCATGTCTAGATTGTTATAGGAATTTTACCAGCAGGTGCAGTAGTTGGAAGATGATTTTGAATAAAAACAGCTGTTAGAACTGCTTCAGTCCAAAACTTTCAAGACAAACCAGAGTGTATAAGCATGCAACGTATAGCATTAAGAATAGTGCAATTTTTGCGCTCAGCAACACCATTTTTCTAAGGAGAATAAGGAACTTTAAACTCATGATGAATACCTTGATCCTTACAGAAGTCATCAAATAGATTGGATACATATTCACTACCATTGTCACTGCAAAGCGTCTTTATAGAGAATCCATTTTGAAGCTCCACACTTATCTTGTATTGTTTAAATATAGATAAAGCCTGAGACTTATGTCGAAGAAGATAGACATGTGTGTACTATGAGAAATCATCAATGAAAGTTATAAAATATCGATATTGAGACTTTGAGGCAGGAAAAGGACCGCAAATATCGGTATGAACCAAATCCAAGAGAACACAGGAATGTGATGAAGTAGAAGTGTGGAAAGGCGAATGATGGTGTTTTCCAAGTGCACAGTACTCACATATTCCCATACGTGGATGAGATTTAAGATCCATACCTTGCACAAGACCATGACGATGAAGATCAAGAATTTTGGCAAAATCGAAGTGTGCAAATCGTTGATGCCATAATTTGCAATCTGCATCTCCAGGGGCAGTAACAACATTTGCAATTGTATCGTTCAATGATAGCTCAAATATATTACCATGTCGAGGAGCCACTACTATAGTATACCCGTCTTTCTCTATACAACATTGATTATGATCAAAGACAACAAACAAACCAAGATCAACTAGACGAGCAACAGAAAGAAGATTTCTTTGCAAATCTGGAACATGAAAAACTCCTCTTAATATTCTAGTGGATGAAACAGTCCCTAGATATAAATCACCCACTCCTTTGACTTGACAAGTCATATCATCCGCAAGGTAAACAAACTTCTTGACAGGAAGAGAATGATAATTGTGAAGCCAGTGCGATTGGTATGCCATGTTTCCAGTGGCACCTGAATCAACGATGAATAGAGAACCATCATGAACATGAAGTACCTTTTCTGGAGAGATATCATAATGGACGAAATTGAGCTCTTGATGAGTACGATCATCATCAGTTGTAGTTTGTTAAATAATATAAGCTCGAGAACGTTCTTCATCATATCTTGATTAGGGCGTCCACCCTGCTAAAACTGTGAAGTGGGACGCTTCCGAGCAACAAAAGTAGCATCAAAATCCCTTTGTTCGTGAGTGACCAAAACAGTATCAGATTTTTCCAAATGATGCTTATGACATTGAGAATATTCAAAAAGAGATATACATTCTTTGTCAAAGTGGATATAATCCTTGTTAGACAAAATAGTGATGATATTGTCATATAAAGGATCTTTGATGGTATGAAGAAGTTGAGTAACAATCTGATTTTTAGCAATAGGAGCACATTCCAAAAGACGGAGAAATTAATCAAGGAAGCCAAATCACAAAGGAAGTTTCACGTGCGAAGGAGATGGCCAAGATCATAAATCTGCGTCCAAGACAAAAAGGCTGAAGTCGCGATGGTCCCTAAGAAGGCACAAGGTGCAACCGCAGGAGGATCATCTCCTAACATCCATGTGGACATTTCACCACAAGTCCAGGTTTTTCTCTTTATTTTGATTAACGTCATGATATTTCAATTGTGCATGGATCATTTACGGAAATAGGATGCACTTTTCGATTGAAATACCTTGGCTAAATTAAAGGAAATAACTTATGATCAAAGAATCGGTCATTTGTATTAAATGAATGAAAAAGAAGAGTATAAGATCTCTATGCATTCCTAGCAAGTGGTTTTTATGCATTGCAAAGTAACAAATTTAGATAAACTAATGATCATCTTTACAAAGTCGAATTTATTTTTGTACACTTTGATTATACATGGAAAGTATAAATCGCATGTCACATTATTAGACATCTTTTCATCATAATGATTCGTTAAAGAAAGTTGCTAACAACCATAGGAAATTGCAAGGTATGGAAATGATTCTAGGGCTGCATGAACTAGATTAATCTCTAGAAAATTGACTTAAATCTCAATCAACTACATAAATAGTTACGAGAGGTTGTGTAATGCTCATTCAACGTACGAATATCTCGTTTAGAAAAGAAATTAGAAAAAGCTGCATGGTTCACATAAAACCCTAAAATTTTAGTAGCATGAGTCTTGAATGCATGTTCTAGAAGAATCAATAGAAGTTATACCATAACTTAGCATATGCTTGGATTTTAACCAGAAAAGTAGGGTTTGTAAATCTACTCATACATAGGCAATGAATCGTGTGGTTACGAAAATGGTATCGTAAATATCTTCAAGAATAGACAAGTAAATTAGTTTAACCTAAACACCTAAACCGCGAGGGAATCGTTTAGGAATGATTAAATCAATGAAACATATCCCAAAGAGCTACCTAGGGATTTAGCATGTTGAGGACGTGACCTAATCGCTCGTATTGCCAAAGCTGAAACTCTTATACCTAAAGACTTGCCCACATTCACGAAATGTAGGGTCAATAGGACGTACTTGCAATAGACGATCTAGGGTTTTTACCCTAAGGATCGCTCGGTAAAAGGATGAAACTCGATTTGAATTTGGAACCTTAGGACCAACAATGTTGACCTATTGCAATCAGGAATGGATTGTTATGAAGACACCCTAACCCTGTTTCTTATCTAATCATGATACTGTGATTAGAAGACGCCGTTGATGGGTAAAATAGTCCCATGGATTAGATGCGACACTCGTGCAACAAGTTGCAGAGTCGCATGATCTTGTGATTTGATCACAAGGGAATGGCCAATCCCTCAGAATGAGATTGAACACCATATTGGGGAATATGGGAATTTCCCATAAGTTTGGTACATGTGGTCAAATCTTTGGATTTGTCATAACTTGAACACTATAACTCCAAATTGAGCGCTCTATACCTCAATAGATTCCATTTTTCAAGCACTTTCCAATGATAGGTCACATAATATGGTTTTGAGAAACTTATGGGCATGTTATCCGGGTGCCACCTTTTTAGTATTCAAAAAATGAGAATTGGGAGATTCCCAAACTCACTAATATTGTGTTATTGGCAGATTCTTACGCAAGTTTATCTTACAAGAGGATGAATAATTGTCCTGATATAGTACCTTTCTTGGGTAAAGTGACGAAGATACGGGGATTAGATATTTGCTCAAGGATATAGGGTTAACAAACAAACCCTTGGGGATCTTTCCAAGTCGCAATTGATCCCGGATTGAATGCTGAATGCATTCTGAAAGAAGGATTCACTCCTTAGCAGTTGGCCAAATAACGACCACTGGAAATGATTGTGCTTGTAACAGTTGTATAGAGAACTGTTTTCTTTGTTTGCTCAAGGAATTAAAGGATGAAAAGATATCTAATGCTTCAGGTTGAAGTCCTGAAGGGAGAGGCAGTCTCAGTTACACCTGACTGCCTACCTGACCCTAACCAAGGGGGTTGTTAACCGCGCCGAGAAGGTGGACCGAACCTGCCGCGACAGGTCCCTCCGTTGAGCACTACTTGGAGTAGGAGGATGCTTGGGTGCTAGGGGGGCTTTGGCCGTAAATCCCTCGCCTTCCGGGCCCTGCACAAGAGGCCAACGTGACTCGGGATTGGATCTCGAGGCCCGCATACTAGTCTATGGGCGGAATCTTGGATTAGTGATCCCTGTGGATTGCTAGATAGCCTTCGGGTGGATTATGGATAAGCCTATGGACTGGACTTTATAAATGTATTCCAAAGATAAATATGATAAGCTATTGAAAAGGAACGTGTTTGACATTGCTTTTCTATGTCAAGTGCTAAGATTATGTGAAGGAACCGATGCTTAACGGGCTAATTAAGGAAGTTGATTGATGCATGTCCAACTAAACGTGGTAGGTAATTAGATAACTAAAACAACTTGAGGAAAGTGCAATGGATGTGGCCATGGGTCCGTCCTACGGATGGGTGGTCCCGGTTGGCCGAGAACTTTTCTCAATCATGATGGGCAGCAAGAAGATCGTTTCAAAGGACACGAACATCAAGGGCATTGACCTAGAGTCTAAGTTATAATAATCCCAATTTACGCTGTTTTAGGGGAATGGAATGGGGCTATGCTTTATGTGGTAGAGAGGTTGAGCTTTTTATCCCTCTCGTTTCCCATTCTCCTTGAACCAAGTGCAACGAGAATCCGCTTCAGCCCTGGCGTTTCTACGTAAAGTAGATCACTTGGGGTTCCACTCTAGTTGCCGTTTAGGAAATGACCATTAGGGAAAACCCTGATTTAGGTCGGTCCTAAGTGGGAACAGCCAGAATACTTCTGCTCCGTGGCAGACACAGAAAGTCCTAGATCGCAAACCCCATAACATTCTATGGGAGTGCCGGGCGGAGCTTTCTAGACATCCTTTCCGATGAACTGTTAAGACGTGTCCTGAAGATAATGGGTGGACATGTTACAAGTTAGAGGCACCCACGCACATAATGCAAGACATGTTATGTGAATTACGAGTCTTCTTGCAATAAAGACAATGATCATAAGAATCAAAACACTTATGGTCAATGGGTGGAAGATATTGCAAAAAAGTAAGCATTTTCATTCCCTTCAATGACATATGCCCAAGGTAGCGATGTTATCATGATACATGTGTTATTGTAGCCACTACCAAAACATGGTGGATAGACCTAGATATGATTAAGGAATAAAGAGTACCAAACTTGGCACCTCATGCCAATACAATATTTCCATATGTAAGCTTCTAGAAGTAATCACCAAAAGGTACAACATAACCTATATCATACAACTTTCTAATCGAAAGGAGGCTTTTGATCAAAGCTAGTATATGGCGTACATCATACAAAGTAAACATATTGCAAACCTCTATAGTGTGTAATACAAATACTTCCATATTCATCCATCTTACATTTTCACTTGTAATAGTATTAAAATTGAAGAGAGAAAGCAATACGTGGAAGCTTATGCAAGCGATGAAGAAAGAGCAATGTAAGATACATGGGATGTGGAGACTCCAATAGTTGTGATGTTTGATTGCAAGCGATAGTAATGGACACTTGTCACTTGCAGTGTACTAATAGTGTCACTGTAATGAATGCACAGGTGGTTGGGCACAAGTGCCTTTACCCCCAACAAAACTTTCGATGTGAATGAATGCAAAAGAAAAGGTTTTGGAGAACCATTAGAAGTTCTTTGAAACAATTGAGCTATGAGAGCAATAGTAGAGAAAGATCAAAAAATTGTTCTAGTATATAACAGGATTCTTCGAAGAGACCAATGTCTAATAGGGTCTAATATGCAAAACTAAAATTGTTGCAACACTAAGGTTGCATTAGTAGTAATCATAGATGTGTATTGAAATAGGGAATTTATATCAAGTATTTTTAATCTTTCCATGTCATACTTTTGGAAAACAAGAGTTCAAGTGTGAATAGAAGCTATAACAGAAGGAAAATACCATGGGTTCTATAGATATGATGAAGCGAATGCTAAAGAAGAGAAAAGAAAGATAAATAGATGAAAAAATTTGTTGGCCATAGTAGATGAGATGTAGGAGGTTACTTAAGGTGACCCATCCACTAGGAAAAATCTCTTATGTAGAGAATATTCCTATAGAAGAAAATTTCCCTATCTAGGTGTCACCATGGAAATTTCCCTATGTCTTTCATGCCTTGGGAACAATTAAGAGTTCCTTGTGTATGTAGAAGGGTGGCCAAGATTGCAATGTTGATTGGTTAGTTGACTGAATCGCACAAATTGATGGTTGAGTTATATAGAGAGTGTTTAGGGCATTCACAAGGAGGAAGCAAAGAATACATGAACATGCCATGGTACTAGAATAAAGAACATGATTATAGATGTATTCTTTGCATAAGCTTCATCATACATAACCAAAAACTGTTTATAATTCCATAATACATAAGCATAAGTTCAAATACTTAAAGAACATGATACAAACATTGAGAATAGCCTGCAGCGCGATCATGAAGACTTGGTGCTAACTTTCTCTATATTCAAAAATCATGCGACTCTCTTCAAGAAATACAACTACTTGCATATCAAAATTAGTGCTTGAGATATAGGCATGACCCGAACCCACAAGCATAGAGTAAGAGACTGAATGACATAAAGAACATACTTATACCTTGCTAGAGGCCTTGCACCCCTAAGTAGGCCACATTGAGCTATCATGAGTAGAGCTCCTCTGAGATACTCATAATCCTCTCGTGCAGTTGCATAAAGCAATTTTAAAACCAATCAAAAAGATGAGTGAAGTTCAAAATCCAAAAAGAAGTAACAATATAACACTATGAGCAACTAGAAAGTAATCGGAACATAAACAATAATGTCCTTGCAAAAGGACATCTGCACTCCAGAAGACGCGGACCATCATGTCTAGCAGGTACAACACCTCTCATCTCTTGGAACTCCTCATGCACCTCATGCATAACCTCCTGCACCATATTACTACAATCACCGGTATGAAAATGCTTCTCCTACAACAAAGTAGCAATGTAATCCTCACTATGTCTTCTGGCTTTCAAAGCCTCCTCCGATCTACATTTCAAATCATGACATTTGCCTTCAAGCATAGACACCTTCTCATGTAATCCCACATCCTCATGAATATCAACTGGTTGCTTTACCATAAACATATCCTTAAACATAGCATATGGTCGAGAAACCAATGCGTCCAAAGTTTGAGCAACCCTTTGCCATGATTTTTTTACTTCCAAAAGCAAAGCATCATGAAGTTCTTCATACTCTGATCTAAGCACTACTGCCCCATCTGCATCCATATTCAAAATTTGAAGAATCTACTACTCAACCATTTTCAAAGGAGCAAACCTGTCCTGCAGAAGTTTATGGTCAACTTGTAACTGTGCATACATATCCATAAAATTTTGCATACTATCCAAATAGTGAGATTTCAATTCTTCAGTCCATCTTTCAAAGACATTGACTAAAACTTTATTATGTTCTATCTGCTGCTGCAATGCTAACACCTGCTCATGATGTTTAGCAAACAAAGCATCATAATTTGCTACTTTTGGCTTTAATTGTTGATCCAAATCCTTAGTCCTCATCCTCTCAGCATTCAACTGAAGCTGAAAACTCAAAACCTATACTGCAATACGTGAATGATCTCGGTCATGCTGTCCCACACAGACCATGATTTTTTGCATCATCCTTATGTCATCAGTCATACTAGTAACTTGAGAAACATCAGTATCCATGTCACCTGAGACCAAAGGAGTATGAGGTACATGCATAGACTCAAAGTCTCCATGTAAAGCCTTTTCAATAGTAGTAGAAGCATCAACCAAAACCTATATTTGACTGCTCATCCATATTGCATTTACCCTCAGCCAAATTTTACCTATATTTTTCTTCTTTTTCCTTATATTACCTGTAGAATTTAATACATTCCCTATGACCCTTGCATCCAAATGATCCATCTTCTCATCATACATTGACTTCCCATGATCTCTCACAAAATCCATAACAACTTGTCTTGCATAAGGCTTTTGATAACCTGCTTGCAACAAATCTTTGCAAAGACCTAATCTCTCTTCATCACCACCAAAAAGATCAAAATCATCACCACTATCTTTGTCATTATTAGTATCCATTGTCACATCATCATGCCCTGCATCTTGAGACATAGAATCATGTGTCCAAGTCAATAAAGACTCCATAGTCAAACCATGATATTGCCTAAAATCATACTCATATAGGGATGCCATGAAACAACCCATGCGGGATTTATGAAAAACCTTCTTAGACTTGAGCACTTTGATGTATGTCGTTAACCTGTCATACAAAACCAAAGTCCAATTCGACATATCTACATTCTCAGCATAATAAATTAAGCCATAAGTCTCCAGAGATATGGAATTAGTCTTAACAAATAGCATGAACTTCTCCATAAACCACTGAAGATGCATTCTACGATCACCATCAATGAGTTTCATAACATACACCTTGCATGGACCTGTGACATCTCTGAATGCTTCATGCATTTTCTCATCAGAGCATCTCCACAATGCCAAATTTACATTCATTGGTAATGCAAAAATGTGGCTCACAAGAGTCGTTGTAAGCTTAAGGAAACTTGCAATTATACCTTGGGATTTTCAAAGGATATCCAATTGTACCAAAGCATGTATAATGGTGGCCCAAGATTTCCAAGCAAGGCAAGAAAACTGATACAATCTGATTCTTTCCTGCCATGCCTTGGTAGATGCATGCTCAACATAGAGTGCCAAAGTAGAATATAAAAATGGTGTAGACACAACACTCGAAAAAAGTACCTTAGGTGAAGACTTCAATGTTGATGCTACTTTTAGCTGCTATGAGTGCTCGTCCTCATGCAGATTATACTCGGTGTCATCATCATCCTCCACACGAGCTCTTTTCTTCCTGGATAATGCTTTGGTGGATGTATGCTGACTATGTGTCGTGGCTAAAAATGCAGGGGTCAACACAGATGAAGATAGAGAGAAAGAAGAGGAAACAAAAGAAGAACTCTTCATCTCCATCCCGAAATTGAAGTCCAAGTCCTCTACTAGTTTGAACCTTTTTGTGCCATTTGTCATTTTAGTATGACACAGCTTAGACCACTCCACACAATTACTACATGTCACACTTCAGTTAACAAATGGAGCCCCAAGAGGAACACCAAGGAAAAGGGAATTCTCTTGCAAGAAAATCTATCTTGTAACATCAACAAGCTTGTTTATCATGTTTCATATGATCACAATGAAGAAAACAACACCAGGCACAACAAATCTTCATGCAGTATCATGTAGATCTCCCACGGATTTGATAGAATCAACCATATTCTTCAACATCTTCACAAAATCCATCAATAGAACAAAGAAAGCAAAGGAATACACCATCTTTGAATGGAAATACATCACATAGTATTCATTTTCAATATCTTCATAGTCTTCTCTCTCAATCTCTCATATACAATCACTCTGGTTGAGTAAAATTGGCTATCTCTGGCTCTCTCTCTCTCTCTCCATCAATAATACATCATATCCTCACTACAATCTCTCTAAAATCACCCTCAATAATCCTTCTTAGGTCGTGGATACCCCTCCCAAGAGGTATGTCTGATATGAAGAGTCACCAGAGCCACTACAGTGTCTTTTCATAGCTCACTACTGTCACTTCACTCTAGTCTTCACTTGAGTCTTCAGCAGCTACTTCTTTCACTTCTTTCAACTCTTTTGCACTTGTATTCACCTCTTTCCAAGGCTAGAAAACTTTCCCAAGCTACACTCTCATCCATCAGAACACATACAGAAGCATACAGAACAGTACCAGAACAACTACAGTACAGAACAGAACAGAATAGAGACAGAAGCTCTACAGAAGACCTACAGAAGGTTACAGAAGATCATCAAAACCACATAACTCATTCTCAAACCATTCCAAACTCTCACAAACCATTCAATAAGCTTTCACAAGATCTCAATCTTCATCAATCAATACTCCATCCCTCCTTACAGAAGACAATCAGAACAAAATAGACCAAAATAGAGCAAAATAGAAGGTATACAGAACCAATCAGAACCTATCGGAACATCACAGAACCACAAATAAACATCATGAACTTCCAAAACACAATCATTATCATCCAAAACACTCTCAAACCACTTCCAAACCAATCAATCATTTCATAAAATCAACCATTCAGCTCTCAAAAACAACAAAAATCAGCCAAAAAAACAAGTCATTTCAACACTCAACATATCCCCACACTTAATAAGGAAGCGTCCTCGCGACCCAGGAAAAAGGGAATACAAGTGTATTTAAAAGCGCAACTTTGATCTTCAATATCTCTTCAAAAAGAATCCATCCACCACGACCCCAACTTATAACCTGCTTCTAAGATAAACATACAAAGAAAGGAAAACCCTTTATACATTAACACTGCTTAGCAAACTAAAAATCACAACAAATTTGTAAAGGATATAAGAGTTTGCTTCTTCTTCATCAGCATCAACTTCAATTCTGCATCCACGACCCCATCAGCACAAATCTCCAAAATGTAGCTCGCACACGAAATCCAATCCAATAGAAAACCACCACGTTCATTTGACATAAATGAACTCACAACACAAACACTACACAACACAACCATCTGAATGACTCCTCCAAAAAGAGAGATTTTCATTAAAAAGCTTCCACCATACATTGGAAAGGTATCAATGAAGATGATCCCTCTTAAAAGATTAATGTTGTCGAAAACGATCCATAGACAAGGATTCATCTACAAAGTTTTTGGGAGGATTTTGAAAAAACTGGAGACAGCACATCCTTTCCAACAAGACCAAGTATCTGCTAGGCAAACAAAGGGCATGAAAATACAAAATATCCAGCTGCTGGGAATCAATGCTCACATTGACATTCATGCACAACTTTGGAATAGGCTTGGAATCATTATGAGAGTGCCTATGCATATATGCCAGGTACCAAGCAAAGTGAGCAGTTAATCTCACTGAAGGATCTGTAGACTGTGAATACTGCTGAGCAAAATAAACATAGTTCTGATAAGCTTGACTGGAAGCTGTCCATTCTCCTGGAATTACTGGCCAATTGATCTGAGGTCCTATAAGGCAATCATCCGAACTCCATCCCCTTCTTCTAGAAATCTGATTATCAAACCCGTCACAGTCACTAACCAACTGAGGTGGTTGAGATATAGAAGTGTTAGGAGAGGGTAATGGAATAAGGAAGAGTGGATGTAGGGAGGGATAGGAAAAATCATAAAAGGAAGAAAAGGTTAAAGAAGGAGTGGCAGAAATTTGGAGGGAATCACTAAGGAAGGGTATTAACTGATAAATAGGAAATGTGGAGGGTACATTAATGGATGGAGAAGAATAGGGCGGAGAAGGGAAAAATACCCTATCCTCAATAAAGGAGCAGTATGTAAAAATGGGAATTTGAGGGAAAGATGAAGGTTGGAAAAGAAGGGGTAAAATAGTGGTGGAATTAGATTGACAAAGGGAAAGATATATAGCATAGCGGTGAGCCATTTGTTGGTAATAGAGGAGGGTAGGAACAGAAGGTCCTAAGAGAGATCGTCTATGATAGGCATCAAAGAAGGTAGCATCAAATGGATTATGTTTTGAAAGATAGGCTAAGAGACCTATCCTCAGTTGATTAGTACTTTGGGCAGAGGTAGGAGCTGTGTTTGGTCTTTGATTGAGGACCATCGAATCAATCATGGGATGCGGGGAATTATCATGACAATCAGCCACTTTGGAGGAATAACTCTGGAACATGTCGGCTATGCGCAACTTCAAATGATTGACATACAAAACAGCCTGTAAGACCACATCACCCACATACCATGCCATATCCACCTCATCTAGAATTAACAAGTCTCCTCGTAGATACATGTATGATATCAACATGGTATCTGGCGTGACAGAATCTTCAAACACCATTCTGACTACCTCTGTCAACAACTCAGCAGACCAAGCCCCACTCCATCCATCCTCTGGAAGAGGTAAATCCATCGTGGAAAGCTTCATATAGAAAACCAACTTCTGTAAGTGGTAGTGGACAAAGAAAGAATGGTCTGGTGAGACATATTCCTGAAACTGCTCAAAGGTAGACCATAATAAGTCCATTCGGGATTGCAATCTTTCCACTTTATCTTGAAAGAGAGGGCACAAAGTAGCCTGTCTCTGAAGAGCAGCCAAGTCCTGCTGTGAAAGAGAAGGAATCAATGGAACAGTAGGGCTTGGAGGAACAAAGCGGGACTTTGCAAGTTGATCTTGCAACTGCTTGATTTGGGAGGCTTGGGATGCCACTGTGTCATTAGCAGTCTGTAAAGTTGAAAGTTTGTCATCTAAGATAGCTTGGAACTCCTGCGCTTCTCTGGACATCCTCGCCTTCTCCTCTAAAAGGCTAGTAACCTGTGATTGAGCCTCTAGTAACTGGATCTTCAAAGAAGAGATCTCATCGCTTTGGGTGGCAACCAGTTGGGTTTGCTGTTCCATTTGCTTAAATAAATCTGCTAGGGTATCCTTAGCAGAAGCTAACTCGGATGTTGCCTTATGCAACTGGTCCTTAGACTGCATGAGTTCGTCATAAAAAGACGCGTACAGCTGTTGAACACAGGCTGTCACACTGACAACTCAATGGAGCTCTGAATATCTTTACAGAGAAAAGGAATTGCATCTCCTGAAACTAGACTGTTCAGGGAGGGAATTGATATCTCCAATGATCCTTCGCGATGTGCTCTGAACAGGTTATTACAAGTGAGATACCCAGGGAGATCACTGCCAGAGGTAGCAGGGATGGACACTGAAGGAAGTACTGAAGGAGCTTTATCTGCTACCCGCTTCAAGCGTTTGCGCTGTATGACCAGGGGAGGCAGAGAATCATCATCCTCTATGTCAATGGGTGCTGACTCTTCTGAAGGTGGAGGAGGAAGTACTGGATCTGATGGAGGAGGTGGAGGTATAGTCTTCTGTAAACCTGAATAGGTCAAGAAGGCAGACAAATATGATCCATATGTGACATTGGTAACATTACCCCTGGTGACTTTAACGAAATGCTGATCCATTTTAGTGAGGAGGTAAGTGCTCCAATCAATAGTAACTCCTTTTAACACCATCCTGGAAGCTGTAAAAAGCTCTTTGGACAAGTACTGGGATGGCGTTTTGGCAGGCATAAACCTGTCCTGGAGAAACTGACAGATCGTCTTCCATACGGGATTAGTGATCATAGAAAAGGAAACTCTTGAAGAGTTGATCACCTTCTTAACATCCAGCATTTCCCTTGTCTGCTTTTGCAACAGCTTCAGAATCTCTTCATTAGAGAATAGCTGACAAGTGGTCACAAAAGGTTCACCTTTGGAGGGAAGAGACAAAGCCTTCCCTAAGCCTCGAGGTATCAAAGTCATAGAAAGTCCCTGGACTAGGCCTGTCTTCTTGCTGTAAGAGGCCAGAAACTCATCACATAACGACGGATCCTCTGGAAGCAGGGGAAAAGAAGTAGCCACAAAAGCAGCGAGTCCCGCCTTCGTGAGAGGCTCAAAAGTAAGTAGGGAAAAGTAATCCCTACGAACTAATGGGACGTAGTGGATAGGGGGAGAAGCATGAGAAGGTGCCATTCAGATGGTTACACACACACCACAAACACAGACAATCAAGGAGAATGCCTGCAAAGCAATAGACAAAAACCAAGGATAAGAGAATAACTAAACAAGAAAACGTGACTCGACCAACTAACCCCAAGCAAACCACATCCTAGAAAAAATTCGACATGACCTTGAGACATATGCGACCGAAAGCTTTATGCGATGCAGCAGACAAACACCCTGAACCCTGTATCAGGCAAGAAAAGAAAAAAAACTGCATACCGTACCCGTAACCGTAACAAAGACAGTAAACCAAAACAATACCACATCGGACACATATCAAGACTACATCAGTGATAGAACTCTAAGGACTGCGCATACCCATCCCACGAAACGGTTCATTAAAAAGGGGAATTAAGTGCAGTGGGGGGGAATTAATTTAATGAAGGGTTTATGTTAAGAAATTATTAAGAATGGGTGAATTTTTATTAGGTGATAAACCTTAGTAAGAAAACGGCGGTTCCTTATTATACATTTAAGTACCAATTATTAGGTTAAAACGGTGCTTTTATTCGAATCCCGGACTTCGATACCCAGACTGGGTCTCTAAATGCAAGTTCATTGATTACAAATTAAGGTGATGTGGAGCGCTTTTTTGCCAGCGCATGCTCATGTGACGGCTGGTTCATTTTAATTAAAAGTTAAAGTGCCTCTGTAGCGCACGTAGCGCGTGCGAAGTGAACGGCGGGTTTATTTTACTTTTAAAAAACAATGTGTATGTTGAGCGCGAATGCGCGTGGAAACTGTGGGTGAATAAAGAGTTCATTTTAAGAATTAATATGTGATTAAGGGGGAAATGAAAATAAAGAAAGCTCATAAAATAAATACCTAGAAGGGGTGTGTATATAATGCAGAAATATGCACGGAAGAGTCCCCTAAAAGAAGTGAATCCAGTAAAGGAAAAGTAAAGACCACTGACGAAACAACAAAGACAACACCTTAGCGGATGTGTTGATTTGTTTTGTGGTTGGGTTTTTTTAATAATTTTTTTATAATTTGGGATTATTTATGGTGGTGGTTTGGTTTGTGAGGGTATGATGTTTTGTGGATGTGTTTTGTTGTTTTTTTTGTTTGGGTAGTTGGTGTGTTTTTGTGTTTTTTTTTTGAAATAAATAAGAGTAAAAATAAGAATAGGAAAATCAATATATTCAACACATGAATAGGGAGGAAATATCCACAATGGAGTGTACGCAAATAAAATAGAGAGTGTTAAGGGAAATTTCTGTTTGTTGGTTTATTGTTTTTTTTTTTAAAAAATAGGGGTACCATGTATGATAATTTTTTAAAGTGAAAAATAAATGAAAAATGGTCAAGGGGGGTGAGGGGAATTTTTTAGAATTTTTCAAAATTTGTTTTAGAAGTTTTTGACTATTTTTAAATGAATTTTCTACATTTGTTGGTAATTTGGGGGATAAATTAGAAAATATTTAATTTTCAGAAATTGTGGGGGTGGTAATTTCCAGCGGAAAAATTTTCGAAAATTGGCAAAAAGCGAAGGGAATTTGTAGAAATTTTTCTGAATTTTTAGGAGGTGGAAATTAATTTATAAATTAAATAAATCAGGTAAATCAGTTTAGTCTGGTAAGTAAGTTGAAAGTAAGTCAGTTAAGTCCTGTTAGTCTGTGTAAGTCATGTTAGTCTGACTAAGTCAAGTCAGGTTAGTCAGATGGAATTAGGTTAGGCTAGGTAAAGTTAGATAAGTCAGTTAGGGGGACTAAGTCAATGGAGACTAACCTAAAGGGGGTTAGTTAACCTAAGGGGGGTTAGGGTTTAGGGTTAGGGTTAGGGTTAGGGAGCCTAACTAGGGTTAGTGAGGGTTAGGGTTAGGCACCTAACTGTGGGTAGGTAGAACTATCCTAGCTAGGGTTAGGGAGAAGGGATTAGGTTAAGTTAGTTAAACTAACTAAGGTTAATTAAGGGGGGTGTTAGGGTTAGTTAGTTAACCTAACTAGTGTGAATTAGGGGGAGGGGTTAGGGGTAACCTAGTTAACCTAACTAGTGTGAATTAGTGGGAGGGGTTAGGGTAGTTAATTAAACGAAGGTTAGGTTAGTGGACTTTGGTTAAGTTAGTTAACTGACCTCAAGTTAGTGAGGGAGGAGGAGGAGGAGGAGGGCGGCGGTGGCGGATGTGGCAGGGCGGCGTCGGGCGTTTCGGGCGCAACGGCGGCTACGCGGCGGCGTCGGCCGTGTCGGGCGCAACGGCGGCTACGTGGCGGCGTCGGGCGTGTCGGCGGGCGAGGGGCGTGGGGCGGCCTGCGGACAACGGGCTGCTGACGGCGCAGGGCACTGTGGACGACGGCGACGAGGGGGCCGCCGCTGCGACAGGCGGGGCGGCGGAGGGCAGCTGGTCAGCGGCTGGTCGGCGTCTTGCAGCGGCGCCCGGCGGTTGGGGAACGGCGGCGGGGGGACAGCGTGTCGGCGTCGGCGCGGCGGTGGGAGGCGCCAGGGGGATGAGTGGGAGTAGCCTCAGCGACAGGGGCAAGTGGCGACAGGCGGCTAGGAGGGAAGGGCTACGGGAGGAGAGTGGGAGAAGGAAGAGAGGAGGAGGAGGAGGAAGGAGGGAGGAGAAAAAGAATGGCAGGGGAGGAGGAGGAGGGAATGGCAGAAAGGAAGGAGAACAAGGGGAAGGAGGAGATGAAGGGAAGAGGAGGAGGGAGGAAGAAGCTACACAGGGAGAGGGAGTCGGGGAGAGAGAAAGAGAAAGGGAGAGAGAATAAGGCAGTTGAGAGGGTGTCCGTTGGGGAGAGGGGAGGGGGAAAAGAAAAATTAATAAATAAATAAATAAATTAATTAATTAATTTGTGTCGTTTAAAAAAAAGGAAAACAAAAGGAGAGGGGAGACTGCCCTGGCCCGCGCATGTGCGCGCAGGGCAGGGGTAAAAAAATTTGCGATGACGGGAGTGAAAGGACGCCCGGATACGAGGATGAGGCACGCGGATGCGATCGAGGTGCGTGAAGACGCGTAAAATTGAGAACGAGTGCGTTCACGCACGGGACGAGGCGTGTAAAAACACATAAAAAATAATAAAATAATAATAACGCCCAATCCGGACGTCAACACGAAAGGACGTAAAAATAAAAAGTGGGCAGGATGACAGGGAAAAACAAGGAAAATATGCGACGGAGGTTCCAGGAGGGGGAAAGGGCGGTCACGTCCAAAAAACACAAAAAACGAACCAAAAAACGCAATGAAAAATTAATATCGGAAGATCCGGGCATCGAAACGAGGTGCAGAAAAAAGGAAAACTATGCAAAAAGACGTGCCCGACAATCCTATCACATCAAAACATAATTCCAACTGAGATAAGATGCGTTCACGTGGAAAAAACCCCAAAAACAGACCCGAAAATGGGATCGGAAATTAATATCGGACGAACCTTTCACCGGAATAACATGCAGTAAGAAGGAAAAATGTCCGCAAGAAGGAATGACACAGGATTTTCATGTTAAACCGTAGTTTCGGTGGAAGTAGGAGGGGTTCACATGCAAAAAACTGCAAAAATACTCCCGAAAACTAATTTAAAAATTAGTATGTAAAAATCCGAAAGTCGAAAAAGGGTGGAGGAAAAAGGAAAAAGGTGGGGGAAGACACAGGGAACACGGCTGTCAAATCAAATTGGAATTCCGATGCAAACAGGGCAGGTTCACATGGAAAAATGTCAAAAATACGTACGAAAAAGATCGTAAAAACTCGGAAAATTAGTAATGGACAAACCGTGTATCGGAATGACACAGAATAAAAAGGAAAAATGTCAAGGGAAAAGTGGTTGTCAAGGCTAGGACGTCAGAGTACGGTTCCGAAACAAGAAAAGCACGTTCACATGGAAAACCAGCGAATTTACGCAAAATGTGTCAAAAATTAATAACGCAAAAACCGTGCACCGGAACAAGGGTAGGTAAAAAGGAAAAATGATCAGTTTAAAGGGAGGAACAGGGCTATAAGGTTGGAGTGGGACTTTGGTGAACGTAGGGTACCTTCACAGGACGGGACCGCAAAATCAGGGAATGAAGGAAAACTGTAAGGGAATAGCCCCAAGGGTGGGTGGATCATAACCGGGTGGGTGGGAAGGGATCCCATGAGGATAAAAGCAAGTCATGGCATACATGTAGGAACAGGTTAAGGCATATGCAGAGGGGTATACAATGTAGACGCGCAGGGACGCGTCCCCACACTTAAGACCGTAACGGATAGGGTTAATCGAGCAACAGGGACCTAGGACCACGCCACAGACCATCCAATAATGTCCCCACACTTAAAACATGACCAGCACTGAGAAACATAAGTTGTAGGGTTAGAAAAACTTGGCCCATTTTGTTGAGGATCAAAGTAAGGGTGAGTGTCGATGGCACGGCCAGTGTTGTAGTCGGCTTCTGGAGGTACCAAGGCATCTTCGCTGTACACGTCTGTCATGGCAGGGACCACACGGCAGCACCCAGGGAGGTAGCTGATGGAAGGAATCACAGAAAATGCGTTGTCGATGATGAGGGATATTGCACTCCACTCATAATCACTCAAATGAAATGAAAGAATAGCCACTCGCCCCATGACTAATATCACTCGAGGAAGGATGATTGAAACCCATATCGCATACTCGGTTTAGAAATCGACAAGGGGGAATGGTGCAGAAGGAGTATACTAGGGTGCACAGTTGATGGTGCATTAGTGCGTCCAACCCGTCTGGCATAGGTGAAAGAAGGAAGGCAAGGGAGCCTTACAGTGCAGTGGACAGAACAGGGTGATGTGTCTTGTGATGGGGGCAAAGACCCATCCCGTGGGTGCACAGGGAAACGGGAACATACCTGACTCCAAGTGTCGTAACGTCCCTCAATCTCACCTCTCGGTAATTGATTGAAGAAACTCCAGTCACACTCAACCCACCCTCTGTCTCACTCTCGGTTGATAGATACAGGAGGGCAGCCTTTTCCTGAAACCCATTGATGTAATCCTCACAGTCACTTGTGCAAAGATTGTATGCCTTGTGCGCGTTTGATGGTGCAACTGTGTAGCCCGCCCTGTGCCGGCATACGGTGTGAGAAGGAAGGCCAGGGAGCCTTATGGTGCAGTGCACAGAAACAAATTGTGCTTTGTGCATTGAGGTGACCATCCCGTGCGTACAACACTTCATTCACACTTCTCACCTCTCATTTGATTTGAAGGGAAAAGACTGGTCTCTCGGCCCACCCTCTGTCTCATGCTCTGTTGATAGATACAGGAGGGCAACCATACTCACTTCCCCATCCGGTTAGGATGAAAGCTCACGTCACTTAATTATTTGTTGATGAAGATTGCGTCATCAGTTGGTGAAGAGGCGTACCTAGGGAGGTAGCCATCAAATCGAACGTTGTATTGGACAGGAATATGTCGTCTGCTAGAGGACAGGTAGTCACGTTGCAGAGAGACCCAGGACACAGCGTACCAAGGGAGGCATCTTCGGAATTGGATCCTGGGAATATCAATTAATGAATCCACTTTCTGGACTGCTGGGTGTTGCCACCTTTTCCACAGCCAGCTTCCCGCCCAAGGGTGTTTACAACCTTTTCTTGGAACAAGGCCGGCTATGACAGGGAATTGCTTCCTTTTCTCTCATAACAGTTTTGTTTTTTCTTTTTTTTGTTGTTAAAAATAAAAAATAAAAAATTCTCGAAGGTGTTTCCACCTTTTCTCGAAGAATAGGTCAGCATGACAGGGACTTAAGTCCTTTTCTCCCAAGACCGATATGTATATTTTTCTTCTCTTTCTTTTTTCGAATTGAGCAAGGGAATAGTAGAAAGACCATTTGTCAAGACCAACCTCGCCACTCGCTAGTGGAAAATAGAGGATAAGAGATCAAGGCTGGAAGGGGGGTTTGAGGGAACAGACGGTTGCGTCCATTTCATCAGGACTAACTGAAGAACGGCTATCAAAAGTAGCATCATAAGAAGTACACTACCGCGCCAACGAGGGAAAGGATCAAGTGTCCGTAATTGTCAAGATCCCCAAGGAGGGAAGTACTTCTTCAGGCGATATCCATTAATCAAAAAGGGATCATCAGAGGCATCAACGGTCTGTACTTGGACAGAGCCATTAGGGTTGACGGCAAGTACCTTATAGGGGCCCATCCACCGCTGCTGGAGCTTTCCAGGAAACTTGCCAAATCGTGAATCATAGGCTAGGACCAAATCACCTTCTTTGAACTCCTTGTGCTTGATGAAGCTATCATGGTAAGCCTTACGTTGAGCTTGCGTGGCTTCCATACACTGAAGAGCCATCCTACGAATTCCGTCCTAACATTCCAGGTGTAGGAGACGGCGTTGCAGTGAATCATCATCCCCCAAACGCTCTTTGATGGCCACTCTCAAAGAGGGTAATTCCAGTTCAACAGGAAAAATAGCTTCTGTACCATATACCAGTTGAAAGGGTGTCTGTCCTGTTGCTGCTTTATGGGAGGTTCTGTACGCCCAGAGGGCCTCTGTAAGTCGATCATCCCAATCACGACGATGTGCAGCAATTGTTCTTGTCAAAATCAAGCAGAGGATGCGATTCGTGACTTCGACTTGGCCGTTGGCTCTGGGGTAATAAGGAGTGGACTTGCGATGGCGAATCTTATACAACTCTGTCAACTCTTCCATGACTTTATTAAGGAAATGAGTGCCTCTGTCACTTACCAGCTCTAGGGGACTGCCAAAACGGGTGATGATATTCTCGTACATGAACAGGGCCACGCTGTTACCATCGTCCCGCTTGAGGGCTTTAGCTTCACACCACTTTGTAACATAATCCGTGCATACGAGGATGTATCGGTTTTGTTTCCTTCTGGTGGGAGGGTTGATCGGACCTATGAAGTCAATGCCCCACTTCTAAAACGGCTTCAGGGGAAGGATAGGTTGCAGTGGCATGGCACTTGTCTTCGTGGGTTTCCCCATTCTCGGACAAGCATCACATCTTTTACAGTAATCATAGGCATCCTTGTGGATGGTAGGCCACCAATATCCTGCTAGCAGAGCCTTCCTGGCTGTGGCTTCTCCTGCAAAGTGGCCTCCGCATGGCTCGTCATGGCAAGCCTTCAGAACAATCCCAATCTCATTTCCTACAACACATCTTCGGAGCACTTCATCTTTGCCTTTCTTGTACAGTGCACCGCCTAACAGGGTATAGGGGGCTGATTCTAGCATAAGCTTCTTCCTCTCCCGACTAGAAATGCCAGGAGGATACTGTTGGGTTGCTAACAGATTGGCACTATCTGCATACTAGGGAGTTACAGTTTCTACCAAGAATAGGGAAGCATCAGGGAGGTCTGGATCATCCTGCTCCTCGTGTGCAGTTTCTGGGATACGCGACAGATGATCAGCCAGAACATGGGAACGACCGGGCTTAGTAATCACCTCAAAGTCAAACTCCTGGAATAAAAGGAGCCATTTCATCATTCGTCCTTTCACATCTGCTTTGTTCATCAAGAAGGACAGGGCCTCATGATCCACATAAAATTTAAAGTGGGTAGATAGGAGGTAATGGCAGAACTTCTCTAGGGCAAACACCATTGCCAAGCACTCCAGCTCTGTCACTGTATAGTTCCGTTCCCTATTAGTGACTTTTCGGCTTGCGTAATAGATCGGTTGATCCAACTTCGAGGAGCCCTTCTGGCAAAGGACAGCACCTAATCCTTCAATTGATGCATCAGTGTGTACATGGAACTCTTTCGTCCAATCAGGAGGTTGCAGAATGGGTGCCTTAATCAGACACTGCTCCAGAGTGTGGAAGGCTTTGTCACATTCTTCCGTCCAAGTAAAATCTGCATCTTTCCTCAAGAGCTTGTGCAAGGAGGTTGCCTTTGTTGCGAAATGAGCTATGAACCTTCTGTAGTAACCCACATGGCCTAGGAATCCCCTCAACTGTTTGAGGTTGGTGGGTGCTGTCAGAGCTGCAATCTTTTCGATCTTTGCAGGGTCTGTTGATATCCCTTGTGCAGAGACAATGTGGCCCAACAGGACTCCAGAAGAGACTCCAAAGATGCATTTGTCGGGGTTAAGGGAAATCCCATACTCCCGGCATCGGTGAAAGCATTGTTCCAGGTGTTCCCAGTGTTCACGGATCAAACTATAGACACAAAAGTCATCCAAATATACTTCAATGAAGTCGTGCAGATGATTCTGAAATGCAGCCATCATGACTCATTGGAAAGTAACAAGGGCATTGCAGAGCCCAAACGGCATCACTCGGTAAGCATAGGTCCCCCATTCTGTGGTGAAGGTTATTTTGGATTGGTCTTCTTCTGCGATCTGGACTTGGTTGTATCCGCTGAATCCATCCAGAAGGGAATAAAGCTCATGTCCTGCCACTGTGTCCAACAATTGGTCTGTGAAAGGGATAGGAAAGTGATCCTTCTTTGTTTTAGAATTGAGCTTTCGGAAATCCACACATATTCGCAATTTGCCATTCTTCTTGGGTACAACCACGATGGGTGAAACCCATTCACTATTTGCCACTGGATAGATGAACTCGGCTTCTAAAAGCTTCAGCAGCTCCGCTTTCACCAATGTGGAATAATTCGGGTTCATTTGCCGCTGTCGTTGCTGTATTGGCTTGGCATCAGGCTCCAAGTTAATATGATGTTGACATATTGTGGGATCAATCCCCTTTAGGTCTTTGTAAGACCATGCAAACACGTCCAAATTCTCTTTCAACAAGTTGTACAAGGTTGACAACTCCTCTTCTGGGAGACTGCTACCCACCTTCAAGTGGCGTTCAGTGCCATCTGCATCCATAAAGGTTAATTGCCTTTCACCTTCTACTTCACGGATGAAGGTCCCACGGACTGCTTCTGGATACAGATCTGACTCCTTCAAGGGAGTGGTATCCTCTTCTGATGTCCCACTAGAACCAACTTCTTCTTTTGGTGGAGACTTAAGTTGCTCCTTGAGATGTTGAAATGGGATTAGAGCCATTTCGGGTTTGGTTTCAAAATTAATTACCTCTTGGCTTGAAGACTCCTCTTCTGAAGATAACACATCCAGGAATGTCACATAACAGGGACCCTCTGATGCCTGTTGGATTGGTGGGACTAGTACTTGTTGGCACGGTGCATCATCATCATCTTTCTTCGGCAAGGATGGGTTAGGACGGCATGAGCCACTGCTAAAAGACGGCTTGTTCTTCTTAACCCACATCTTATAAGAATTTTGTATATAAGAAGATCCATTGACCAGACCAAATGGTACCATCACCATTCTGTCCCGTAGCATGAGCTCATCTGTTTCTGATGCTTCTGGAACTTCTTCTTCAAATGTATCCTCTTCAGGTGGAATAGACTCTTCCGTTTCACTTTCATAATCTTCTTTGTCCATATCATATCCATCCTCTTCTGTCTCTGTCTCTGTCTCTGCTTCTGCTTCTGCTTCTGTTTCTGTTTCTGTCTCTGCTTCTGTTTTTGTCTCTGCTTCTGCTTTTGCTTCTGTAGGAGCTCTGTAACAGAAGAACAGATTCTCTGTTTCCTCTTCTGCCTCGGTCTCTATTATGGCCATGTAATAGGGAGAGCAGTACATCCATGCTTCTATCTCACTGTCAGAAGTGATTTCAGAAGTCATTCCTGGTTCAGGCAGGAAGTATTCACCCATTGATAATGGCTTGGCATCTTTTGGAAGTCGGCCTACAGTATCCACTGTTAAGGAACATGCCACTATTTTCTTCGGAAGGATCTGTTTGACAGCATCTTCGTCTGTTGATGTTCCATCTGTAGCCTCATTAGGGGAGTCAGAAGATAATTCCAAGGTGGTGGATCCATGTCCTTTTTGAGAACCATATAGTTTCAGCACCACTTTGTTGGGTCCTCTACCCAAGGTCAAGGTTCCTTTGAACTAATCCGTCCTTGCTCGGGCTTCAAAAAGCCATGGTCTGCCCAGTAACAGAGGATAGGATGTACCATAAGAATTTGGCTTCACCACCAAATAGGTTAGCCAATAATCTTTTCCAGCCACTGTAGTCTTCACATATGGGAGAATGCCCAAAGGCTTGATTCTACTCTGATCCATGTCCTTTTTGAGAACCATATAGTTTCAGCACCACTTTGTTGGGTCCTCTACCCAAGGTCAAGGTTCCTTTGAACTAATCCGTCCTTGCTCGGGCTTCAAAAAGCCATGGTCTGCCCAGTAACAGAGGATAGGATGTACCATAAGAATTTGGCTTCACCACCAAATAGGTTAGCCAATAATCTTTTCCAGCCACTGTAGTCTTCACATATGGGAGAATGCCCAAAGGCTTGATTCTACTCTGATCCGCCAGTCTGATGAGCCATTGGGTGGGTTGCACACCTTGTAGGCCTAGATCCTTCATTGTCACATCCGTCATAATGTTCACTGATGAACCTCCATCAATCAGTGCATTTGCAATGAAGCAGCCTTCTATCCACACGCCAATCTCTGGAGTACCCGGATCTAGGAAAGCATTAGCCACATCCACTTCTTTTACAGGCTCTGGAGCCTTGTTGGACTTTGTTGCTGTTGAGGGAGCAATCCTTAAACCACGTCTTCTTGTCAGTATACTTTTGAACCTTTTCTGGCAACTCGGAGACAACATCAATAATTGTCGGAATGTGAGGTTTGGTTTAAAGGTATCTAGATCTCTGACCAGATCATATTCCTTAATAGGATCCACTGGCTTCTCTAACCGATTAGGGAATGGGACAACACCCATTTTCATTTTCCCTCTTTCTTCCATCAGAGGAATTACAGGAACTTCTTCCGCCACTTGTGGCACTTCCTCCTCTTCTGTCTCCTGGACCTCTGGTCCTGTCTCTGTAACTGTCTCTATAACTCTCTGTGGCACTGTAGTGCTCTGTACAGCACTGTTAGGCTCTGTTCTGTTCTGTTCTTCTAGTGGAAGATTGAACTTCACTGTTCTGGCTGGAGGGTTATTTTCTTTCTGGACAGGTGGTTCCTTCTGCTTTGCACGCATGATGGCAACAACTTCCAATTCCACCAAATTGGAGGTAGGCTCTTGGGCCTTGGCCGGACTATCAGTAGCACTGTTTTTCACTGGGGCTGGGCTTGGACAGTCTTTTGCAGTGTGGCCTTCTCCTTTGCATCGACTACACAAGGGCTTGTAATCCACTGACCTTCGAGGATTTCGACAATTTGGTGAGATGTGTCCCTTTTCTCCGCATCTGTAACATTCCACTTCTGATCTCTAACCACCGCCAGACTGTCTTCCTCTGTAACTTTGAGAGGAAAATCTTCTGGGTCCGAAATTAGGACCAAACTCTCTAGGCTTGGGTCCAATATCTTGTGTTGTCATTTTGGATTCCAACAAGTTGAATCTTGCGTCTTCTTCCTTCCTTCTCCTATCATGCATCTCCTTCAGAGAGCAAATGTCCTCTATATGGTTCTTCCGCAAACAGTAGGAACAGAAGGCCCCAAGAATAGTTGGTTTTTGTGTACATTCGGTGGCTAAATGGCCTGCTTGATGACACTTACCACACTAAGTATTTGACCGCATCACATCTCTTCCTGCTCCTGCAACGTTGGATATGCTAGCGGTATTCACTTTCAACGTCTGTAGTTGCTCTGTAATCACATTCATCAAATCCTTTTTGATGTTTGCAACTGAGTTGGATAAATTATCCTTCAAGCTTTCTCCTCCGGACGTACTGGCAGGAGGGTTTTGAGGAGTCTCTGTAATCACTACATTAACGGGTTGGGCTGGTACAGAGGGGTCTCTGTTCTAGTTCTGATTCAGAGCTCTTGTTTGAACTGTTGGCTGTTGGCTCCAGTTGGTAGGATTCCACTATTGCTGCTGATTTGACATTGAGGAAATTGGTTGGGACCATTGTTGTTGTGGTTGAACCACCATTTGAGGCATGGATTGTAGCCACTGTGGATTTGGTGCACTGTATTGTGATACCGGGGGCATCTGTTGGTAGAGATAGGAAACAGCCCCTGAAACTGCATTGGGTGGATACATCATTCCTGGCATCAGAGGAGGTAGGACTCCTCTTCCTGTATTCATCGCTAATCTAGCTTCCACTTCATCGTACAGTCTTGCACCTTTTGTTGCAGCTTGCAGGGTGGCTGGTCTTTGCAGCTCCACAAACTTACGGACTTCTGGTTGTAATCCTCTGAGAAACACCCCCTTTTGAATGCCATCATCTAGATTATGGTTAGTCCATCTCTTCAGGATGGATTCCATTCGTGAGACATAGGCTTTTACTCTTTCTCCAGAGGATTGACTTAGGTTCATAAATTCCTCTCGCATCCGCTCTTCAAAACCTTCACGCCTGAATTTAGTGAGGAAGGCCAACTTCAGGTCGTCCCATGTGCCAAAAGTTCCTGCTGCTTGTCTCTCATACCACTGAAACGCCGCACCCTTGAAAGTGGCGGGGAAAATCGCTAACCAATGCTCAAGGGTTCTAGCATTGTTAGCCACACATGCTACCATAAACTCTGCTACATGAAGATCGGCGCCTTCATTGTACTCTCCCTTAAAAACTAGCAATGGGACTACATTCGTTGGCCTGTCATCAATATTTCCAGGACGGATCTGGCTTGGAAGTGGACCTCCAGCAGGAGGAGGAAGGGCTTGATGTGCCATTGGGACTTCTGTAAAGAGTTCCGCAAGGGCGTCAAAGACGGCTTCTGCTGCTAGCTCGCTCTCGGCTCTGATTCTTGCTTTCTCTCTTCTCACGTACCTCTGGACTCGTTCTAACGCTTGCCTCTTTATTGCGTCATTCATCAGGGGGTTGGCTCCACTAGGTTGTTAGTGCTCCACAGAGGGTTAACAGAAGGTTTCAGTCTCTGGAGGACTCTCTTGCCAACATTTCTTCTACTTCTTTCTTTTCAATGTCCCTGAATTCTACTTTCATGCCATTGCACAGAGGAAGGTATTCAGTTCTGAAGGTGTCAAAATGCATACGTTTGAGCATTGTGGTGGTGCCATCATCATAGTAATGCCAACTTCTGATGGTTTCAATAGTGTATGTTGTGAAAAACACTCTGTCTACCAACTTCCAGTGGGTTGCTAATTGAACAAATAGAAGATTATCAGTACACCAAGCATCCCATGTATCTTGCTGTTGAGCATCCACGAACAAAGTCCAACCCTTTTCCTTCTTGTCTTTGTGAACCTCTATAGACCAAGACTCTTGAAGCTTCTTCACAATCTCCCACTTGATGTTGTCTGGAAACTTCTCAATGAATGCCAAATCTTCCATGGATGGTCATTCTCTCTGTTTCTGCTCTTCAGTTTATTCCCAAACAGTTTGCCACCAAGGTGCAAGTTTCTGCTGCTTCAACAGGAAGAGGAAACTGTCCACCACATAGAGCATGCATCATAATGGTGATGTGTTTCCGCCATTGTGGGATGAACTTCTTGTGGAAAGTGGCTTTGATTATTAGAAATTCCAACTCTTCAGTGGAAAAAGGAACTTTACAAACATCCATTGAATTCTTCTCTTCTTGGCAATGCCATTTCCTTCATTTTCAGCCTCTTCTGGTGCTTGTTGATGGCAAGCTTCCCCGGCTGCACACCAAAAACATGGAGCCCCAAGAGCAACACCAAGGAAAAGGGAATTATCTTGCAAGAAAATCTATCTTTTAACATCAACAAGCTTGTTTATCATGTTTCATATGATCACAATGAAGAAAAGAACACCAGGCACAACAAATCTTCATGCAGCATCATGTAGATCTCCCACGGATTTGATAGAATCAACCATATTCTTCAACATCTTCACAAAATCCATAAATAGAACAAAGAAAGCAAAGGAATACACCATCTTTGAATGGAAATACATCACATAGTATTCATCTTCAATATCTTCATAGTCTTCTCTCTCAATCTCTCATATATAATCACTCTGGTTGAGTAAAATTGGCTATCTCTGGCTCTCTCTCTCTCTCTCCATCAATAATACATCATATCCTCACTACAATCTCTCTAAAATCACCCTCAATAATCCTTCTTAGGTCGTGGATACCCCTCCCAAGAGGTATGTCTGATATGAAGAGTCACCAGAGCCACTACATTGTCTTTTCATAGCTCACTACTGTCACTTCACTCTAGTCTTCACTTGAGTCTTCAGCAGCTACTTCTTTCACTTCTTTTAGCTCTTTTGCACTTGTATTCACCTCTTTCCAAGGCTAGAAAACTTTCCCAAGCTACACTCTCATCCATCACAACACATACAGAAGCATACAGAACAGTCACAGAACAGTACCAGAACAGCTACAGTACAGAACAGAACAGAACAGAACAGAATAGAGACAGAAGCTCTACAGAAGACCTACAGAAGGTTACAGAAGATCATCAAAACCACATAACTCATTCTCAAACCATTCCAAACTCTCACAAACCATTCAATAAGCTTTCACAAGATCTCAATCTTCATCAATCAATACTCCATCCCTCCTTACAAAAGACAATCAGAACAAAACAGACCAAAACAGAAGGTATATAGAACCAATCAGAACCTATCAGAACATCACAGAACCACCAATAAACATCATGAACTTCCAAAACACAATCATTATCATCCAAAACACTCTCAAACCACTTCCAAACCAATCAATCATTTCATAAAATCAACCATTCAGCTCTCAAAAACAACAAAAATTAGCCAAAAAACAAGTCATTTCAACACTCAACAACAAACCATGATAAGATTAAACTAACTTGTGCATAACAAGGTTGAACCAATATTTTAAGTTGGAATCCATTAACTATAGGCTACAACACATTGCCTTGCAAATCTTTAAGCAAAAAAGTGCCTTGCCCGACATCCTTAAATATCACAAATGGACCTACATACCAGAGATTTAATTTACCCAAAAACTTATTGAGTCGAGATTTATACACCACAACCCAATCATCTTCTTGAAAGATTTTCTTTTTGATATATTTGTTCGCCCAAGCTTGTCTCTGCTGTTGGGCAATTCCTGAAATATAGGCAGCAAGAACCTTATCCTCCTCTAACTTCATGAGTTGTCCTAATTTGTGGTTCAGTAATTCCTAAGGATCCAACTTATGTGTTACTACAATCCTTAGACTTGGTACTACAAACTCCATAGGTACTATAGCTTCCAAACCATAAAGAAGCCTAAAAGGTATAAGCCCTATTGAAACCTTGTATGCTGTTTTGAAGGCCCACAATGCTGAATCAAATTTTGCATCCCAATCATCCGTGTTATCCTCAAAATCTTCTTCAAAGTGCAGAGTAAAATCTTATTTGAACTTTCAGCTTGGCCATTATCCTGAGAATGATAAAGAGTAGACTTCTTATGTGAAATCATGTGCCTGATAGTGAGTTCCCTGATAACTTGATTCAAAAAATGTTTTCCCCGATCACTTATCAACTCAATAGGACAACCAAACCTGGTCATAATGTTAGAATACAAAAATTTGGCCATACTAGTTGTTTTATTGTCCTTCAAATAAGAACTTGTACTTCAAATAGTTCAGCATCTGGAAGTTGATCAGGAACCCCAACTTTAGGATCATCATTATCCAGTTTACTCAAAAAATATGCCACTATATGCTCTTTGCCAAGAGTATATTGAATAACCTTAAAATCAAACTCTTGTAATAGTAGCATCCATCTAGCTAACCTTCCAATTAGCAGAGGTTTATTAATCAAGAACAAGAATGCCTGATTATCCACATGAAAAATCACTTGGTTCCCTAATAAATAATGCTGAAATTTTTGCAAAGAAAAAACCATACCAAGTGCTTCTCTTTTTGTAATTGAGTATATCCATTCAATAGCACTCAATCTCCTACTAGCATAGTAAATTGGTCTAAATCAGCCTAATAATTTATCCTCCATAAGCACTACTCCCAGTACAATGTGAGAAACATCCACAAATACATGAAAATGTAAATTCCATATTGCTGGTTGCAATATTGGATCCACTACAAGCATCTTTTTGAAACATTAAAAGCCTTGTTGTGATTAGACCTACACACAAATTGCATACCATTCTTGGTCAGTGTAGTAAGAGGAAAACAAATATGAGACAAATATCTCAAATATCTATTATGCCCTTTCACTTTGCCCACAAATCTCATAACTTCCTACACATTAGTTGGAGTTTTTTCTTTCCAAATCATAGCAATTTTCCTTGGATCTATGGCCATGCCTTCTTTAGAAATAATGTGCCCTAGAAGTACTCCCCACTTTGTAGCAAAAAGGATTCAAAGACGTACCAATTTTTCTACATCTTTCAAAACATTGTTGAAGATGCTTGAAATGATCACTTTTTAAGCCAAACACATAGAAATCATCAATAAAGACCCTCATAAAAGTTGTTAGATACAGCTCAAAGTTTTAATGAGCAACTTCTTGAAATTCAGGAGGACCATTTTTCAAGTGAAAATTCATCATTGTACTGACATAAGCTCCCCATCTATTGATAAACAACAATTTTATCCATATCATCAGGATGCATTCTGATCTGATTATAACCTAAAAATCCATCCAATAAACTATGCATTTCATGTATTGCTACATCATCAAGCAAGGAATCAGTAAAAGGTAGTAGTAATATTTCCGTAATGAAATATTAAGTGACCCTAGACCCCGCACACAACGTGCAAAAAGCGGTTCAAAATAATTTCCCGCATCAATAAATGTTGGTGGTTAAGTACTCCCTCCGCGCGCATTAATAAACTCCAGCTCCGTGTCGTGTATGGAAGACCATGGCTTGAAACCACAAGGCCACACATGAACACCCTTCACGGGAAAAGCAAAATGATAATGCATAATTTAGTGCAATTTCTTTTATAAATAGACCCCTCCCCCTCAGCCTATGCATGGCGTGGAGAGGGAGTATGAGTGTAGGAGAAGTTATGTGGTGGAGGAGCATGGGGAGGGGATCATGCTGGCTACCACTTGGGTGGCTACCCTCCCCCCCCCCCCCCCTTGGACCGATAAGACCTCCCCCCTCTCAAGCTTGAGGAGGGGGAGAGAGAGGGAAATCGTGGAGTTGTGCTACTATAGGAGAGGAGGAAGATGCTGTGCTGCCCGCCGCCACGATGCCTTCATGCCGCCAAGCTACCGCCTCTGCCCACCACCATCATCATAATCATCATCCTCTTCATCTCCTTCATCATCATCCTCATCATCCTCTCCATTATTACTTTCTCTCTCCACGTAAATTCTTGCCCACAGAAGCTTGGAAGCTTCCATTAAAGGCCTCCATAAGCCTTATTCACTCGTGCTCTCAAGTTTTTCAAAAACCACGACTGTAAGGCCCATTCTTGCATAGAAGAAGAGAACCCCAGGCAGAAAGAGATTCGTAACATGTAAAGAGAGCCAGGAGGAAGTTGCTGAACTGAGATTTAATTCGTCAATGGCTCCCAAGAAAATGGTGAGAGGAGCACACGTGGAAACTTCCAACCCGAGTACATGCATGGACAACGCTCCAAATCTTAATACCCACGTTCCAATTCTATTCTCGCATGAAAGGGATGTGCTAAGCATGATGGTTTTTAGGAAAATTTAAATGCATTTATTCATTCGTTATAAAGTTTAGTGCATGTCGAATATTTGGAATTACTCACACTCCCGTGGACAAGGGTAGTTGCAATATTCTTGAACAAATAATGCATAACTTAGAATATGATATCGTGCTAAGAAGGATAGAGCTTATGTCACGTAATGCACTTATGATTTAAATTCATTGTCGTGGTTCATATAGAGGATAATCTTAGACGCCCATTGAATGATGTCCAAATCATCGCAATGCATGGAAAGGAATTATGAACTTGCAAATTGCATGCGAGGATGGTTACATTTTAGGTCGGTTAAGTACTAAAGGATGGGTTAAATCATTAATGGTCTCATGGCATTCGCTCATGCATGGAGTTCTTTTATCGAAGTTTGTATTTAGGAAAGGATGCATTTTCATATTAAAGCTTGAATTCAATGCATTAAACGAAGGGTTTATAAGCATGGTTCTTGATGTAAATCAACGTTGGGTTTATACGAGTTAGCTTTGAATTGTCAATCATTGTAGTTTAGGCAAGGAAAATTAACGATCATTGTAGAACTTATAGCTGCATAGAAGGAAAAAGCCTATGAATCGCATATTTCCATGGAATGTTATATCTTGCAATTATTTACATCTTTTGGGAAAAGTATTTGCATCTCTAAGGAAATATTACCTCTTGTCGCAAGAAAATTAGATCAATTAGGTAAATCACTTGAAATGGTGTAATTCAAATGATGATCACCTGAATGCGCTAGGTAGAGCTAAGCCACGATAAAATTCTACCTAGTATCGCACTCAGGAAATCAACTTAATATTTCGGACCTTAAAGGTCCTACCCACATTCACGGAATATTAGGGTTAGTTAAATTCCCATGCGAGAACCATCTAGGGTTCTTACGCTAGGGATGAATTGGCCAAATACTAGACTTCCATTTGAATTTAGAAACCCTAGGGCCAAACGTTGTCGGCCTAGTAGGGTTAGGGTTGGAGTGGATCAAGAACACTCCCAAACCCTACATCTTGACCAAATGTATTCTTGACCAAGGAATACCATGTGAGGGGAGAAATAATCCCACAAGTCAGGTGCGACGCTTGTCTTGTGCAAGAAGTTGCAACGTCCCATGGTTTTGTGTCTAAATCACAAAGTAGAATTTCCATTCCTTAGGACAAAGTTGGCGAGTTCTAAGTACATGTCTAATTTCCTAGATGATGAGTAGGCATCCTGCTGCATCACCCTTCTTTGAGACTAATTTGCCAAGTTAGGGTAATTATGAATTGCCTAGCAAGAAATTGACCAATCAAGTTAGGGCGACGAGGTTGCCCAATATTTATCATCTTTATTTTAAGGAAACGTAAGGTGGAAACATTTTGGGTTAACTGGGTATAAACCCTAACCCAAGAATAAAAGGGTAAACAAGCAACTTAGCCTAGGAAACCCTTGGGATCTTGCCAAGCCACAATTGATCTTGGATCGAATGATGGATGCATTCCGAGAGAAGGATTCACACCTTAGCAGTTGGTCGTATAAACGACCACTGGAATGCTTGTGTTTATACAACTTAGGAGCATCGTTTATACTTCTTTGCTCAAGGAATTAATGTTGGAAAATAACTAATGCTTCACGTTGAAAGCCCGGAGGGAGAGGAAGCATCAATTACCCCCGAGTGTCTGCCCTAACCTATCCAAGGGGGTTATTAGCCGCGCTGGGTACGTGGACCGAACTCACTGTGAGAGGTCTCTTTGTGGGTGCTACTTGGAGTAGGAGGACGCTTGGGTGCCAAAGGGGGCTCTGGCCGTAAATCCCTTGCCTCCGCACCCTGCACAAGAGACCGGCGTGACTCGAGATTGGATCTCGAGGTCCGCATACTAGTCTACAGGCGGAAACTTGGAATGGAGATTCCTAAGGATTGCTGGAATTGCCTTCGGGCGGATTATGGAATTGCCTTCGGGTGAATTATGAAATGGCCTTCGGGTAGATTATGGAATAGCCTTTGGGTTGGATTATATGATGTATTCTAAAGACTGATAAATAAGATCAATTGTTGAAAAGAAACTTACTTGGCATTGATTTTCTATGTGAGTGCCTAAGATTACGTGAAGGAACCAGCTGTTTTTGCTTCTCAAATTAAATGTGGTAGGTAAGTAGACAACAAAAGCAACCCGAGGAAAGAGCAGTGGATGTGACCATGGGTCCGCCCTACAGAAGGGTGGTCCCCATTGGCCGGGAACGTTTCTCGAAGGAATTGACAGCAAAGTAACGATGACCTAGAATCTAGAAAGCTAGAGTCCCGATTTATACTCTTTTAGGGGAACAAAATGGGAGTATGCCTTATAGGTACAAAGGTCGAGCTTCACATCCCTCTCGTTTCCCATTCTCCTTGAACCAAGTGCAGTATTAATCCGATTCGACCTTGACGTATCTGTGTAAAGTAGTTCGTCTAGGGCTCTTTGCTAGCTATCCCTTAGGAACTTGACCATTAGAAAACCCGTGATTCAGGTCGATCCTAAGTGGGAATGGCTGGAATGCTTCCACTTCATGGAAAAATCGAGAAGACCTAGATCGCAAACCTTGTGACATTCCGTGGGAGTACCGGGCGGTGCTTTCTGGACTCTCTTCCCAATGGGCTGCTAAGACATGTCCTACAAGTGGACAGGTGGACACGTTACAATTGGTATCAGAGAAAACCAACGAGATTTAATATCTACAAGAAAACTTAATAAGGGGAAGTAAAGAAAATATTGCTCTTAAAAACATCTCCTTACTTACTTCGACACTAGCCTACAGAATCACGAAGCATGGAATAAATTCTTGGTGTTCCAAGTTATGTTTATGATTGCGATGCATGCCTCAAATTATCGACCGAGGCTAGATATGATGAATATCCTAGACCACATCTAAAATCCTTCACCCCTGTATGTGGAACGGAGGTGGACGTGAGATTCAAGAATTTATTACATAGCTACCAACCGACTTGCGTAACTTCAGACCAACTTGAAGAGAATCAAGTGGATGGAGGACTTAAAGATCGTGAAGCTTTTCATCTTTGTTGACACTCACACAAACGCAACCCTACATGTCGGTGGTCGAAAGGTCAAGCAGAGCACGTATGTGTACGAGAAAGTGACTGGAATAATCGCTGCCGACAGAATCAAGGTGTTGGGACGTTATGAGAAGAATGGGTATCAAAGGAAAGGATGCCCTAATCTTCCTATGACCTATCGATTCTTGAAAATCCATGACCCCAATCCATATTATTGCTTAGTTTCCGTAGTTGAATGTAACACAATCTTATTCTCCCCAAATTGATGTACCAATCAGCTTGTTCCATCTTCCCAAAAATAATTGTACTCAGAAGGGCTATGCCCATATGAATGAAATAGACTTTTTTATCAATGACTGTCTTGGCTGTAAGTGTTGGTAAAGAAGTTAAGTGATCAGGTCACTTGGCTAAAAGCTGAATTGGCCATGTAATGTAATGTGAGAAATATTTAGCAAGTTCTTAACGTAAAGAAACTTATTGTCCAGACACAACCTCAAGTACAGATTCCTAGTCCGACCCATACACTAAGTACAGCTGTAATCCAAGAGAAGAAGTTTCTTATCAAGAAAATCAGGCCACCAAAATTCAATGGCAAGGGAAGGACTGTCCAAACTGATGCCGAGATTTGGATCAATCCATGGAGGATTATTTTGAAGTAGCAGGAACTGCACCTGCTAACCAGGCTATGCTCGCCAAATGAAGCTTACCGTCAAAGCAAGGCTTTGGTGGAAACAATGGTGCAGAGACCAAGGGATCTCGGAAGGTTAGTAAATTGGGAGAAGCTTAAGAAAGCTGTGCGGGGGAGATATCTACCACTTGCCTACCGCACACAGAAGATGAACAAATTCTATGAACTGAAGCACCTTGGTCTATCCCTTGATGAATACTATTCAAAGTTCGTCTCTCTTTTGAAGTACACACCACAAATGGATATGACACAACATGTGTCAAAGTTTTGTGCTGGATTAAACCCACCCATAAACACCCTCCTGGAATCAGTGCACCCAATAGACCTTCAAGACGTGCTCATTCGAGCTGCAGCCATAATACAGGAGGTGCAGACCAGGCCAAGAAATAACAAGACTTGGTCTTACAAGGATCAAAACAAGCGAGTGTATAAGTCTTAGGCTAAGAGAGCGCAAGGCCAAAATCAGGCACAAATGAAGAAAGCTAGGACCAACACTATCAATAATTTCGTTCCAACCCAAGGTAATGGCCGCAATCTCCATTGCTTCCGTTGCAACAAGCCTGGTCATTTTAAAAGGCAGTGTCCCAAGATTAGCGAAGGACAATGTCAAGGGCCATCCCAAGGAACAAGGAGCTGCCGTCATGGCCAGAGGGAGAACCTCTAGTATTACCAATAAGGAGCTATGTGATGAAGATGACCCATCTATGAAAGCAAACATTGAGAGAGAAAAGATCCTTGGCACTCTTCATAGGAAAGGCCCGAATCGCCAATTCTCGGTGATTCAAACAATATCGGATTATGAAGGTTAAAGCTTCAAAACCTTGATTGATTACTCATTCCTTCATTTCACCAGTCTATGCAAGAAGATTAGGAATATCCACAAAAGATGCACCTACCTTACTTATGGAATTAGCAAATGGTGGTGAGGTCACCTGTACCAGGCAAACTGCTAAGGTGGAATTCCTACTGGGTGGAAAGTCGACTTCGGTTAGATTCAGGGTTATGAAGCTAGGTTTCCACGAGTGATTGCTCGGAATGGATTGGCTTAAACCTATTGATGCCCACATTCACTGTGGAAAGGGCCAAGTCTTCTTTCGAAATTCTGGAGGGAAATTGGTCACAACTCAAGGAGAGGCTGGGAAGCCAAAAATCCAACTGGCCAAAGTATCTCGGATAATAAAAGGAGTTAGAAAGGGGCTACATGTCTATTTGATTAAGCTAAATAAGCTAGATAAGAATTAGGAGTCTAGGGAAGAATCTTCATGGTTAAAGGAATACGCAGACGTATTTCCTAAAGAGCTGATAGAACTTTCTCCTCAAAGGGAAGTCGATCACGAAATCAAGCTAGCGCCAAGAGCTGCACCAAGCCCAAAGAGGCCATGTAGAATGTCCATCCGGGAACCGATTGAGCTGAAGAAGCAACTCAAGCAACTGTTAGACCAAGGCTACATTCATCCTAGCAGTTCACCATGGGGAGCTCCAGTGCTGTTCTAGAAGAAGAAAGATGAAACGCTTCAGCTATGCATTGAATAGAGGATTGAATCAATCAACCATTAACAACAAATACCCCATTCCAAGAATAGATGAACTTCTTGACTGTCTTCAAGGTGCAAAGATCTTCTCCAAGATTGATCTCAGGTTTGGATATTATTAGATAAGGATCAAGGAAGAAGATATCCCAAAGACAGCATTCAGCACAAAGTATGGGAACTTTGAGTTCGTAGTCATGTCATTCGGGCTGACAAATGCATCTGTTACCTTCAATAGGTTAATGCAGGATATCTTTAGGCCCTGTCTTGATGACTTCGTACTCGTCTTCTTTGACGATACCCTAGGATAATCCAAATAGGAAGAAGATCATGAACCCCAACTTCATATTGTCCTTAAATCAATGAGGGCACACAAGCTTTATGCCAAAAAGAATAAGTGCGCATTTTTCAAGCGACAGATTGAATATCTGGGATTCATTGTATCAGTAGTAGGAATTTTAGTAGATCCGGACAAGGTGAGAGACATTCTGGAGTGGCGAACACCAACAACTGTCAAAGAAATATGTAGTTTTCTTGGATTGACAGGATGGTACATGGTCTTTATCAAAAACTATGCTTTGATTGCAGCACCTCTGACCAATCTATTGAAGAAGCAAGCATCAATTGTATGGTCACCTACTGCTCAACAATCCAGCTTTGATAAACTAAAGGAAAGCTTGGTATTAGCACCTATTTTGAAACTTCCAGATCTTAGTAAGGATTTTGAAGTGATAACTCATGCTAGCACACTTACGTTAGGATGTTTGCTTATGCAAGAAGGTCATCCTGTAGCATACTCTTCAAGGAAACTGAAGAACCACGAAAGGAATTATGCTGCCCATAATTTGGAGCTGTTGGCTCTCATCCATGCTCTCAAGATTTGGAGACACTACTTGCTGGGTAACAAGTTTATCCTAGTGACGGATCATAAAAGTCTTAAATGGATTTTTACCTAGAATGAGCTCAATAGGAGGCAACGTCGATGGATTGAAGTGCTGGAAGAATATGATTTTGAAATCAAATACCAGCTTGGAAAGGAGAATGTAGTTGTCGATGCACTCAGTCACAAGGCATTTCTGAATTCTCTCATTTTGCAAGATCCATCAACAGCCAGATCTCTAGCCACAAAGGTATCCATGCCAAACAAACCAATTCTTGAGCTAGCTAAAGAAGAGGCATGCCATGACCCAACCTATCAGAAATTGCTAAGGGAGATCCTCATCAAGGATCAAGACCCAAAGCTTCAACCAAAGTATCAGGAATTCTCTATCAATATTGGACTTGTCTACTATAGGATGAGATTATGTATACCAGCAAGCCAATCACTCAAGCAAAAGATACTTTTGGGATGCTCATGACTCCCCTTTCTCAGGACATCTTGGCTATACCAAGACCGTCAATGCAGTCAGAAAGAGCTATTATTGGGAGAGGCATTTGAGATCCAGAACCTTGAGAGAATACCTCCTCCAGTGGAAAGATTATCCCAAAGAGGATGCCACTTGGATGGATGGAAGTACTCTCAACCAACAATACCCCCAGTTCTTCTCGAGATCAGGACATCTCTAGTCCTCTAAGGGGGAGAGAATGTAATATTTCCCTAATGAAATATTAAGTGACCCTAGACCTCACACACCACGCGCAAAAAGAAGTTTAAAATAATCTCCCTCATCGATAAATGCTGGTGGCTAAGTGCTCCCTCTGCATGCATTAATAAACTCTAGCTCCGTGTTGTGTTGTATGGAAGACTGTGGCTTGAAATCGCAAGCCCACACGGGAACACCCTTCACGGGAAAAACAAAAGGATAATGGATAATTTAGTGCAATTTTTTTAATTAATAACCCCCTCCCCCTCAGCCGATGCATGGCGGGGAGAGGGAGTATGAGTGTAAGAGGAGTTATGTAGTGGAGAAGCATGGGGAGGGGATCATGCTGGCCGACACTTGGCTGGCTATCCCCCCCCCCCCCTAGACCTATAAGACCTCCCCCCTCTCAAGCTTGACGAGGGGGAGAGAGAGGGAAATCCTGGAGTCGTCCTGCTGCCTTCATGCCGCCATGCTGCCGCCTCTACCCACCACCATCATCATCCTCTTCGTCTCCTTTGTCGTCATCCTTACCATCCTCTCCATTATTAGTTTCTCTCTCAAAGTAAATTCTTGCCACCACAGAAGCTTGGAAGCTTCCATTAAAGGTCTCCCCTCCTTAAGCCCTTATTCACCTGTGCTCTCGAGTTTTTCAAAAACCACGATTGAAAGGCCCATTCTTGCATAGAAGAAGAGAACCCCGGGCAAAAAGTGCTTCGTAACGCATAAAAAGAGCCAAGAGGAAGTTGCTGAACCGAGATTCAATTCGTCAATGGCTCCCAAGAAAATGGTGAGAGAAGCACACGTGGGAGCTTCCAACCGGAGTACACGCATGGACAATGCTCCGAATCTTAATACCCAGGTTCCAATTGTATTCTCATATGAGAGGGATGCGTTAAGCATGATGGCTTTTAGGAAAATTTAAGTGCATTTATTCATTCATCACAAATTTTAGTGCATGTCAAATATTTGGAATTGCTCGCACTCCCGTGGATAAGGGTAGTTGCAATCTTCTTCAACGAATAATGAATAACTTAGAAGATGATATCATGCTAAGAAGGATAGAGCTTATGTCACGTAATGCACTTATGATTTCAATTCATTGTCGTGGTTCATATAGAGGATAATCTTAGATGCCCATTGAATGATGTCTAAATCGTCGCAATGCATGGAAAGGAATTATGAGCTTGCAAATTGCAAATTGCATGCAAGGATGGTCTCATGGCATTTGCTCATGCGTGGAGTTGTTTTATCGAAGTTTGTATTTAGGAAAGGATGCATTTTCATATTAAAGCTTGAATTCAATGCATTAAATGAAGGGTTTATAAGCATGGTTCTTGATGTAAATCCACATTGGGTTTATACGAAATAGCTCTGGATTTTCAATCACTATAGTTTAGGCAAGGAAAAGTAATGATCATTGTAGAACTTATAGTTGCATAGAAGGAAAAAGCCTATGAATCGCACTTTTGCATTGAATGTTATATCTTGTAATTATTTACATCTTTTGGGAAAAGTATTTTCATCTCTAAGGAAAGATCACCTGTTGTCACAAGACAATTAGATCAATTAGGTAAATTGCTTGTAATGGTGTAACTCAAATGATGATCACCTCAATGCGCTAGGTAGAGCTAAGGCACGATAAAATTCTGCCTAGTATCGCACTCGGGAAACTGACTTAATATTTCCAACCTCAAAGGTCTTACCCACATTTACCGAATATTAGGGTTAGTTAAATTTCCATGCAAGAATGATCTAGGGTTCTAACGCTAGGGATCAATTGGCCGAATGCTAGACTTCTGTTTGAATTTAGAAACCCTAGGGCAAAATTGGCCTAGTAGGGTTAGGGTTGGACAAGGTCAAGAGGACTCCCAAACCCTACATCTTGACCAAGGAATACCATGTGAGGGGAGAAATAATACCAAAAGTTAGGTGTGATGCTTGTCTCATGCAAAAGTTGCAACATCGCATGGTTTTGTGTCTAAATCACAAAGTAGAATTGCCATTCCTTAGGACAAGTTTGGCAAGTTCTAAGTAGAAGTCTAATTTCCTAGAGGATGAGTAGGCATACTGCTACATCACCCTTCTTTGAGACTGATTTGCCAAGTTAGGGTAATTATGAATTGCCTAGCAAGCAATTGACCAATCAAGTTAGGGCGACGAGGTTGCCCAAGATTTATTATCTTTATTTTAAGGAAACATAAGGTGGAAACATTTTGGGTTAACTGGGTATAAACCCTAACCCAAGAATAAAAGGGTAAACAAGCAACTTAGCCTACGAAACCCTTGGGATCTTGCATGGTCACAATTGATCTTGGATCGAATGATGGATCCATTCCGAGAGAAGGATTCACACCTTAGCAGTTGGCCGTATAAACGACCACTGGAATGCTTGTGTTTATACAACTTAGGAGCACGGCTTATACTTCTTTGCTCAAGGAATTAATGTTGGAAAATAACTAATGCTTCACGTTGAAAGCCTGGAGGGAGAGGAAGCATCAATTACCCCCGACTGTCTGCCCTAACCTATCCAAGGGGGTTATTAGCCGCACTGGGTACATGGACCGAACTCACCGTGAGAGGTCTCTCTGTGGGTGCTACTTGGAGTAGGAGTACGCTTGGGTGCCCAAGGGGGCTCGGGCCGTAAATCCCCTGCCTCCGCACCCTGCACAAGAGGCCGACGTAACTCAAGATTGGATCTCGAGGCCCGCATACTAGTCTACGGGTGGAAACTTGGAATAGAGATTCCTGAGGATTGCTGGAATTACCTTCGGGCCGATTATGGAATTGCCTTCGAGTGAATTACGAAATGGCTTTCAAGAAGATTATGGAATAGCCTTTGGATTGGATTATATGATGTATTCCAAAGACTGATAAATAAGATCAATTGTTGAAAAGGAACTTACTTGGTATTGATTTTCTATGTCAGTGCCTAAGATTACGTGAAGGAACCAGTGAATAATTGGCTAATTAAGGAAGCTGTTTCTGCTTGTCAAATTAAATGTGGTAGGTAATTAGACAACAAAAGCAACGTGAGAAAAGAGCAGTGGATGTGACCATGGGTCCGCCCTACGGAAGGGTGGTCCCCATTAGCCAGGAACTTTTCTCAAAGGAATTGACAGCAAAGTAACGATGACCTAGAATCTAGAAAGCTAGAGTCCCAATTTATAGTGTTTTAGGGGAACGAAATGGGAGTATGCCTTACAAGCAGAGAGGTCGAGCTTCACATCGCTCTCGTTTCCCATTCTCCTTGAACCAAGTGCAGTATAAATCCCCTTCGACCCTGACGTGCCTGCGTAAAGTAGTTCGTCTGGGGAGCTATCCCTTAAGAACTTGACCATTAGAAAATTCGTGATTCAGGTCGATCCTAAGTGGGAATGGCCGGAATGCTTCCACTTTGTGGAAAAATCGAGAAGACCTAGATCGCAAACCTCGTGACATTCTGTGGGAGTACCGGGCGGTGCTTTCTGGACTCTCTTCCCAATGGGCTGCTAAGACGTGTCCTACAAGTGGACAGGTGGACACGTTACAATTGGTATCAGAGCAAACCAACGAGATTTAATATTTACAAGAAAACTTAATGAGGGGAAGTAGAGAAAATGTTGCTCTTAAAAACATCTCGTTACTTACTTCGATACTGGCCTGCAGAATCGCGAAGCATGGAATAAATTCTTGGTGTTTCAAGTTATGTTTATGATGGTGATGCATGCCTCAAATTATCGACGGAGGCTAGGTATGATGAATATCCTAGACCGTATCTACAATCCTTCACCCCTGTATGTGGAACGGAGGTGGATGAATGATTCAGGAATTTATTACATAGCTGCCAACCGACTTGCGTAGTTTCAGACCAACTTGAAGAGAATTAAGTGGATGGAGGACTTAAAGATCGTGAAACTGTTCATCTTTGTTGAGGCTCACACAAACACAACCCTACATGTCGGTGATCGAAAGGTCAAGCAGATCATGTATGTGTAGGAGGAAGTGACTCGAATAATCCCTACCGAACAGAATCAAGGTGTTGGGACATTGTGAAAAGAACGGTATCAAAGGAAAGGATGCCCTAATCTTTCTATGACCTATTACTGCTTAGTTTCCGTAGTTGAATGTAACACAATCTTATTCTCCCCAAATTGATGTACCAATCAGCTTGTTCCATCTTCCCAAAAATAATTGTACTCAGAAGGGCTATGCCCATATGAATGAAATAGACTTTTTTATCAATGAATGTCTTGGCTGTAAGTGTTGGTAAAGAAGTTACGTGATCAGGTCACTTGGTTAAAAGCTGAATTGGCCATGTAATGTAATGTGAGAAATGTTTAGCAAGTTCTTAACATAAAGAAACTTATTGTCCAGGCACAACCTCAAGTACAGATTCCTAGTCAGACCCCTACACTAAGTACAGTTGTAATCCAAGAGAAGAAGTTTCTTATCAAGCAAATCAAGCCACTAGAATTCAATGGCAAGAGAAGGACTGTCCAAACTGATGCCGAGATCTGGATCCATCCATGGAGGATTATTTCGAAGTAGCAGGATTTGCACCTGCTAACCAGGCTATGCTTGCCAAATGAAGCTTACCGTCGAAGCAAGGCTTTGGTGAAAACAATGGTGTAGAGACGAAGGGATCTCGGAAGGGTTAGTAAATTGGGAGAAGCTTAAGAAAGCTGTGCAGGGGAGATATCTACCACTTGCCTACCGCACACAGAAGATGAACGAATTCTATGAACTGAAGCAGCTTGGTCTATCCCTTGATGAATACTATTCAAAATTTATCTCTCTTTTGAAGTACGCATGTCAAATGGATATGACACAACATGTGTCAAAGTTTTGTGCTGGATTAAACCCACCCATAAACACCCTCCTGGAATCAATGCACCCAATTGACCTTCAAGACGCGCTCATTCGAGCTGCACCCATAATACAGGAGGTGCAGACCAGGCCAAGAAATAACAAGACTTGGTCTTACAAGGATCATAACAAGGTAGTGTATAGGTCTTAGGCTAAGAGAGCGCAAGGCCAAAATCAGGCACAAATGAAGAAAGCTAGGACCAACACTATCAATAATTTTGTTCCTACCCAAGGTAATGGCCACAATCTCTGTTGCTTCCATTGCGACAAGCGTGGTCATTTTAAAAGGTAGTGTCCCAAGATTAGCGGAGGACAATGTCAAGGGCCATCCCAAGGAACAAGGAGCTGCCATCATGGCCAGAGGGAGAACCTCTAGTATTACCAATAAGGAGCTGTGTGATGAAGAAGACGCATCTATGGAAGCAGACATTGAGAGAGAAACGATCCATGCGCTCTTCACAAGAAAGGCCCGAATCACCAATTCTCGGTGATTCAAACACAATCAGATTATCAAGGTTAAAGCTTCAAAACCTTGATTGATTATGCATTCCTTCATTTCACCAGTCTATGCAAGAAGATTAGGAATAGCCACAAAAATGCACCTACCTTACTTATGGAATTAGTAAATGGTGGTGAGGTCACTTGTACTGGTCAAACTGGTAAGGTGGAATTCCTACTGGGTGGAAAGTCGACTTCGGTTAGATTCAGGGTTATGAACCTAGGTGTCCACGAGTGTTTGCTCGTAATGGATTGGCTTAAACATAATGCCCACATTCAATGTGGAAAGGGCCAAGTCTCCTTCTAAAATTATGGAGGGAAATTGGTCACAACTCAAGGAGAGGCTGGGAAGCCAAAAATTGAACTGGCCAAAGCATCTCGGATAATAAAAGAAGTTAGAAAGGGGCTACCTGTCTATTTGATTAAGCTAAATAAGCTAGATCAGAATTAGGAGTCTAGGGAAGACCCTTCATGGTTAAAGGAATACGCAGACATATTTCTTGAAGAGCTGATAGACCTTCCTCCTCAAAGGGAAGTCGATCACGAAATCAAGCTAGCGCCAAGAGCTACACCAATCACAAAGAGGCCATATAGAATGTCCATCCTGGAAGCGATTGAGCTGAATAAGCAACTCAAGCAACTGTTAGAACAAGGCTACATTCATCCTAGTAACTCACCATGGGGAGCTCCAGTGCTGTTCTAGAAGAAGAAAGATGGAACGCTTCAGCAATGCATTGACTATAGAGGATTGAAGCAATCAACCATTAAGAACAAATATCCCATTCCAAAAATAGATGAACTTCTTGACCGTCTTCAAGGTGCAAAGATCTTCTCCAAGATTGATCTCAGGTTTGGATATTATCAGATAAGTATCAAGGAAGAAGATATCCCAAAGACGGCATTCAGCACAAGGTATGGGCACTTTGAGTTCTTAGTCATGTCATTCGGACTGAGAAATGCACCTGCTACCTTCAACATGTTAATGCAGGATATCTTTAGGCCCTATCTTGATGACTTCGTACTCGTCTTCTTTGACGATACCCTAGTATAATCCAAATAGGAAGAAGATCATGAACCCTAGCTTCGTATTGTCCTTGAAATAATGAGGGCACACAAGCTTTATGCCAAGAAGAATAAGTGTGCATTTTTCAAGCGACAGATTAAATATCTAGGATTCATTGTATCAGCAGAAGGAATTTCAGTAGATCCGGCCAAGGTGAAAGACATTCTGGAGTGGCCAACACCAACAACTGTCAAAGAAATACGTAGTTTTCTTGGATTGACAGGATGGTACAGGGTCTTTATAAAAAACCATGCTTTGATTGCAGCATCTCTGACCAATCTACTGAAGAAACAAGCATCAATTGTATGGTCACCTGCTGCTGAACAGTCCAGCTTTGATAAACTAAAGCAAAGCTTGGTATCAGCACCTATTTTGAAGCTTCCAGATCTTAGTAAGGATTTTGAAGTGATAACTCATGCTAGCACACTTACGTTAGGATGTGTGCTTATGCAAGAAGGTCATCCTGTAGCATACTCTTCAAGGAAACTGAAGAGCCACGAAAGGAATTATGCTGCCCATAATCTGGAGCTATTGGCTCTCATCCATGCTCTCAAGATTTGGAAACACTACTTGCTAGGTAACAAGTTTATCCTAATGACGGATCATAAAAGTCTTAAATGGATTTTTACCCAGAATGAGCTCAATAGGAGGCAACGTCGATGGATTGAAGTGCTGGAAGAATATGATTTTGAAATCAAATACCAGCTTGGAAAGGAGAATGTAGTTGCCGATGCACTCAGTCACAAGGCATTTTTGAATTCTCTCATTTTGCAAGATCCATCAACAGCCATATCTCTAGCCACAAAGGTATCTATGCCAAACAAACCAATTCTTGAGCTAGCTAAATAAGAGGCATGCCATGACCCAACCTATCAAAAATTGCTAAGGGAGATCCCCATCAAGGATCAAGACCCAAAGCTTCAAACAAAGTATCAGGAATTCTCTTTCAATATTGGACTTGTCTACTATAGGACAAGATTATGTATACCAACAAGCGAATCACTCAAGCAAAAGATACTTTTGGGAAGCTCATGACTCCCCTTTCTCAAGACATCTTGGCTATGCCTAGACCCTCAATGCAGTCAGAAAGAGCTATTCTTGGGAGAGGCATTTGAGATCCAGAACCTTGAGAGAATACCTCGTCCAGTGGAAAGATTATCCCGAAGAGGGATGCCACTTGGGTGGATGGAAGTACTCTCAACCATGAATACCCCCAGTTCTTCTCGAGATGAGGACATCTCTATTCCTCTAAGGGGGAGAGAATGTAATATTTCCCTAATGAAATATTAAGTGACCCTAGACCCTGTACACCAGCGCAAAAAGCAGTTCAAAATAATCTCCCGCACTGATAAATGCTGGTGGCTAAGTGCTCCCTCTGGATGCATTAATAAACTCCAGCTACGTGTCGTGTTGTATGGAAGATGGTGGCCTGAAACCGCAAGCCCACACGGGAACACCCTTCACGGGAAAAACAAAAGGATAATGGATAATTTAGTGCAGTTTTTTTTATTAATAACCCCGTCCCCCTCAGCCGATGCATGGCGGGGAGAGGGAGTATGAGTGTAAGAGGAGTTATATAGTGGAGAAGCATGGGGAGGGGATCATGATGGCCACCACTTGGGTGGCTACCCTCCCACCCCTGAGACCTATAAGACCTCCCCCCTCTCAAGCTTGAGAAGGGGGAGAGAGAGGGAAACCCTGGAGTCGTCCTACTGCCTTCATGCCACCAGGCTGCCGCCTTTGCCCACCTCCATCATCATCCTCTTTATCTCCTTCGTCATCATCCTCTCCATTAATAGTTTCTCTCTCAAAGTAAATTCTTGCCATAGAAGCTTGGAAGCTTCCATTAAAGGTCTCCCCTCCTTAAGCCCTTATTCACCCGTGCTCTCGGGTTTTTCAAAAACCACGATTGTAAGGCCCATTCTTGCGTAGAAGAAGAGAACCTCGGGCAGAAAGAGCTTCGTAACGCGTAAAGAGAGCCACGAGGAAGTTGCTGAACCGAGATTTAATTCGTCAATGGCTCCCAAGAAAATGGCGACAGAAGCACATGTGGGAGCTTCCAACCTGAGTACACACATGGACAATGCTCCGAATCTTAATACCCAGGTTCCAATTGTATTCTTGGATGAAAGGGATGCGTTAAGCATGATGGCTTTTAGGAAAATTTAAATGCATTTATTCATTTATTAAAAATTTTAGTGCATGTCGAATATTTGGAATTTCTCGCACTCCCGTGGACAAGGGTAGTATACGAGATAGCTCTGAATTTTCAATCATTGTAGTTTAGACAAGGAAAAATAATGATCATTGTAGAACTTATAGCTGCATAGAAGGAAAAAGCCTATGAATCGCATATTTGCATGGAATGTTATATCTTGCAATTATTTACATCTTTTGGGAAAAGTATTTGCATCTCTAAGGAAAGATCACCTCTTGTCACAAGACAATTAGATCAATTAGGTAAATTGCTTATAATGGTGTAACTCAAATGATGATCACCTCAATGCGCTAGGTAGAGCTAAGGCACGATAAAATTCTGCCTAGTATCGCACTCGGGAAACCAACTTAATATTTTTTACCTCAAAGTTCCTACCCACATTCACGGAATATTAGGGTTAGTTAAATTTCCATGCAAGAACGATCTAGGGTTCTTACGCTAGGGATCAATTGGCCGAATACTAGACTTCCGTTTGAATTTAGAAACCCTAGGACCAAACCGGCCTAGTAGGGTTAGGGTTGGATTGGGTCAAGAGGACTCCCAAACCCTACATCTTGACCAAGGAAGACCATGTGATGTGAGAAATAATCCCACAAGTCAGGTGCGACGCTTGTCTTGTGCAAAAGTTGCAACATCGCATGGTTTTGTGTCTAAATCACAAAGTAGAATTGCCATTCCTTAGAACAAGGTTGGGGAGTTCTAAGTACAAGTCTAATTTCCTAGAGGATGAGTAGGCATCCTGCTACATCACCCTTCTTTGGGACTGATTTTCCAAGTTAGGGTAGTTATGAATTGCCTAGCAAGCAATTGACCAATCATGTTAGGGCAGCGAGGTTGCCCATGATTTATTATCTTTATTTTAAGGAAACGTAAGGTGGAAACATTTTGGGTTAACTGGGTATAAACCCTAACCCAAGAATAAAAGGGTAAACAAGCAACTTAGCCTATGAAACCCTTGGAATCTTGCCAAGCCACAATTGATATTGGATCGAATGATGGATGCATTCCAAGAGAAGGATTTACACCTTAGCAGTTGGCCGTATAAACGACCACTAGAATGCTTGTGTTTATACAACTTAGAAGCATTGTTTATACTTCTTTGCTCAAGGAATTAATGCTGGAAAATAACTAATGCTTCAAGTTGAAAGCCCGGAGGGAGAGGAAGCATCAATTACCCCCGAATGTCTGCCCTAACCTATCCAAGGGGGTTATTAGCTGCGCTCGGTACATGGACCGAACTCATCGTGAGAGGTCTCTCCGTGGGTGCTACTTGGAGTAGGAGGAAACTTGGGTGCCAAAGGGGGAGTCTGACCATAAATCCCTTGCCTCTGCACCTTGTACAAGAGGCCGACGTGACTCGAGATTGGATCTCGAGGTCCGCATACTAGTCTATGGGTGAAAACTAAGAATAGAGATTCCTGAGGATTGCTGGAATTACCTTCGGGCGGATTATGGAATTGCATACGGGTGAATTACGAAATGGCCTTCGGGCAGATTATGGAATAGCCTTTGGGTTGGATTATATGATGTATTCCAAAGATTGATAAATAAGATCAATTGTCGAAAAGGAACTTACTTGGCATTGATTTTCTATGTCAGTGCCTAAGGTTACGTGAAGGAACCAATGAATAATTGGCTAATTAAGGAAGCTGTTTTTGCTTCTCAAATTAAATGTGGTAGGTAATTAGACAACAAAAGCAACCCGAGGAAAGAGCAGTGGATGTGACCATGGGTCCACTCTACGGAAGGGTGATCCCCATTGGCCAGGAACTTTTCTCAAAGGAATTGATAGCAAAGTAACGATCACCTAGAATCTAGAAAGCTAGAGTCCTGATTTATACTGTTTTAGGGGAACAAAATGGGAGTATGCCTTATAGGCATAGAGGTCAAGCTTCACATCCCTCTCGTTTTCCATTCTCCTTGAACCAAGTGTAGTATAAATCCGGTTCGAACCTGACGTATCTTTGCTAGCTATCCCTTAGGAACTTGACCATTTGAAAACCGGTGATTCAGGTCAATCCTAAGTAGGAATGGCCAGAACGCTTCCACTTCGTGGAAAAATCGAGAAGACCTAGATCACAAACCTCGTGACATTCCATGGGAGTACCGGGCGACGCTTTCTGGACTCTCTTTCCAATGGGCTGCTAAGACGTGTCCTACAAGTGGACAAGTGGACACGTTACAATTGGTATCAGAGCCAACCAACGCGATTTAATATTTACAAGAAAACTTAATGAGGAAAAGTAGAGGAAATATTGCTGTTAAAAACATCTCCTTACTTACTTCGATACTAGCCTGCAGAATCACGAAGCATGGAATAAATTCTTGGTGTTCCAAGTTATGTTTATGATTGCGATGCATACCTCAAATTATCGACGGAGGCTAGGTATGATGAATATCCTAGACCGCATCTAAAATCCTTCACCCCTGTATGTGGAACGGAGGTGGACGCGTGATTCAGGAATTTATTACATAGCTGCCCACCGACTTGCGTAACTTCAGACCAACTTGAAGAGAATCAAGTGGATGGAGGACTTAAAGATCGTGAAACTGTTCATCTTTGTTGAGGCTCACACAAACGCAACCCTACATGTCGGTGATTGAAAGGTCAAGTAGAGCACGTATGTGTACGAGGAACTGACTCGAATAATCGCTGCCGACAGAGTCAAGGTGTTGGGACGTTATGAGAAGAACGGGTATCAAAGGAAAGAATGCCCTAATCTTCCTATGACCTATCGATTCTTGAAAATCCATGACCCCAATCCATATTATTGCTTAGTTTCTATAGTTGAATGTAACACAATATTATTCTCCCCAAATTGATGTACCAATCAGCTTGCTCCATCTTCCAAAAAATAATTGTACTCAGAAGGGCTATGCCCATATGAATGAAATAGACTTTTTTATCAATGACTGTCTTGGTTGTAAGTGTTAGTAAAGAAGTTAAGTGATTAGGTCACTTGGCTAAAAGTTGAATTGGCCATGTAATGTAATGTGAGAAACGTTTAGCAAGTTCTTAACGTAAAGAATCTTATTGTCCAGGCACAACCTCAAGTACAGATTCCTAGTCCGACCCATACACTAAGTACAACTGTAATCCAAGAGAAGAAATTTCTTGTCAAGCAAATCAAGCCACCAGAATTCAATGGCAAGGGAAGGACCATCCAAACTGATGCCGAGATTTGGATCGATCCATGGAGGATTATTTCGAAGTAGAAGGAACTGCACCCGCTAACCAGGCTATGCTTGCCAAATGAAGCTTACCGTTGAAGCAAGGCTTTGGTGGAAACAATGGTGCAAAGACCAAGGGATCTCGAAAGGGTTAGTAAATTAGGAGAAGCTTAAGAAAGTTGTGTGGGGGAGATATCTACCACTTGCCTACTGCACACAGAAGATGAACGAATTCTATGAACTGAAGTAGCTTGGTCTATCCCTTGATGCATACTATTCAAAGTTTGTCTCTGTTTTGAAATACGCACCACAAATCGATATGACACAACAAGTGTCAAAGTTTTGTGCTGGATTAAACCCACCCATAAACACCCTCCTGGAATCAATGCACCCAACAGACCTTCGAGACGCGCTCATTCGAGCTGCACCCATAATACAAGAGGTGCAGACTAGGCCAAGAAATAACAAGACTTGGTCTTACAAAGATCAGAACAAGGGAGTGTATAGATCTTAGGCTAAGAGAGCGCAAGGCCAAAATTAGGCACAAAGGAAGAAAGCTAGGACCAACACTATCAATAATATTGTTCCTACCCAAGGTATTGGCCGCAATCTCCATTGTTTCCATTGCAACAAGCCTGGTCATTTTAAAAGGCAGTGTCCCAAGATTAGTGGAGGACAATGACAAGGGCCATCCCAAGGAATAAGGAGCCACCGTCATGGCCAGAGGGAGAACCTCTAGTATTACCAATAAGGAGATGTGTGATGAAGAAGACCCATCTATGGAAGCAGACATTGAGAGAGAAACGATCCATGGTGCTTTTCACAAGAAACGACCGAATCACCAATTCTCGGTGATTCAAACACCATCGGATTATCAAGGTTAAAGCTTCAAAACCTTGATTGATTACGCATTCCTTCATTTCACCAGTCTGTGTAAGAAGATTAGGAATAGCCACAAAAGATGCACCTCCCTAACTTATGGAATTAGCAAATGGTGGTTTGGTCACTTGTATCGATCAAACTGGTAAGGTGGAATTCCTACTGGGTGGAAAGTCGACTTCGGTTAGATTCAAGGTTATGAACCTAGGTGTCCACGAGTATTTGCTCGGAATGGATTAAACCTAATGATGCCCACATTCACTGTGGAAAGGGCAAAGTCTCCTTCCGAAATTCTGGAGGGAAATTTGTCACAACTCAAGGAGAGGCTGGGAAGCCAAAAATTCAACTAGCCAAAGCATCTCGGATAATAAAAGGAGTTAGAAAGGGGCTACCTGTCTATTTGATTAAGCTAAATAAGCTAGATCAGAATTAGGAGTCCAGGGAAGAACCTTCATGGTTAGAGGAATACGTAGACGTATTTCTTGAAGAGCTGATAGAACTTCCTCCTCAAAGGGAAGTCGATCATGAAATCAAGCTAGTGCCAAGAGCTGCACCAATCACAAAGAGACCATATAGAATGTCCATCTCGGAAGAAATTAAGCTGAAGAAGCAACTCAAGCAAGGCTACATTCATCCTAGCAGTTCACCATGGGGAGCTCCAGTGCTGTTCTAGAAGAAGAAAGATGAAACGCTTCAACTATGCATTGACTACAGAGGATTGAATCAATCAACCATTAAGAACAAATACCCCATTCCAAGAATAGATGAACTTCTTGACCATCTTCAAGGTGCAAAGATCTTCTCTAAGATTGATCTCAGGTTTAGATATTATCAGATAAGGATCAAGGAAGAAGATATCCCAAAGACGGCATTCAGCACAAGGTATGGGCACTTTGAGTTCCTAGTCATGTCATTCCGGCTGAGAAATGCACCTGCTACCTTCAACAGGTTAATGCAGGATATCTTTAGGCCCTATCTTGATGACTTCGTACTCGTCTTCTTTGACGATATCCTAGTATAATCCAAATAGGAAGAAGATCATGAACCCCAGCTTCGTATTGTCCTTGAAACAATGAGGGCACACAAGCTTTATGCCAAAAACAATGTGTACATTTTTCAAGTGAGATTGAATATCTGGGATTCATTGTATTAGCAGAAGGAATTTCAGTAGATCCGTCCAAGGTCAGAGACATTCTGGAGTGGCCAAAACCAACAACTATCAAAGAAATACATAGTTTTCTTGGATTGACAGGATGGTACAAGGTCTTTATAAAAAACTATGCTTTGATTGCAGCACCTCTGACCAATCTACTGAAGAAGCAAGCATCAATTGTATGGTCACCTGCTGCTGAACAGTCCAGCTTTGAAAAACTAAAGCAAAGCCTGGTATTAGCACCTATTCTGAAACTTCCAGATCTTAGTAAGGATTTTGAAGTGATAACTGATGCTAGCACACCTACCTTAGGATGTGTGCTTATGAAAGGAGGTCATCTTGTAGCATACTCTTCAAGGAAACTGAAGAGCCACGAAAGGAATTATGCTGCCCACAATCTGGAGCTGTTGGCTCTCATCCATGCTCTCAAGCTTTGGAGACACTACTTGCTGGGTAACAAGTTTATCCTAGTGACGGATCATAAAAGTCTTAAATGGATTTTTACCCAGAATGAGCTCAATAGGAGGCAACGTCGATGGATTGAAGTGCTCGAAGAATATGATTTTGAAATCAAATACCAGCTTGGAAAGGAGAATGTAGTTGCCGATGAACTTAGTCACAAGGCATGTTTGAATTCTCTAATTTTGCAAGATTCATCAACAGCCATATCTCTAGCCACAAAGGTATCTATGCCAAACAAAGCAATTCTTGAGCTAGCTAAAGAAGACGCATGCCATGACCCAACCTATCAGAAATTGATAAGGGAGATCCCCATCAAGGATCAAGACCCAAAGCTTCAAACAAAGTATCAGGAATTCTCTATCAATATTGGACTTGTCTACTATAGGACGAGATTATGTATACCAACAAGCCAATCACTCAAGTAAAAGATACTTTTGGGAAGCTCATGAATCCCCTTTCTCAGGACATCTTGGCTATGCGAAGACCCTCAATGCAGTCAGAAAGAGCTATTATTGGGAGAGGCATTTGAGATCCAGAACCTTGAGAGAATACCTTGTCCAGTGGAAAGATTATCCCAAAGAGGATGCCACTTGGATGGATGGAAGTACTCTCAACCAGCAATACCCCCAGTTTTTCTCAAGATGAGGACATCTCTATTCCTCTAAGGGGCAGAGAATGTAATATTTCCCTAATGAAATATTAAGTGACCCTAGACCCCGCACACCACGTGCAAAAAGCTGTTAAAAATAATCTCCCGCATCGATAAATGCTAGTGGCTAAGTGGTCCCTCTGTATGCATTAATAAACTCCAGCTCCCTGTCGTGTTATATGGAAGACCGTGGCTTGAAACCGCAAGCCCACATGGGAACACCCTTCATGGGAAAAACAAAAGGATAATGAATAATTTAGTGCAAAATTTTTTATTAATAACCCCTTCCCCCTTAGTCGATGCATGGTGGGGAGAGGGAGTATGAGTGTAAGAGGAGTTATGTAGTGCAGAAGCATGGGGAGGGGATCATGCTGGCCGCTAGATGGGTGGCTACCCTCCCCCCCCCTTAGACCTATAAGACCTCCTCCCTCTCAGGCTTTAGGAGGGTGAGAGAGAGGGAAATCCTGGAGTCGTCCTACTGCCTTCATGTTGCCAGGCTGCCGCCTTTCCGCACCTCCATCATCATCCTCTTCGTCTCCTTCGTTCGTCATCCTCATCATCCTCTCCATTATTAGTTTCTCTCTCAAAGTAAATTCTTGCCATAGAATCTTCAAAGCTTCCATTAAAGGTCTCCCCTCCTTAAGCCCTTATTCATCGGTGCTCTCGGGTTTTTCAAAAACCACGATTGTAAGGCCCATTCTTGCGCAGAAGAAGAGAACCCCGGGCAGAAAGAGCTTTGTAATGCGTAAAGAGAGCCAGGAGGAAGTTGCTGAACCGAGATTTAATTTGTCAATGGCTCCCAAGAAAATGGCGAGAGAAGCACACAAAGGAGCTTCCAACCAGAGTACACGCATGGACAATGCTCTGAATCTTAATACCCAGGTTCCAATTGTATTCTCACATGAAAGGGATGCATTAAGCATGATGGCTTTTAGGAAAATTTAAATGCATTTATTCATTCATTACTAATTTTAGTGCATGTCGAATATTTGGAATTGCTCGCACTCCCGTGGACATGGGTAGTGGCAATCTTCTTGAACGAATAATGCATAACTTAGAAGATGATATCATGCTAAGAAGGATAGAGCTTATGTCAGGTAATGCACTTATGATTTAAATTCATTGTCGTGGTTCATATAGAGGATAATCTTAGACGCCCATTGAATGTTGTCCAAATCGTCGCAATGCATGGAAAGGAATTATGAGCTTGCAAATTGCAAATTGCATGCAAGGATGGTCTCATGGCATTCGTTCATGCATGGAGATGTTTTATCGAAGTTTGTATTTAGGAAAGGATGCATTTTCATATTAAAGCTTGAATTCAATGCATTACATGAAGGGTTTATAAGCATGGTTCTTGATGTAAATTAGGGTTGGGTTTATACGAGATAGCTCTGAATTTTCAATCATTGTAGTTTAGGCAAGGAAAAGTAATGATCATTGTAGAACTTATAGCTGCATAGAAGGAAAAATCCTATGAATCACATATTTGCATGGAATGTTATATCTTGTAATTATTTACATCTTTTGGGAAAAGTATTTGCATCTCTAAGGAAAGATCATCTCTTGTCACAAGACAATTAGATCAATTAGGTAAATTGCTTGTAATGGTGTAACTCAAATGATGATCACCTCAATGTGCTAAGTAGAGCTAAGCCACAATAAAGTTCTGCCTAGTATCGCACTTGGGAAACCGACTTAATATTTATGACCCCAAAGGTCCTACCCACATTCACGGAATATTAGGGTTAGTTAAATTTCCATGCAAGAACGATCTAGGGTTCTTACGCTAGGGATCAATTGGCCGAATACTAGACTTCTGTTTGAATTTAGAAACCCTAGGGCCAAACCGGCCTAGTAGGGTTAGGGTTGGACTGGGTCAAGAGGACTCCCAAACCCTACATCTTGACCAAATGTATTCTTGACCAAGGAATACCATGTGAGGGGAGAAATAATCCCACAAGTCATGTGCCACGCTTGTCTCGTGCAAAAGTTGCAACATCGCATGGTTTTGTGTCTAAATCACAAAGTAGAATTGCCATTCCTTAGGACAAGGTTGGTGAGTTCTAAGTACAAGTCTAATTTCCTAGAGGATGAGTAGGCATCCTGCTACATCACCCTCTTTGAGACTGATTTGCCAAGTTAGGGTAATTATGAATTGCCTAGCAAGCAATAGACCAATCAAGTTAGGGCGACGAGGTTGCCCAAGATTTATTATCTTTATTTTAAGGAAATGTAAGGTGGAAACATTTTGGGTTAACTGGGTATAAACCCTAACCCAAGAATAAAAGGGTAAACAAACAACTTTGCCTACGAAACCCTTGGGATCTTGCCAAGCCACAATTGATCTTGGATCGAATGATGGATGCATTCCAAGAGAAGGATTCACACCTTAGTAGTTGGCCGTATAAACGACCACTGGAATGCTTATGAATCGCATATTTCCTAAAGGATGAGTAGGCATCCTGCTACATCACCCTTCTTTGAGACTGATTTTCCAAGTTAGGGTAATTCTAAATTGCCGAGCAAGCAATTGATCAATCAAGTTAGGGCGACGAGGTTGCCCAAGATTTATTATCTTTATATTAAGGAAATGTAAGGTGGAAACATTTTGGGTTAACTGGGTATAAACCCTAACTCAGGAATAAAAGGGTAAACAAACAACTTAGCCTACGAAACCCTTGGGATCTTTCCAAGCCACAATTGATCTTGGATCGAATGATGGATGCATTCCGAGAGAAGTATTCACACCTTAGTAGTTGGCCGTATAAACGACCACTGGAATGCTTGTGTTTATACAACTTAGGAGCATTGTTTATACTTCTTTGCTCGAGGAATTAATGCACAAGAGACCGACGTGACTCGAGATTGGGTCTCGAGGCCCGCATACTAGTCTACGGGCGAAAACTTGGAATACCGATTCCTGAGGATTGCTAGAATTGCGTTCCGGGAGATTATGGAATTGCCTTCGGGTGAATTACGAAATGGCCTTCGGGCAGATTATGGAATAGCCTTTGGGTTGGATTATATGATGTATTCCAAAGACTGATAAATAAGATCAATTGTTAAAAAGGAACTTACTTGGCATTGATTTTCTTTGTTAGTGCCTAAGATTACGTGAAGGAAGCAGTGAATAATTGGCTAGTTAAGGAAGCTGTTTTTGCTTGTCAAATTAAATGTGGTAGGTAATTAGACAACAAAAGAAACCCGAGGAAAGAGCAGTGGATGTGACCATGGGTCCGCCCTACGGAAGGGTGGTCCCCATTGGCCGGGAACTTTTCTCCAATGAATTGATAGCAAAGTAACGATGACCTAGAATCTAGAAAGCTAGAGTCTCGATTTATACTGTTTTAGAGGAACGAAATGGGAGTATGCCTTACAGGCAGAGAGGTCGAGCTTCACATCCCTGTCATTTCCCATTCTCCTTGAACCAAGTGCAGTATAAATCCGGTTCGACCCTGACGTATCTGCGTAAAGTAGTTCGTCTAGGGCTCTTTGCTACCTATCCCTTAGAAACTTGACCATTAGAAAACCCATGATTCAGGTTGATCCTAAGTGGGAATGGCTCGAACGCTTCCACTTCGTGGAAAAATAGAGAAGTCCTAGATCGCAAACCCTGTGACATTCTGTGGGAGTACCGGGCAGCGCTTTCTGGACTCTCTTCCCAATGGGTTGCTAAGACGTGTCCTACAAGTGGATACGTGGACACGCTACAATTGGTATCAGAGCAAACCAATGAGATTTAATATTTACAAGAAAACTTAATGAGGGGAAGTAGAGAAAATGTTGCTGTTAAAAACATCTCCTTACTTACTTCGATACTGGCCTGCAGAATTGCGAAGCATGGAATAAATTCTTGGTGTTCCAAGTTATGTTTATGATTGCGATGCATGCCTCAAATTATCGATGGAGGCTAGGTATGATGAATATCCTAGACCGCATCTACAATCCTTCACCCTTGTATGTGGAACGCAGGTAGACGCGTGATTCAGGAATTTATTACATAGTTGCTCACCAACTTGCGTAACTTCAGACGTACTTGAAGAGAATAAAGTGGATGGAGGACTTAAAGATCATGAAGTTGTTCATCTTTGTTAAGGCTCACACAAATGCAACCCTACATGTCGGTGGTCGAAAGGTCAACCAGAGCACGTATGTGTACAAGGAAGTGACTCCAATAATCCCCATCGACAGAATCAAGGTGTTGGGATGTTATGAGAAGAACGGGTATAAAAGGAAAGGATGCCCTAATCTTCCTATGACCTATCGATTCTTGAAAATCCATGACCCGAATCCATATTATCGCTTGGTTTCCGTAGTTGAATGTAACACAATCTTATTCTTCCAAAATTGATGTACCAATCACCTTGTTCCATCTTCCCAAAAATAATTGTACTCAGAAGGGCTATGCCCATATGAATGAAATAGACTTTTTTATCAATGATTGTCTTGGCTGTAAGTGTTGGTAAAGAAGTTCAGTGATCAGGTCACATGGGTAAAAGCTGAATTGGCCATGTAATGTAATGTGAGAAATGTTTAGCAAGTTCTTAACGTAAAGAAACTTATTGTCTAAGCACAACCTCAAGTACAGATTCCTAGTCCGACCCCTACACTAAGTACATCTGTAATCCAAGAGAAGAAATTTCTTATCAAGCAAATCAAGCCACCAGAATTCAATGGCAAGGGAAGGACCGTCCAAACTGATACCGAGATTTGGATCGATCCATGGAGGATAATTTCGAAGTAGAAGGAACTCCACCCGCTAACTAGGCTATGCTCGCCAAATGAAGCTTACCATCGAAGCAAGGCTTTGGTGGAAAAAATGGTGCAGAGACCAAGGGATCTCGAAAGGGTTAGTAAATTGGGAGAAGCTTAAGAAAGCTGTGCGGGGAAGATATCTACCACTTGCCTACCGCACACAGAAGATGAACGAATTCTATGAACTGAAGCAGATTGGTCTATCCCTTGATGCATACTATTCAAAGTTTGTCTCTCTTTTGGAGTACGCACCACAAATGGTTATGACACAACAGGTGTCAAAGTTTTGTGCTGGATTAAACCCACCCATAAACACCCTCCTGGAATCAATGCACCCAACAGACCTTCAAGACGTGCTCATTCGAGCTGCACCCATAATACAGGAGGTGTAGACTAGGTCAAGAAATAACAAGACTTGGTCTTACAAGGATCAAAACAAGGGAGTGTATAGATCTTAGGCTAAGAGAGTGCAAGGCCAAAATTAGGCACAAAGGAAGAAAGCTAGGACCAACACTATCAATAATTTCGTTCCTACCGAAGGTAATGGCTGCAATCTCTGTTGCTTCCATTGCAACAAGCCTGGTCATTTTAAAAGGTAGTGTCCCAAGATTAGCGGAGGACAATGTCAAGGGCCATCCCAAGGAACAAGGAGCCACCGTCATGGCCAGAGGGAGAACCTCTAGTATTACCAATAAGGAGATGTGTGATGAAGAAGACCCATCTATGGAAGCAGACATTGAGAGAGAAACGATCCATGGCGCTCTTCACAAAAAAGGCCCGAATCGCCAATTCTCGGTGATTCAAACACCATCGGATTATCAAGGTTAAAGCTTCAAAACCTTGATTGATTACGCATTCCTTCATTTCACCAGTCTGTGCAAGAAAATTAGAAATAGCCACAAAAGATGCACCTACCTTACTTATGGAATTAGCAAATGGTGGTGAGGTCACTTGTACCAGGCAAACTGCTACGCTGGAATTCCTACTGGGTGGAAAGTCGACTTCGGTTAGATTCAGGGTTATGAACCTAGTTGTCCACGAGTATTTGCTCGGAATGGATTGGCATAAACCTAATGATGCCCACATTCACTGTGGAAAGGGCCAAGTCTCCTTCCGAAATTCTGGAGGGAAATTGGTCACAACTCAAGGAGAGGCTGGGAAGCCAAAAATTCAACTGGCCAAATCATCTTGGATAATAAAAGGAGTAAGAAAGGGGCTACCTGTCTATTTGATTAAGCTAAATAAGCTAGATCAGAATTAGGAGTCTAGGGAAAAACCTTCATGGTTAAAGGAATACGTAGACGTATTTCTTGAAGAGCTGATACAACTTTCTCCTCAAGGGAAAGTTGATCACGAAATCAAGCTAGCGCCAAGAGCTGCACCAATCATAAAGAGACCATATAGAATGTCCATCCCGAAAGAAATTGAGCTGAAGAAGCAACTCAAGCAACTGTTAGACCAAGGCTACATTCATCCTAGTAGTTCACCATGGGGATCTCCAGTGTTGTTCTAGAAGAAGAAAGATGAAACGCTTCAGCTATGCATTGACTACAGAGGATTGAATCAATCAACCATTAAGAACAAATACCCCATTCCAAGAATAGATGAACTTCTTGACCGTCTTCAAGGTGCAAAGATCTTCTCCAAGATTGATCTCAAGTCTGGATATTATCAGATAAGGATCAAGGAAGAAGATATCCCAAAGACGGCATTCAACACAAGGTATGGGCACTTTGAGTTCCTACTCATGTCATTCGGGCTGACAAATGCACCTGCTACCTTCAACAGGTTAATGCAGGATATCTTTAGGCCCTATCTTGATGACTTCGTACTCGTCTTCTTTGACGATACCCTAGTATAATCCAAATAGGAAGAAGATCATGAACCCTAGCTTTGTATTGTCCTTGAAACAATGAGGGCACACAAGCTTTATGCCAAGAAGAATAAGTGTGCATTTTTCAAGCGACAGATTGAATATCTGGGATTCATTGTATCAGCAAAAGGAATTTCAGTAGATCCGGCCAAGGTGAGAGACATTCTGGAGTGGCCAACACCAACAACTGTCAAAGAAATACGTAGTTTTCTTGGATTGATAGGATGGTACAGGGTCTTTATAAAAAACTATGCTTTGATTGTAGCACCTCTGACCAATCTACTGAAAAAGCAAGTATCAATTGTATGGTCACCTGTTGCTAAACACTCCAGCTTTCATAAACTAAAGCAAAGCTTGGTATCAGCACCTATTTTGAAACTTCCAGATCTTAGTAAGGATTTTGAAGTGATAATTGATGCTAGCACACTTACCTTAGGATGTGTGCTTATGCAAGAAAGTCCTCCTGTAGCATACTCTTCAAGGAAACTGAAGAGCCACGAAAGGAATAATGCTGCCCACAATCTGGAGTTGTTGGCTCCCATCCATGCTCTCAAGCTTTGGAGACACTACTTGCTGGGTAACAAGTTTATCCTAATGACGGATCATAAAAGTCTTAAATGGATTTCTACCCAGAATGAGCTCCATAGGAGACAACGTCAATGGATTGAAGTGCTGGAAGAATATGATTTTGAAATCAAATACCAGCTTGGAAAGGAGAATGTAGTTGCCGATGCACTCAGTCTCACAAGGCATTTTTGAATTCTCTAATTTTGCAAGATCTATCAACAACCAGATCTCTAGCCACAAAGGTATCCATGCCAAACAAACCAATTCTTGAGCTAGCTAAAGAAGAGGCATGCCATGACCCAACCTATCAAAAATTGCTAAGGAAGATCCCCATCAAGGATCAAGACCCAAAGCTTCAAACAAAGTATCAGGAATTCTCTATCAATATTGGACTTGTCTACTATAGGACGAGATTATGTATACCAACAAGCCAATCACTCAAGCAAAAGATACTTTTGGGAAGCTCATGACTCCCCTTTCTCAGGACATCTTGGCTATGCCTAGACCCTCAATGCAGTCAGAAAGAGCTACTATTGGAAGAGGCATTTGAGATGCAGAACCTTGAGAGAATACCTCGTCCAGTGGAAAGATTATCCGGAAGAGGATGTCACTTGGATGGATGGAAGTACTCTCAACCAACAATACCCCCAGTTCTTCTCAAGATGAGGACATCTCTATTCCTCTAAGGAGCATAGAATGTAATATTTTCCTAATAAAATATAAAGTGACCCTAGACCCCGCACACCACGCGCAAAAAGCAGTTCAAAATAATCTCCCGCATCGATGAATCCTGGTGGCTAATTGCTCCCTCTGTATGCATTAATAAACTCCAGCTCCGTGTCGTGTTGTATGGAAGACGGTGGCTTGAATCCGCAAGCCCACGTGGGAACACCCTTCATGGGAGAAACAAAAGGATAATGGATAATTCAGTGCAATTTTTTTTATTAATAACCCCTTCCCCCTCAGCCGATGCATGGCGGAGAGAGGGAGTATGAGTGTAAGAGGAGTTATGTAGTGGAGAAGCATGGGGAGGGGATCATGCTTGCCACCACTTGGGTGGCTACTCTCCCCCCCCCCCCCCCCCCCTTAGACCTATAAGACCTCCCCCCTCTAAAGCTTGAGGAGGGGGAGAGAGAGGGAAATCTTGGAGTCGTCCTGCTGCCTTCATGCCGTCAGGCTGCCGCCTCTGCCCACCACCATCATCATCCTCTTCGTCTCCTTCGTCGTCATCCTCATCATCCTCTCCATTATTAGTTTCTCTCTCAAAGTAAATTCTTGCCAGAGAAGCTTGGAAGCTTCCATTAAAGGTCTCGCCTCCTTAAGCCCTTATTCACCCGTGCTCTCGGGTTTTTCAAAAACCACGATTGTAAGGCCCATTCTTGCGTAGAAGAAGAGAACCTCGGGCAGAAAGAGCTTCGTAACGCATAAAGAGAGCCAGGAGGAAGTTTCTGAACCGAGATTTAATTCATCAATGGTTCCCAAGAAAATGGCGAGAGAAGCACACACGAGAGCTTCCAATCGGAGTACACGCATGGACAATGCTCCGGATCTTAATACACAGGTTCTAATTGTATTCTCGCATGAAAGGGATGCATTAAGCATGATGGTTTTTAGGAAAATTTAAATGCATTTATTCATTCATTACTAATTTTAGTGGATGTCGAATATTTGGAATTGCTCGCACTCCCGTGGACATGGGTAGTTGCAATCTTCTTGAACGAATAATGCATAACTTAGAAGATGATATCATGCTAAGAAGGATAGAGCTTATGTAAGGTAATGCACTTATGATTTAAATTCATTGTCGTGGTTCATATAGAGGATAATCTTAGACGCCCATTGAATGATGTCCAAATCGTCGCAATGCATGGAAAGGAATTATGAGGTTGCAAATTGCATGCAAGGATGGTCTCATGGCATTCGTTCATGCATGGAGATGTTTTATCGAAGTTTGTATTTAGGAAAGGATGCATTTTCATATTAAAGCTTGAAGTCAATGCATTAAATGAAGGGTTTATAAGCATGGTTCTTGATGTAAATCAAGGTTGGGTTTATACGAGATAGCTTTGAATTTTCAATCATTGTAGTTTAGGCAAGGAAAAGTAATGATCATTGTAGAACTTATAGCTGCATAGAAGGAAAAAGCCTATGAATCGCATATTTGCATGGAATGTTGTATCTTGTAATTATTTACATCTTTTGGGAAAAGTATTTGCATCTCTAAGGAAAGATCACCTCTTGTCACAAGACAATTAGATCAATTAGGTAAATTGCTTGTAATGGTGTAACTGAAATGATGATCACCTCAATGCGCTAAGTAGAGCTAAGCCACAATAAAGTTCTGCCTAGTATCGCACTTGGGAAACCGACTTAATATTTATGACCTCAAAGGTCCTACCCACATTCACGGAATATTAGGGTTAGTTAAATTTCCATGCAAGAACGATCTAGGGTTCTTACGCTAGGGATCAATTGGCCGAATACTAGAATTCCGTTTGAATTTAGAAACCCTAGGGCCAAACTGGCCTAGTAGGGTTAGGGTTCGACTGGGTCAAGAGGACTCCTAAACCCTACATCTTGACCAAATGTATTCTTGACCAAGGAATACCATGTGAGGGGAGAAATAATCCCACAAGTCATGTGCCACGCTTGTCTCGTGCAAAAGTTGCAACATCGCATGGTTTTGTGTCTAAATCACAAAGTAGAATTGCCATTCCTTAGGACACGGTTGGCGAGTTCTAAGTACAAGTCTAATTTTCTAGAGGATGAGTAGGCATCCTGCTACATCACCGTTCTTTGAGACTGATTTGCTAAGTTAGGGTAATTATGAATTGCCTAGCAAGCAATTGACCAATCAAGTTAGGGCGACGAGGTTGCCCAAGATTTATTATCTTTATTTTAAGGAAATGTAAGGTGGAAACATTTTGGGTTAATTGGGTATAAACCCTAACCCAAGAATAAAAGGGTAAACAAACAACTTTGCCTACGAAACCCTTGGGATCTTGCCAAGCCACAATTGATCTTGGATTGAATGATGGATGCATTCCGAGAGAAGGATTCACACCTTAGTAGTTGGCCGTATAAACAACCACTGGAATGCTTATGTTTATACAACTTAGGAGCATTGTTTATACTTCTTTCCTCAAGGAATTAATACTTCTTTGCTCAAGGAATTAATGCACAAGAGGCCGACGTGACTCGAGATTGGATCTTGAGGCCCGCATACTAGTCTATGGGCGGAAACTTGGAATAGAGATTCCTAAGGATTGCTGGAATTGCCTTCGGGTGGATTATGGAATTCCCTTTGGGTGAATTACAAAATGGCCTTCGGGCAGATTATGGAATAGCCTTTGGGTTGGATTATATGATGTATTCCAAAGACTGATAAATAAGATCAGTTGTTGAAAAGGAACTTACTTGGCATTGATTTTCTATGTCAATGCCGAAGATTACGTGAAGGAACCAGTGAATAATTGACTAATTAAGGAAGCTGTTTTTGCATGTCAAATTCAATGTGGTAGGTAATTAGACAACAAAAACAACTCGAGAAAAGAGCAGTGGATGTGACCATGGGTCCGCCCTACGGAAGGGTGGTCCCGATTGGCTAGGAACTTTTCTTAAGGGAATTGATAGCAAAGTAACGATGACCTAGAATCTAGAAAGCTAGAGTTCCGATTTATACTGTTTTAGAGAAACGAAATGGGAGTATGCCTTACAGGTAGAGAGGTCGAGCTTCATATCCCTCTCGTTTCCCATTCTCCTTGAACCAAGTGTAGTATAAATCCGGTTCGACCCAAACGTATCTGCATAAAGTAGTTCGTCTGGAGCTCTTTGCTAGCTATCCCTTAGGAGCTTGGCCATTAGAAAACTCATGATTCAGGTCGATCCTAAGTGGGAATGGCTGGAATGCTTCCACTTCGTGGAAAAATCGAGAAGTCCTACATCGCTAACCTCGTGACATTCCGTGGGAGTACTGGGCGGCGCTTTCTAGACTCTCTTCCCAATGGGCAGGTGGACACGTTACAATTGGTATCAGAGCAAATCAACAGGATTTAATATTTACAAGAAAACTTAATGAGGGGAAGTAGAGAAAATGTTGCTGTTAAAAACATCTCCTTACTTACTTCAATATTGGCCTGCAGAATTGCGAAGCATGGAATAAAATCTTGGTGTTCCAAGTTATGTTTATGATTGCGATGCATGCCTCAAATTATCGACGGAGGCTAGGTATGATGAATATCCTAGACCGCATCTACAATCCTTCACCCTTGTATGTGGAACGGAGGTGGACGTGTGATTCAGGAATTTATTACGTAGTTGCCCACCGACTAGCGTAGTTCCAGACCAACTTGAAGAGAATCAAGTGGATGGAGGACTTAAAAACTGTGAAGTTGTTCATCTTTGTTGAGGCTCACACAAATGAAACCCTACATATCGGTGGTCGAAATGTCAAGTAGAGCACGTATGTGTACGAGGAAGTGACTCGAATACTCCGCGCCGACAGATTCAAGATGTTGGGATGTTATGAGAAGAACGGGTATCAAAGGAAAGGATGCCCTAATCTTCCTATGACCTATCGATACTTGAAAGTCCATGACCCGAATCCATATTATCGCTTAGTTTCGGTAGTTGAATGTAACACAATCTTATTCTCCCCAAATTGATGTACCAATCAGCTTGTTCCATCTTTCCAAAAATAATTGTACTCAGAAGGGCTATGCCCATATGAATGAAATAGACTTTTTTATCAATGACTGTCTTGGCTGTAAGTGTTGGTAAAGAAGTTAAGTGATCAAGTCACTTGGGTAAAAGATGAATTGGCCATGTAATGTAATGTGAGAAACATTTAGCAAGTTCTTAACGTAAAGAAACTTATTGTCCAAGCACAACCTCAAGTACAGATTCCTAGTCCGACCCCTACACTAAGTACAGCTGTAATCCAAGAGAAGAAGTTTCTTATCAAGCAAATCAAGCCACCAGAATTCAATGGCAAGGGAAGGACCGTCCAAACTGATACCGAGATTTGGATCGATCCATGGAGGATTATTTCGAAGTAGAAGGAACTCCACCCGCTAACCAAGCTATGCTTGCCAAATGAAGCTTACCGTCGAAGCAAGGCTTTGGTGGAAACAATGATGCAAAGACCAAGGGATCTCGGAAGGGTTAGTAAATTGGTAGAAGCTTAAGAAAGCTATGTGGGGGAGATATCTACCACTTGCCTACCGCACACAGAAGATGAACGAATTCTATGAACTGAAGCAGCTTGGTCTATCCCTTGATGCATACTATTCAAAGTTCATCTCTCTTTTGAAGTATGCACCACAAATGGATATGACACAACAGGTGTCAAAGTTTTGTGCTGGATTAAACCCACCCATTAACATCCTCTTGGAATAGATGCACCCAACAGACCTTCAAGACGCGCTCATTCGAGTTGCACCCATAATACACGAGGTGCAGACCAAGCCAAGAAATAACAAGACTTGATCTTACAAGGATCAGAACAACGGAGTGTATAGGTCTTAGGCTAAGAGAGCGCAAGGCCAAAATTAGGCACAAAGGAAGAAAGCTAGGACCAACACTATCAATAATTTCATTCCTACCCAAGGTAATGGCCGCAATCTCTGTTGCTTCCATTGCAACAAGCCTGGTCATTTTAAAAGGTAGTGTCCCAAGATTAGCGGAGGACAATGTCAAGGGCCATCCCAAGGAACAAGGATCCGCCATCATGGCCAGAGGGAGAACCTCTAGTATTACCAATAAGGAGCTGTGTGATAAAGAAGACCCATGTATGGAAGCAGACATTGAGAGAGAAACGATCGATGGTGCTCTTCACAAGAAAGGCCCAAATCGCCAATTCTAGGTGATTCAAACACCATTGAATTATCAAGGTTAAAGCTTAAAAACCTTGATTGATTACGCATTCCTTCATTTCACCAGTCTCTGCAAGAAGATTAGGAATAGCCACAAAAGATGCACCTACCTTACTTATGGAATTAGCAAATGGTGGTGAGGTCACTTGTACCACGCAAACTGCTACGATAGAATTTCTACTGGGTGGAAAGTCGACTTCGGTTAGATTCACAGTTATGAACCTAGGTGCCCACGAGTGTTTGCTCGGAATGGATTGGCTTAAACCTAATGATGCCCACATTTAATGTGAAAAGGGCCAAGTCTCCTTCCCAAATTCTGGAGGGAAATTGGTCACAACTCAAGGAGAGACTAGGAAGCCAAAAATTCAATTGGCCAAAGCATCTCGGATAATCAATTTGACGATACCCTAGTATAATCCAAATAGGTAGAAGATCATGAGCCCTAGCTTCGTATTGTCCTTGAAACAATGAGGGCATACAAGCTTTATGGCAAAAAGAATAAGTGTGCATTTTCCAAGTGATAGATTGAATATCTAGGATTCATTGTATCAGCAGAAGGAATTTCAGTAGATCCGGCCAAGGTCAGAGACATTCTAGAGTGGCCAACACCAACAATTGTCAAAGAAATACGTAGTTTTCTTGGATTGACAGGATGGTACAAGGTCTTTATAAAAAACAATGCTTTGATTGCAGCACCTCCGACCAATCTACTGAAGAAGCAAGCATCAATTGTATGGTCACTTGCTGCTAAACACTCCAGCTTCCATAAACTAAAGCAAAGCTTGGTATCAGAACCTATTCTGAAACTTCCAGATCTTAGTAAGGATTTTGAAGTGATAACTGATGCTAGCACACTTACCTTAGGATGTGTGCTTATGAAAGAATGTCATCCTGTAGCATACTCTTCAAGGAAACTGAAGAGCCACGAAAGGAATTATGCTGCCCACAATCTGGAGCTTTTGTCTCTCATCCATGCTCTCAAGCTTTGGAGACACTACTTGCTGGGTAACAAGTTTATCCTAGTGATGGATCATAAAAGTCTTAAATGGATTTTTACCCAGAATGAGCTCAATAGGAGGCAATGTGGATGGATTGAAGTGCTAGAAGAATATAATTTTGAAATCAAATACCAGCTTGGAAAGGAGAATGTAGTTGCCGATGCACTCAGTCATAAGGCATTTTTGAATTCTCTAATTTTGCAAGATCCATCAACAGCCAGATCTCTAGCCAGAAAGGTATCCATGCTAAACAAACCAATTCTTGAGCTAGCTAAAGAAGAGGCATGCCATGACCCAACCTATCAGAAATCGCTAAGGGAGATCCCCATCAAGGATCAAGACCCAAAGCTTCAAACAAAGTATCAGGAATTCAATATCAATATTGGACTTGTCTACTATAGGACGAGATTATGTATACCAGCAAGCCAATCACTCAAGCAAAAGATACTTTTGGGAAGCTCATGACTCCCCTTTCTCAGGACATCTTGGCTATGCCAAGACCCTCAATGCAGTTAGAAAGAGCTATTATTGGGAGAGGCATTTGAGATCTAGAACCTTGAGAGAATACCTTGTCCAGTGGAAAGATTATCCCGAAGAGGATGCCACTTGGATGGATGGAAGTACTCTCAACCAACAATACCCCTAGTTCTTCTCGAGATCGGGACATCTCTATTCCTCTAAGGGGGAGAGAATGTAATATTTTCCTAATGAAATATAAAGTGACCCTAGACCCCGCACACCACGCGCAAAAAGCAGTTCAAAATAATCTCCCGCATCGATAAATGCTGGTGGCTCAGTGCTCCCTCTGTATGCATTAATAAACTCCAGCTCCATGTCATGTTGTATGGAAGATCGTGCCTTGAAACCGCAAGCCCACACGGGAACACCCTTCACGGGAAAAATAAAAGGATAATGGATAATTTAGTGCAATTTTTTTTATTAATAACCCCCTCCCCCTTAGCCAATGCATGGCGGGGAGAGGGAGTATGAGTGTAAGAGGAGTTATGTAGTGGAGAAGCATGGGGAGGGGATCATGCTGGCTGCCACTTGGGTGGCTACCCTCCCCTCCCCCCCCCCCCTAGACCTATAAGACCTCCCCCCTCTCAAGCTTGAGGAGGGGGAGAGAGAGGGAAATCCTGGAGTCGTCTTGCTGCCTTCATGCCGCCAGGCTGCCGCCTCTGCCCACCACCATTATCATCCTCTTCGTCTCCTTCGTCGTCGTCATCCTGATCATCCTCTCCATTATTAGTTTCCCTCTCAAAGTAAATTCTTGCCAGAGAAGCTTGGAAGCTTCCATTAAAGGTCTCCCCTCCTTAAGCCCTTATTCACCCATGCTCTCGGGTTTTTCAAAAACCACAATTATAAGGCCCATTCTTGCGCAGAAGAAGAGAACCCCGGGCAGAAAGAGCTTCGTAACACGTAAAGAGAGCCAGGAGGAAGTTGTTGAACCAAGATTTAATTCATCAATGGCTCCCAAGAAAATGGCGAGAGAAGCACATGCGGGAGCGTCCAACCAGAGTACACACATGGACAATGCTCCGGATCTTAATACCCAGGTTCCAATTGTATTCTTGCATGAAAGGGATGTGTTAAGCATGATGGCTTTTAGGAAAATTTAAATGCATTTATTCATTCATTACAAATTTTAGTGCATGTTGAATATTTGGAATTGCTCGCACTCCCGTGGACAAGGGTAGTTGCAATCTTCTTGAAAGAATAATGCATAACTTAGAAGATGATATCATGCTAAGAAGGATAGAGCTTATGTCACGTAATGCACTTATGATTTAAATTCATTGTCGTGGTTCATATAGAGGATAATCTTAGACGCCCAGTGAATGATGTCCAAATCGTCGCAATGCATGGAAAGGAATTATGAGCTTGCAAATTGCAAATTGCATGCAAAGATGGTCTCATGGCATTTGCTCATGCATGGAGTTGTTTTATCGAAGTTTGTATTTAGGAAAGGATGCATTTTCATATTAAAGATTGAATTCAATGCATTAAATGAAGGGTTTATAAGCATGGTTCTTGATGTAAATCAAGGTTGGGTTTATACGAGATAGCTCTGAATTTTCAATCATTGTAGTTTAGGCAAGGAAAAGTAATGATAATTGTAGAACTTATAGCTGCATAGAAGGAAACAGCCTATGAATCGCATATTTACATGGAATGTTATATCTTGCAATTATTTACATCTTTTGGGAAAGGTATTTGCATCTCTAAGGAAAGATTACCTCTTGTCACAAGACAATTAGATCAATTAGGTAAATTGCTTGTAATGGTGTAACTCAAATGATGATCACCTCAATGCGCTAGGTAGAGCTAAGCCACGATAAAATTCTGCCTAGTATCGCACTCGAGAAATCGACTTAATATTTCCGACCTTAGAGGTCCTACCCACATTCATGGAATATTAGGGTTATTTAAATTTCCATGCAAGAACGATCTAGGGTTCTTACGCTAGGGATCAATTTGCCGAATACTAGACTTCCGTTTGAATTTAGAAACCCTAGGGCCAAACTGGCCTGGTAGGGTTAGGGTTGGACTAGGTCAAGAGGACTCCCAAACCCTACATCTTGACCAAATGTATTCTTGACCAAGGAATACCATGTGAGGGGAGAAATAATCCCACAAGTCAGGTGCGATGCTTATCTCGTGCAAAAGTTGCAACATCACATGGTTTTGTGTCTAAATCACAAAGTAGAATTGCCATTCCTTAGGACAAGGTTGGCGAGTTCTAAGTACAAGTCTAATTTCCTAGAGGATGAGTAGGCATCTTGCTACATCACCCTTCTTTGAGGCTTATTTGCCAAGTTAGGTTAATTATGAATTGCCTAGCAAGCAATTGACCAATCAAGTTAGGGCGACGAGATTGCCCATGATTTATTATCTTTATTTTAAGGAAACGTAAGGTGGAAACATTTTGGGTTAACTGGGTATAAACCCTTACCCAAAGAATAAAAGGGTAAACAAGCAACTTAGCTTACGAAACCCTTGGGATCTTGCCAAGTCACAATTGATCCCAGATCGAATGTTGGATGCATTCAGAGAGAAGGATTCACACCTTAGCAGTTGGCCGTATAAACGACCACTGGAATGCTTCTGTTTGTACAACTTAGAAGCACGGTTTGTACTTCTTTGCTCAAGGAATTAATGCTGAAAAATAACTAATGCTTTAGGTTGAAAGCCTCGAGGCAGCATCAGTTACCCCCGACTATCTAACTGACCCTATTCAAGGGGGTTGTTAGCCGCGCTGGGTACGTGGACCAAACCCACTATGAGAGATCTCTCCGTGGGTGCTACTTGGAGCAGGAGGACGCTTGGGTCCCAAAGGGGGCTCTGGATGTAAATCCCTTGACTCCAGACCCTGCACAAGCGGCCAACGTGACTCGAGATTGGATCTTAAGGCCCGCATACTAGTCTACAGGCGAAAACTTGGAATAGTGATCCCTGAGGATTGCCGGAATTGCCTTCGGGCAGATTATGGAATAGCCTTCGGGTTGGATTATATGATGTATTCCAAAGACTGATAAATAAGATCAATTGTTGAGAAAGAACTTGCTTGACATTGTTTTTCTATGTCAGTGCCTAAGATTACTTGAAGGAACTAGTGAACAATTGGCTAATTAAGGAAGCTATTTTTGCTTGTCAAACTAAATGTGGTAGGTAATTAGACAACTAAAGCAACTTGAGGAAAGTGTAGTGGATGTGACCATGGGTCCGTCCTACGGAATGGTGGTCCCAGTTGGCCGAGAACTTTTCTCAAAGGAAGTGACAGGAAAGTAACGATGACCTAGAATTTAGAAAGCTAGAGTCCCGATTTATACTGTTTTAGGGGAACAGAATGGGAGTATGCCTTACAGGCAGAGAGGTCGAGCTTGGCATCCCTCTCGTTTCTCATTCTCCTTGAACCAAGTGCACGCTTCGACTCTGATGTATCTGTGTAAAGTAGTTCGACGCTAGCTACCCTTTAGAAACTTGACCATTAGGAAACCCTTGATTCAGGTCGATCCTAAGTGGGAACGGCCGGAATACTTCCGCTTCATGGCAAACTCGAGAAGACCTAGATCGCAAACCCCGTGACATTCCGTTGGAGTGTCGGGCAGCGCTTTCTGGACTCTCTTCCCGATGGGTTGCTAAGACGTGTCCTATAAGTGGACAGGTGGAGACGTTACAGTAGTGGGAAGGGATCAGTAACTGTAGTTGCATTCAACTTCCTATAATCCACACAAACTCTAATCTTGCCATTCTTCTTAGGTACAATAATAATGGGGGAAAACCAAGTCACCTCATTGACCGATTTAACAAATCCAACTCTCAATAACTTATCAATTTCCTCCTCAACCTACTTAGCATAGTTAGGATTCATTCAATACTACTTTTGAATAATCAGTTTAGCACCCTTTTTCAAGTTGATTCTATACTGACACAATACTGGGACAAACCCTTTCATGTTTGTATAATCCCAAGCAAAAATATCTTGAAATTCTTGACATAATTTGATAAGGTCCAATTTGAATACCTCATCGATAGGCTTTCCTTCCCCTTGTTCATTCAAATTAACTTCTTCAACCTCATCTTCAACTACCCTTGTAGATCTTCTCATGGTATGTTTGTACCTTTGTTTAGCTTAAAGAATAGCTTTGTGCCCTTCCTCTTCCTGTATATTATGATTATCCTTTTGCTAATCCTCTGTCCATTATTGATTTTCAGGTCCAATGCTGCATTTGTTTTCGAGAGAACTACTTCCTGGGTCCTGAATCAATTCTCCTTGACCAGTTCCTAGCCTCTCTTGGACATCAGGTTGATTCTACTCTTCAGGGATAGTAACAAATTGTTGTCCAGACAAATTTGAGACTGCAAAATAAACAGTTTGCTGCTCTAAACCTACATTCCCCTCCACTAGAGGAAACTCTTGATATCCTTGAACTATAGAAGGATTTTCTTGCAAAAATAATTCCTCCTCATCATCTTCTACTTCATCCACAAAATTAATGTTATGAGCCACTATAGGTCTTCTGGTTGAACTTTTCAACATAACTTTATTCACTATAAACAACTTAACCTCCTTAATGCCCCTAGGAATACAAACATGATCATTTTCCCAATCCTATTTCAACTTATTCAACTTAAACCAAGGTCTACCCAAAAGAATCTTGTAAGAATATCCTATTTTTGACATTCTTAGAACCACAAAGCTTACTTTGAACTTCAAGCCTACCACTTTGATCAATTGATTTCGTAGAATACCCAAATATTGTAATCCTCTCTAATCTGCCATCCTAACTTGAAATGGAGCTAGTAGCAATTGCTCTTACTTTGTTGCCAAATATGTATGCTCAGGTAGTATATTCACTCTCAAACCACCATCTAGCAAAACATCTTCAAGATTCCTTCTAGAATATTCCACCTAAATTGTAGGAACTTAATAGTCCATCACCTCTTGCTGAGTTGACAATCAAGAAATTCCTGATCCTGCACTACTGTGTTATCAAACATCTCCTTGTGTTTATGTTTAAGGTTCAACAATAGCTTTTCCCTAAAACTAGGAATTAAATCCAAAATTTATTCTAGGGCTAAGTCCAAAGAACACTTTGCTAAAGCATGAAATAACTCCTCAAAGCCATCTTGCTATGTCTTTTCAAAAACTAAGCCTTTAGAAAATTGTTCTTGATGTTGAAGGAACTACCTTGTAGCTCAGGAGACTAGTCCTCAGTTCACGGAACTACATTCCAGAACCTTTACTATCATCTGATTGCTCAAATTGAGATTTTTCAGCAAGCTTCTGAAACTTTTTAACTTGCCTTATGGTTTTTTTCCTTGTCTTCTCTTCTTCCTACCAATCAAGCTTTGGGCCTGCTTGACTCCTAGTGACTGCTAGTACCAATGCTTCATGAGGACATTCTTCCACTTGAATGCAATTAGAACAATCACATTCAACATGCAAACTTACAATATTTGATATTCTTGACACATTTTGTGACCCTTTGGGAACTATTTTAGGATACCTTTCCTCATAAGTAATAACATTTGAATCTTCCAAGGGCTGCCTTTGCTCTTGTTGGTCAAGAAGCTCTATGAGAACTGCTGCAACCGGGGCACGTGGTTACTGTGGATGAGATGCTTCTATAGGTCTTTTGTCATTCATAGTTGGGTCCAAAAAAATGCCCTTGACCACCACAATAATGACATGCTCCCATTTGTGTAGGTTGTTGCTGTGCCTGAAAATTTTGCCAAGGCTATCTTACTGGCATTCTTTTGGGTCCTCTAAAAGACCTCTCAGGCATTATGTTTGACATAATCTGATAAACTGCACCTGGCTGCATAGGTCTAGGCCTACATTGCATCATTGGAACCTGTTGTCGTATCCTGACATTAGGATTATACCAACAATTCCGAGTCTCATGGCCATTTGTCTGGCAGATGTCACAATACTTGTCTTTCTTCTTAATATCAGAAAGACCCAAATCTTTCAGCTTCTGTTTAATCTTCTTCTCCAGTTTACTTTCCACAACCTTTTCTTTAATTTTATCTTTTGTTTTCTTACATTTACTTTTGATTGAAAGAGATTTCTTTTTCTTGTGCTTCTTTTTCTTCTTTAAATTATCCTCATCATCTAAATCCTTGAAATCATCTCCTGAATCCAAAATGAGATCACATTCCTCTTCTCCCATATCACTCTTTGCTCTAGAATCCGAATTTGAATTTGAATCTAAATCTGAATTTGTATCTGAAGAATCATTATCTTTCCGCAACTTTGACCTAGAAGTGCCCAACCTCTTTTCCACTCTCATAGCAACTCCAATCATAGTATCCAAAGTATCATTTTGACCAAGTTTCAAATTGACTATAGGGTTCCTCACCTGACTTCTAAGAACCTTGATAAAATAAGTAATTTGCATTTCTATGGATGGTAAATTAACAATATCCAACCTATCAATGAGATTTTTAAACTTCTGAGTATAATCCTCAACCAACATACTCTTTTGCTTAACCTTCTTGATCTTCCTCAAAATATCTGGAGGAGTTTTATTCTTCCTAAACCTGCTTAAAAATGTAATTTTCAATGCATCATATGTATAAATGCTCCCATTCCATAACTACTGAACCAATCCATAGCTTTTCCCTAAAATGTGGCTGCAAAGTGTTGCTTCTTAACCTAATCACCATACATTTGGTTAAACGCACTTGTTGTCCACCTAGTTTCAAACTAGGCTATATGAGAATCAGGGTCTTCTTTTTTCTTTCCTGAAAACTTAGAAGATTTGGCCTTTGGGTTGACAAGCTGATTGGGATTCATTATGTTCAGCTCATGAGGCCTTCGCAACTCTGGTAATGGATTGAATTTTAAAGACTTATTAACTTGAAATGTTCTACTTCTTAGTAAAATTGATCTCCCAAGCACTATATGCTGCAGTCTCTCTAGTGCCTGCTTAGGAGGAGTTTCTTGCTCTTCAGGTGTGGCAGTAATGGTTCCTCATCTTCTGAAACATTAGGTGAAATTGAAGGAGTTGGAAAAGACTCTTCAGAACCAGCACGAGAATTATAAATAGTTGTTGTACCCCCAAAGGGACCCACATCTTGATCTCCCTAACTATCAGGTACAACCAGTTCTTCATCCAACTTGCCTAATGCTGCAACTACCTCTACATCATTGGGAAAACCTTCCTACTACATTGCCATGCCAATGCCTCCCTTAATTCTTGTGATCTACTCTTGGTAAGAATGGGATTGGATAAATAAGGACAATTGTCTGACATAAATGTTGCCATAGAATGCACTTGATACATTGCCAATGCCATCAACATTGATTTCCTAGAGATTGATTCCACATGTGTGCCTAAATCAAGAGATTATTTCCCTCAAAATGGTAGGGATCGCAAAAAGTGTTTAGGGCATTCACAAGGAGGAAGCAAATAATACATGAACATGCCATGGTATTAGAATAAAGAACATAAGTATAGATGTATTATTTGCATAAGCTTCAGCATCCATAATCAAAAACTATTTATGATTCCATAATACATAAGCATAAATTCAAATACTTAAAGAACATGACATAAACATTGAGAATAGCCTACAACGACCATGAAGACCTGGTGTTGACTCTCTCTATATTCAAAAATCATGCGACTCTCTTCAAGAAATACAACTATATGCATATCAGAATCAACGCGTGACATGCACATATTCTATCCTATGACATTTAAAGACACAATCACATAAGCTAATCTCAAACCATTATCTCTATATATGAAAGTAAGAGATTGAGGTCATTAATGGAACTTAAGGCCTAGGGATTTATACCTCTAATAGAGAGAGAAGTGTGATTAGGTTGCAGAGGAAGGTAGTTGAGCTAACTAGAGCTATGCAACACCGCCTTTATGTGAGCATGTGGTTGAGCATATTCATAAATGCAAAGGCATGGTATTTCAATGAGCTTGTGGCATATTAACTAAGTACATAACCTTTATGTGTCCACCACCACAAGTTTCACTTAGGGATACACCTCACAAAAATATAAGTGCACCACACTCAATCAATAGCCTGAGTAGTTCACTATATGTATACCCTCTATATAATATGCGTTCAAGGCCTATTTATAAATATCCTTATTTGTAAAAAATTTCTTAATAAAACATAATCCTTTTCTATTCAATCTGTAAGTAACCCCTTTATATGGGAACCTTCTATATGTAAAAAATGTGTCAATTTTGTATTTTAAAAATCTCTTATGTTGAACCCATGTGATACATACATATCTTTATGACTAAGCTCCCCAGGATCAATAAAAGGGTTCTTTGATTTGAGAAAACTTTGATAAATTTACATAAAAGAGGGTTCTTTAACAAAAATGAGATCATTTTACTACCTTATAAAATGTAAGTAAAAGGATTTTATAATATCCTTTGAATACACCTTATAATATGGATGGTTTCTTTCCACCCCTTGAAAAGTCTTAAAATCACCTCCATAAGCCATAGTACACATGACATATACAATGTTGAGATACAAGCAATATAACAACAATACCAATTCCTCAATAGAGGCTCCCTGATTCTAGGATCCCCAAGTGTTGAACCTCTCTTTTCTCACTCTCCTCCCCCCAATAACCTTACAATTATGTATAGTGATGAAATATGCTTGTGCTAGAAGTGTTTGTATATATATTGAGAGAGAGAGAGAGAGAGAGAGAGAGAGAGAGAAGTGTACATGTGTATACACATAAAGGGGGATCAACACAAAGAGAGCTAGTGAAAAATAACCACCTCATGAGTTGTATATCCATTCAAGGGGCAGCACCCTAGCTACATAGCCAATAGTGAAAGATAAGATGGGTTCTATGAAAAACTCATAAAGTAACAATGGGAAATGTCTAAGAGGGCCAAAAGTCACCTAGGATGGCCAACGTATACAAGTTTAAGCACATGACCAGCATGCCAACATACAATATAATGTTAATAGAACGAAGGGAATACACCTAACTCATGCCTGTTGCGTGGTCGTAGCCAACAAGTGTCTCACTACCGGATCCATGGTACATGTAGCTTGTATGCCAATTTCTCCAAGAGTAGACGTGCCTACCGAGGGGTTGGGAAAACATGATGTGCATGCATGGGACATGTGCGAATAATAAATGATGGCATGGGTAACCTATACAAAGAAGAAATCTGGCTGGAGCTTCGTGAATCGACAACCACAGGGCAGGAAGCAACGCGGCAGTTGCCTAGTATCCATTTTGGTGGGTAGTGCGCAGAGTAGTGGACTAGCCAAGTCGAATTACTTTACGGTTGGTAAAACGCACCAGAGAATTATCGAGAGCGATCAAACTTTTAAAACGCGGCAATTATGCTCATAAACATGTGGGGTTAGTAAATTATGCGCACAAATTAAAATACACATCAGCATATGGATTTCATAGAGCTAGTGGGACTACTTCCACTGACTTGGTCAAGACGTGACAGCAGACTACAGCACGCCTGCGTGGCACACACACGACGGGTATATCAGAGCCGACTCAGCTGGCGAGCAGTAAGCCAAATAACATCACGAAGCAGCTGGCGAGCAGCAGTCTTGGTAATCATGGGGGAAATATTAAGATCATCGACGACGTCCTTCTCAATGAAGATAGTAACGGTCTTACAGCTACTACTGGTGATTAATCATGTACTTGTGCATGCAACGGTAGCCACTAGGTCGGCGGACGTCTCGGAGAGTCATCAGACTAATCAGGTATGACAAGCGTACGTCGTCGTCACGTACACACGTACAGAATTAATCAACCCCTTGTTGCGATACTATCATCAGAATTCATGAGGTGGAGTGGCAAAAAGGTTATTTACCTGCTTATTATTGCAGTGATCAGATCATCATCATCAGAACTCTTGCTGTTTTTTGTTTCTGATTAACTTCCTTTTTCATTAATGGTTTGATCTAGTGCAGGTCCAGACGGTTCCTTGGCCGATTCAGCGCAGGGGCCCATGGGGCGGGGACGGAGGCTCTGAGTTCGACGACTTAAGATCCATACCATCAAGCGTAATCCGCGTGCTGGGGATACAGACGATTAAGCTATGGCATGGGGAGAAGTACATCCGTGGCACGAGGCAACAAGCACGCAGAGGTGCGTATTACTCATACGTCTTCATATTAAGCACATAGGAGTCACTTATTTGGATGCTTATTGTGTGAATACATATAATATTGATCGTCAGTCTACAGTTACACGATATGTTCTACGTTTCGCTACAATAACTTGTACCTTCAATTCGGTGTTTTGCAACCAGATCACCTGGCAATATCCGAAACAGCTGATCAACCAAATGAGAGGATTCTATGGAAATTCCATGAAGTTCATGACTAACCTTGGCACTTATGGTCCCTTCGGAGACCAAGATGGAATCTCGTTTACATCTGGTACTACTGAGCAGAGCGAACTCATTGTCGGCATCTTCGGTAGATCGGGATCATAAAAGACGATCTCCTCGATCGTGGCGGGGACTAATACTTGCCGAAGTGTACAATACAACAATATGGAGTGATCGCCTAATCGTGCTCAAAATCTATGCAATAAGCTGCAAGTGTACTCGCAACAATAATGAGTAGGTAGGTAGGTGTGCAATCGTCGATGATCGCATGCCGAACATTAATGGCATCGTAGCCACCACCACCCTAGGATCGCATTTCAGGCACGCTCCATATTGTTATGAATGTAACGGTCAGCCCAAGAAACATGCAGTTGGCCGTTTTCTAATTTCAATTTACTTGGAAATCTACCCCCTCTCTCCCTCCCTCTCTCACACGCTGGCTCATGTTTAGGAAAAACTTCTCGAAATGGTGTGAGAAGCAAAACCTACTTTTTAACAGCTACATAGTAATAATTTTGCAAGAGCACCAACACAAAACTAGTTCAGCCTCTCAGAAACCCCCTTACATAGGATGAGAAGGATTCTTATAAGGTTCAATAAAATGTATATATCACATACGTTGCTTGTGATGCACCTTCTTGAGCTAGCTTATTACTAACATATTTATGGCAAAGTACTCATGTGCTAGCTAGCTACACCTTACTTTCATTAGCTACAAGTATGCTCCAAAAGATTCTACCCCTTTATAATGCCACTCAACCAATTCTAACATGATTTGCATATTGAAAAACTTTATCATCTCCTTCAACCATCCATTTAGAATTACAAGCTCGTGAATGGATGCCTTGTGTGCCACTCCTCCCTAACTAGCATCACACTTAATGTGTTCCATCATGATTATAAATAATGCGTTAGTTCTAGGTCCGTATTCACCGATAGCAATTGATAATCAATATCCTCTTCAATCATGGATGTGCTCCTTGAGCATAAGTACATGTAACACCAAGTATTATCCATACAGACTACAACAAAAAGGCCTCTTAGACATACTTTTAGACGCGATTTTTGAATTGAGAGAAAATCTTACGGGCGCATCTATAAGCCGTCTATTTGTGTGTGTACCATTTCGCGTCTATAGTTGCATGTATAAGGAAATCCACACCCACCAATAGATGCACATATACACGCATCCATAAACGTGCAAACGAAAATCAAAATTATTATTTATTTAATTTCTTTTGTGCGTCTACAAGCGTGTCTACATGGAAGATTAGATGGACACATAGACATGTGCATAAACGCGCTTTTACATGCACCAGTAGACGCGAACGCAAAACCAAAAATCTCATTTTTTTGAAAAGATATTTAATTTCTTTTTATTAATTTGAATTATATAGTGCATGTATGGGCGTGGGTAATCTGCATTCTAGACGTGCGTTTTCTGCAATTTAGACGCGCAAATAGCGCGAAGCACAGAATTGAAAAAAAAAACCAAAGAGCAACCACATGCTCTCTGGTTTTTTTTTTCCCCTCCCATACATCAAATTGTGCATTTGGGAAAAACACAATGGATCTGAACGCACGAGAATCGAAAACAAAAATCCATGTTTTCATTATATATAAAACGCATTTACATGGGGAGTTTAAGTGCTTGCGACCTAAAGCGTGGTCGCAAGGAGTAGGCTAAAAGATGGATAATAGATATATAAGGAAACAAGGCCATAGAGGAGGTATGGTGCTCCTCTATGAATCTGAAGAAGAAACATCTTCGCTAGCACTACCATCGCTACTAGCGTCGCGATCCCCCTCCTCGCTATACTCCACATTGGGATTCGCCTACACACAAAAGATCAAGGTTGCTTACATACAATTGCAAAGAAAAAGTTATAATTAGCTATATTTTTAATAGGAAAGTAAGAAAAACATACCTCCTCTGCCTGTTGAATCCTCATAGCCCGGTTGTATTGCTCCTCAGTGATGAGACCCTCCTCATAGAAGTGAAGCCATGTGGCTACGCGACTATGGCCTTGATGGTAGCCTACCTCTCTAGGAGTAGGCATCCTACCAACGATAGTAGTTTGCAAAACAATTATGATATATGCAAACAATTATGAGACAATGTATTAGAATAAATTATATAAAGAATTAAAAAATATATAAATTTGAAAAAACTAAAAATCAAAATATAATTACAAACTCTGCCTCCCACGACTCTCTGCCGCCTGATCCGTAATGCGACGATCCCATGGTTTTCATTTGGATGCGTCGCGCCTCTGCGTACTGGTGACTCTTCACTTTCTCTACTGCTTTCTTCTTGCCTTTCTTTCACTCTATGCAGTGGCACATAGGTGGTTGACTATAGGCTCCATGCCCCTCCTCTTGTCTCCGCAATGACTCCCTGGCGCATATCATGAGGTGGGATCTTTTGTTGTGAAGCAAATCCCTCACTTTTGTGTGTCCCCAATCATCCGAGAATCGCTCACCCTTGCGCCGCTGAATGGATTAAGTCAACAATAGTCTTATGACATTCGTCATGCATGAACTTCTTTATCGAAGTTGTTTTAGAAAAAGATGCATTTCATATTGAATCATGAATTCAATGCATCGGACAAAGGGTTTATAGGTATAGTTCTTGATGCAATTCAACGTAGGCTTTTATATGAGATAGCCATGAATTGTCTATCATTATAGATTATGCAAGGAAAAGAAATGGACATTGCAAACCTTATAGTTGCATAGAAGTAAAAGTCTATGATTCGCATACATACATGGAATGTTGTATCTTGAATTTATTTGTTTGCATCTCTTAGGAAAAGTATTTGCACCTCTTCTAATCAAAGATCACTCTTGTTGCAAGACAATTAGATCGTTTTAGGTAGACCACTTGTAATGGCATAACCCTCAAGGGATTCGTAAAAGCATAACTAGTTGGTACGACGAACACCTCAAAGTGCTAGGTAGGGTTTAGTACGTTAAAATTTCTGTCTAATATCACACTTGGAATGCCAAGTTAAGACTTCAAATCCCAAATATCCTACCCACATTCACACAAATGTTTGGGTTAATTGGACAGCCATACAATAACGATCTAGGGTTTTTACCCTAGGGCAAATTGGCCTAAGACTAGTCCTCCATATGGATTTAGAAACCTTAGGGCCAAGTGTTGTTGGCCTAGTATGGTTAGGGTTGGGTTGGGTCAAGAAGACATGCCAAACCCTACTTCTTGACCAAACGTATTTCTTGACCAAGAAACGCCGTTTGATGGGAGAGATGATCCCGTAAGTCAGATGCGACTCCTATGCAACAAGTTGCAACGTCGCATGGTTTTGTGTTAAATCACAAATTAGAATTGCCACTCCTTTGGAAGAAGGTTGGCAGGTTCTAGTGCAAGTCTAACTTGCAAGAGGATGAGTAGTTATCTTGCTATTGATTTGCCAAGTTAAGGAAAGTTGTATATTGCCTAGCAAGAAATCAATCAATCAAGTTAGGGCGACAAGGTTGCCCAAGATTTATTGTCTTAATTTGAGGAACCTAAGATGTTTGTTAATTTGGGTTAACAAGGTATAAACTCTAACCCAATGATACAAGGGTAAACAAATAATAAACCCTTGGGGATCTTGCCAAGTCGCAATCGATCCCGAATCGAATGTTGGATACATTCGGAGAGATGGATTCACACATTAGCTGGCCAAGTAAATGACCACTGGATTGATTGTGTTTGTATAAGTTAGGAGCACTATTTGTACTTTCTTTGCTCAAGGAACTAAAGATTGAAAGATAATTAATGCTTCAGGTTGAAGGCCTAGAGGGAGAGGCAGCATCAGTTACCCCCAACTGTCTACCTGACCCTAACCAAGGGGGTTGTTAGAGCTGCGCAGAGAACGTGGACCGAACGTGCCGCGAGAGGTCTCTCCATGGGTGCTACTTGGAGCAAGAGGACGCTTGGGTGCCAGAAGGGGCTCTAGCCATAAATCTCTTGCCTTCCGAGTCCTGCACAAGAGGTCGATATGACTCAAGATTGGATCTCGAGGCCTGCATACTAGTCTACAGGTGAAAACTTGGATTAGTAATCCCTCAGGATTGCTGGATTGCCTTCGGGCGGATTATGGATTGCCTTCGGGAAGATTATGGAATAGCCTTCGAGCTCGATTATATGATGTATTCCAAAGATAAATAAGATCAATTGTTGAAAAGGAACTTGTTTGACATTGTTTTTCTATGTTAGTGCTTAAGTTATGTGAAAGAACCGGTGACTAATTGGCTAATTAAGGAAGTTGTTTTTTGCTTGTCAACCTAAATGTGGTAGGTAATTAGACAACTAAAGAGACCCTAAGGAAAGTGCGGTGGATGTGGCCATGGGTCTGTCCTACAGATGGGTGGTCCCGGTTGGTTGGGAACTTTTCTCAAAGGAAATTGACAGCAAGGTAATGATGACTTAGAATCTAGGAAGCTAGAGTCTCGATTTGTGCTGCTTTAGGGGAACGGAATGGGACTATGCCTTCTGGGCAGAGAGGTTGAGCTTTGCATCCCTCTCATTTCCCATTCTCCTTGAACCAAGTGCAGCATGAATCCACTTTGACCCTAACGTTTCTGGGTAGAGTAGTTCATCTGGGGTTCGATGCTAGCTACTGTTCTAGGAATTTGACCACTAGGGAAACCCCGATTCATGTTGGTCCTAAGTGGGAATGGCCGAAATGCTTCCACTTCGTGGCAGACTCGAGAAGACCTAGATCGCAAACCCCCGTGACATTCCGTGGGAGTGCTAAGCGGCACTTTCTGGACTCTCTTGCCGATGGGTTGCTAAGATGTGTCCTACAAGTGAATGGGTGGACACGTTACACATCAGTTCAAATTACGATTAACTTCTAGCCTTTAAGTGGTGATTCTTATGTGATTACTCCAGGGCTGCAAAACTTCATTGAAGTACCATAAAAGTTTTGATCTTTTTTTCTTATTCTATCTTATCATTTTGCCAAGAAATCGCTCATTGCTGCTTCTTGAACCAACCATGGAGCAATGCAAGGATTTATTGGCTACGCAACTAGAAGAAGAGTGTCAACATAGAGCCCACCAATTGGAGCAAGAGTTGCAATCTCTCAAGAGTCAGTACTTCCAAATTTCCTCTGTCAATGAGACTATGGTCTGCAGCATCAATGCAATCCTTCAAGCACAATCCAATCGTAAAGAGACGAAGATAAGCAAACATATCTTTAAATTTGATACTTATGTATTAAAGATGGTCGTAAGGTTCTCTCTTGGCTAAGTTAATTTGATTCATAGTTTGATTATGAAAGTTATATTGAAAATAATAAAATCAATTGTGCGTCATATGATTTGATAGAGAAAGCTTCTTTATGGTGGGATATCACATGCAAGAGCGCTGATCATTCTCTTATGTGGGAAGCATTTCCTGAGAAGGTTCTTACTAAGTTTCTTCCTACCCAATTCGAGCTTTAGGTGCAACAATAATGGAATATCTTTATGAAACAAGAGTAAGAGACCATTCCTTAGTACATTGAAAGATTCTGGAATGCTTTGTTGTAACTTCAAATGGTCGAGTCTGTGGCTAAATTAACTTTTAAAAGGAATTATATGTCCGGCCTTCTTCCATTTTTCCAAGGTGAAGTCAACATATTTAAACCCAATACATTGGATGAGACTATCTCTTTGACACATGATACAAAAAAGGAACTAAAGATCGACGACAACTTTTAGTTTCCATGAGAAATAATATGGGTAACAATAATTCTCATATTATTTTTTTTTGTGCTTCCAACTTTCAATTTGAAAAGAGTTGTCCTAATCACCGATCTTAGATGCAAAATTTTTATAATAATGTAAGCTACTCTATTTCAAATTCTTGTCCCAAGATTTCTCATCTTCCTACTACTCTATCTAAGCTGTCTAAACTTAAAAATGTTAATCAAAGTATCTCAAATACCAAATTCAAGAATGTTACTTTGTATAAATGTAATCACCCTCGAAATATTGTGAGTCGTTGTGCTATGGAAAATACTTGTGATGATTGGAAAAATCCTATTGCACATCTAAATTAATTTGGAGCTGATGAAGCAATTGAAGACCTTGAAGTGATGCCTAATTTTGATGAAGCCACACTTATGGGAGAAAAATCTAATGACATTGACAAACTTGTCGGTAAAATTTCTATCCATGCTTGATTGAAAATGAGATATAAAATCCATAATAATGAAATGACTATTTTGCATGATGATGGAAGTACACATGACTTTGTTTCAAAATAGGTAGTCCAAAAATTATAACTTAAAATTATTCCATCCACTTATAAAATTAAGGATGTTTTTTTAGGATAGCAATATAATGGAGCTAAAGAGGTACACGGATTAGAAATTTTCATTGAACCTTATAGAAAAGAATAAAATTTTCTAGTAGCATCATTATAATCTTCCGATGTAATTTTAGATTTGCCTTGGTGGCATCAATTTAAGTCTCATATTGATTATGATACGCATTCGATGCATATTCAATATAAAGGTAAAATTCTTTTTCTTGAAGGACTAACAAACACTGAGTTATACCTATGCATTAGTCATACTCAAGCAAAGAATGCCATTCAAAAATAATCTAATGCTTTTCATATATTAGTTAATGAAATCAAAGCTACTAATTTTAAGTTGACCATAAGATATAAAAATGTTATTAATAAAATTTCTTATTATTTCTCTTTTGATTTGTCTCTTTAACTTTGTCCATCACAACCCAAGGATCATCAAATTGACCTTCTACTTGGTAGTCAACCTCCTTGTTAAGCTCCTTCTTGCCATAATGAGCTAGAACAAAAATAAATCCAAAAACATGTTGAAGAATAATTAAATAGAAAATTAATCAAACCTAGCAGTTCACATTTTGAAGATCCTGTTCTTCTAGTAAAGAAAAAGAATCAAAACCTATCATATGTGTATTGACTATAGAGCTCTAAATATGATTAGTGTTAAAAATTGATATCCAATTTCTCATGTGGATGATCTATTAGATAAATTGCAAGGTGCTATTATGTTGAGAGAGATTGGCCTTAAGTTCGGATATCATCAAGTATGCATGGCTATCCTTCATATTTATAAAACTTCTTTTAGGACCTAGTTTGTCCATTATAAATTTCTACCTTCGATGATCTGATTAATACTCATATCACTTTCGATAGAATGATGAATCGAATATTTCTAAATTTTTAGCATTGTAATATTGTCTTTTTCGACGATATCCTTGTTTTTAGTAAAACTAAAAGAGAACATGAAAATCATTTATCTTTAGTCTTAAGTTTACTAAAAGAAAATCATATTTTTGCTAACGTAGAAAAGAATACTTTCTTTCATATGAAAATTGAATATTTAGGTCATATTGTGTCTCTAGAGGAATATAAGTTGATCCACACAAAATTGAGGCTATTAATACATGGCTCATTTTTAGGTTTAGTCAGTTTTTATCATTAATTTGTTAGAAACTTTTCATTACTTGATTTGCCATTAACTATATTATTAAAGAAATGTCTTATATTTATTTGGAATGACAACCAAGAAGGATCCTTTGATGTACTATATTATGCATTAAGTCACACACTTTTTTTCGACTCCCTAATTTCAATAGACCATCCTCTCTATTTTTTTACTGATGGTAGTGGTTCTGGCAGCATTGGTGATATATTGATGTAATATTACCATCCAATTACATAATTTAGTTTTAAATTGAAACCTTCTCAACTTAAATATAGCACATATGACAAGAAACTTTTGGTTGTTGTACATGCATTATATATATAGAAACAAAATTTAATATGCTCAAAATTTATGATCAAGACTAATCAACAAAGTATCACCTTTTTTCTCAACTAGAAATTTTTTATAAGCATATACAATGGGAATCTTTCATTCAGTCTTTCCATCCTCTAATCGAATACCATCGATGTAAAGAAAATGTTATAGCTCATACAATAAGTCGTAGATGGTCTGTAAATAATAATTCTGTGCTTTTTACATTTTCATTAGATGCTATGAAGAAAACTTATTTGCATGACTTTGATTTTCACGATGCTTGGTGGAATTTGTCTCAAAACACAATATTAGTGAGTTTGGGAATCTCTCCATTCTCATTTTTTGAATACTAAAAAGTTGGCACCCAAAAAACATGCCCATAAGTTTCTCAAAACCATATGATGTGACCTATCATTGGAAAGTGCTTGAAAAATGGAATCTATTGAGCTATAGAGTGCTCGATTTGGACTTATAGTATTCAAGTTATGACAAATCCAAAGATTTGACCACATGTCCCAAACTTATGGAAAATTCCCATATTCCCCAATATGGTGTTTCAAAATCAATGGATTATTATTATTATTATTATTTTCTTTGATGGCTTCCTCTTTTATGAGAAACGTTTGTGTCTTACTCAACACTTTCATCATTTTGTTTCCCAAGAAATTCATGATCAACCTTATATAGGTCATCGTGACATCATTCCTATTCTCCATAATTTGCAAGGATATTTTTATTGGCCTCATATGAATCAAGATGTTTCTGTCTTTGTTTCTGAATGTGTTATTTGTCAACATAATAAAAGATATCATGTTAAGCAATATGGTTTATTAATGCCTTTACCTATTCCTAACTCCCCTTGTTGAGAATAAATCTTAATGGACTTTATTAGTGGTTTGCCACATTAACTTCTTTGCAAAATAATATGCTTTGATCTATTATCAATGGATTTAGTAAGCAAGCGTATTTTATTCCATGTAAGAAAACTCTATAAACTTCATAACCTACTAATATTTTTCATAAGAATATCTTTATACATCATGGTTTGCCAACATTATTTTGTCTGATTGTATCCCTGTTATGCTGATGATTGGATCCATACTCATTCCCCTATTCTTGAACAAGTTAAACAATTGATTGTTAGGGCCCAACAATCCTAAGTTAAGCAAGCTAGTAAGAAATGCTAAGCTATGCGTTTTAGAGAAGGTGATTATGTTTGGTTGGAAATTGAGAAACGTAGATTGCATAGTATTGAGAAGAATCCTAATGTTAAACTTGCAGCTAGATTTTATGGACCATTCAAAAATTTTCATTGTAATAATACTAATGATTTAAAATTACAGTTGCCCTCTCATTGGAAAATTCATAATACCTTTCATATTAGTCTTCTTCGTCCCTTTCAAGGTTGATTACTTGCCCATCCCATGTATGAGTCTTCAACATTTCTTGAAGATGATCATGAACTTTTTATTCTTGAATCTATTATAGATACACATTGCATGACCACATGCATTGGCAATACTTATCCTTGCTATCTTGTCAAATTTCACAACCATCCTACTGAGGAAGATCAATAGATAAATTCACGTGATTTGCATGGTTCTCCACATATATTGACTCCACATCTAGCCAATAGCAATTGAGGAAAATCACTATCCCACCCTAGAGGTATGCTACAAAGAGGCACCTACATAAGAAAATGAGAACCTTCAATGGTTCTCCCTTGTGTGCATGTTGAGACACGATGAATGTCTTGAATGGTTCTCCATTAGGGTAAGGCACATTCCTAAGAGTGAATTAGTTTTCATCTTGGGTGGTCGGTTGATGGGGATGTCTATCCTTTCTGGGCATGAGACTTGTAGATGTGAACACGGGTGAAGTTATATGTGGGCAATGGAACAATATTCACATCTATGTGATTTGATTATTTAATAAAATTCTAATTATTAGTTGATTTATTATGACTAGCTATATTTATTTACTTAATTATTTTTCTAACATTATTTTCTAAATTTTTGATAGTTGATGTGTAGAGCAAGATGAGTTTTTATATGTGACAAGTGTAATTTATTCCAAAGACTTCTTCATTAAATTATTTAAAATAGATGCACCATTGTTTATTCTAAGGTGTGCGTACATCCTCTTTGTAAATATTTATTGATACTTCAGATTTTTAGAAGATATAATGAAGATATTTTAGAAATATTTTATAGCTTTCAATAGTTGTGAGTTGTGCAACTGATTGTAACCATCTATTTAGTTAACTCAAACTCTTTTCAAAGAGAGTGATTGTAAAGGGCCTATCTTTGGGCAAACTAAGATTCATTTTAATATTATAAATACGGCATGGAGAAGATGCCCAATCTATATCACAATGAACTTTTGAACAATTCCTACATGGGAAAGTTTTGGAAATGTAGGAAATTCTCTAATTTTTCCTAGGTACGTATACATGGATTCCCTATGTATAACTAGGGCATTATATTTCCTACATCTCATGGTAGGAAATCCTTGGCATGCATGTATGAATTCCTTATATAAAACTAGGAAATTTTATTCCCCGCCTTTTAAACTAGGAATTTGTAACTCATATAACTAGGAAATCATGTTTTCCGCATAGCATAGTAGGGAAATCTAAGCCATAGAACTAGGAAATTCGATTCTCCACATTTCATATAGAGAAACTACAAATAGTGATATCAAGAACATGTACCTTGTGAAAAATTACAAATAGTTTGTGGGAAATGGTTGCCATATAAAATAGACTTGAATTAAGTAGCCACTCAATAATGCAATATTACTTCTCATCCCTTTTTGTAAACTTTTGCAAAATTCTTCTCCTTGATCCTCTAAAGGTTATTTGGTAGTGCAACAAGTCATTTGTGTATCTTATTTCATAAGTTTCTTATGCATGTTCATTACAAACAAAGATTAAAAAGATTCTCTTTCTCATTAGTTAAGTGTTGTAAAATAAGCATCAACATACTAAGTCTATGTGTATGGAAAACTTCAATATAACTATCCTTTAAAGAAATATATCAACTTATAGAAAGGCATGGTCATGCTAGTAAGGTTAGACTTTGGCATTTTCTCACATACATTAGTTTATTGCACTTACTCTAATTATCCCAAATCAAGTTAGAGTTTAAAGCCACATTGCCCATCTCACCTATGTTCATGCCTAATTGAGGTTAAAAATACTAAGGTTTTGTAATGGAAAATGGAATAGAGATCAAAGCTCGATGGAAAATGGGTTGCTTTCTCAAACCATATGAGTTTCAATCCACTTTCTTTGATGCCAAGGAGTACCAAAACATTATTAGCTACAAAAGTACCCACTTAATTTCTTGTAATCCCACAAGTTTTCCAAAATTTGATTTCCTTTTGAGAATTGTGGGCCAATTTAGAATTTTCCAAAAGAGTAAATATATCCTCTTCAAAGCCCAAAGCTTTCATTCAAATAGATAACCTAGGTGACAAATCAACCCTCACATATGCAAAGACTTTCTATGGTTGTATGCTAATGGCAACAAATTATGGCACTCCATAGCATGGATCCTATTTTGTGAATTTAAAGTAAATGGTGGAATGGGTGTTGAGGCTATGTCACCCCAAACATTAGCCATGAAGTTTACATGTTTTAAAAGTTTGAAATTGCCAACAAAGAGAGTATCTTGGCTAGCCTCACACTTAAACAATGAAAGTGGGTTGAGGTGGAGATGTCCATTGAGATGAGATTCTACCACTATACTCCACCATGGTACAACACAATGTATTTTAATATCTTAGCTTGTTTGGAAGGTATTCGCCACAACCCACATGATTGTATAGTAATAGTATTGACTTTAAATTCCACGTGGAAGCCTCTTGAAGAGATTGTCTTTTTTTTTAAAATGCTCCAAATACAAAGGATCCTCTCTCTAATTTAACCCTAGATCCATGTGTTTTCATAATGTTTTTTATATTTGTTTTTTTTAAAATCATTTATGTATAATTACAAGTTCATTGATACCCTTAATTCACAATAAGATCCTCTTAAAGAAATGAGCTTATTTTTTTGAAGAAATGCTCCAAAAAAAATGAGTGTGTATCCAATTTTGTACAATTCTGTGTTTTTAAGATCTTTGTTATTTTTGTCATGTTTATATTTTCATAATCATGTGCTAGTTGAATTCAGGAAGAGTTTAATGCATTCATTTCCAAAGAAACTATAAAAATCAGGGGTCAAGGATTGCTATAACATGAAACACAAAAAAAGATTGAAGTTTCCATAAGGGCTAGGGAAGAATAGTTGAAAGACTGTGGCTATAAGTATCTCTCCATTTCCAATCATGCCACTGGAGAAGATAGCTTCAAGGTATTATAAGGGATTCAAATGGATGAACCAAGCATGGTGAATATTACTTGTATGACAAGTTACACTGCCCATCAAGCTCCAAACTTCCCCAAGAGGTAAGATTATCTGGTGTGTCAAAATGTTGCACTTTCTTCAATATAATGAAAAAAAAGGCTGCATTTTCTACTTTTATGGATTTCAATATTTGTCATTCAAGCATATATGCATCTCTTAAACATAGTGAAGTTATCTAATGAAGACCAAGACAAGATCCCTAAGTTAGAATTCTCAGCTAAGAGACTACTCTATGGGTATTATGTTGGTGTTTCACTCAAGTATACCTACATTTCTATCATTGATTGGTGGCTATTACAACCCATGGAAGCATGGTTTGTGTATTATTTGTTCTCTTGCTCATTATACATGTTTGCTAGCTCCCCATCAATTAGATTACCAATTCCACCATCTCCTTCAACTTCTGGGTCTCCAAAAGCTATGTATCCAGAGAGGCCTAGTCAATCAGAATGCAAATACTATATGAAGATAGGGCAATGCAAGTTTGGTTTACAATGCAAGTTTCATCATCCAGTTGACCGCACCATGGAAGTGTGTTGAGTCCTATTGGTCTTCCACTGAGGTTGGGAGCTCCTCCCTATACTTTCTACTGCTAATTTGGTTACTGCTGGTTTAGACATGCATGCAAATTAGATCAATCCATGCCATTTGCATACTCTCCATTGGGAGTATATGTTGCACCTACTCACAATTTGATGGCTTTCTTTGTTGTTCCCTTCATTTGATGGCATGCAAGGCAACCAAGGCATCCACCCTTCCAAGTTATCAGGCCCAATCCTTATGGAAAGCTATAAGGAAAAACCCTTTCTTCAGCAGATTTCTCATTCCAGCTGACTTTACTTAATCATCACAAGTGACTCAGTTGCAGTGAAGTTTGAGAAAGTTAAAGACACACAAAATGGAAAGGTCTTCTATGTCTGCTCTAGGTGTATTGTCCACTCTCTAGTCTTCAATGTTTCTTATCTTCATTGCTGCCTACCATGTCTATACTTGTGTACATGAAGTTCTTGGATTTGTGTGGCTAAAAAGGGAAAACTAAACAAAATATGACTAACTAGATCAAGAACCTAAGAAACTCTGATACCACTTGTCAAGGAGTGGATTGGAGAGAAAGAAAGAGAAGAGAGAGTATAGAAGAGAGAGAAGAGGAGGTGCAAAAGAGAGAGAAAGAGAGTGATGAGGAGAGATAAATACTAGAAAATGAGAGAGAGAAAGACAAAAAGAGAGAGAAGGGAGCCATGAGAGCTAAGAAAGAGAGAAGATGAAGAAGACTTGTATTATAATAATGATCGTCCAAAAATCAAGTCCCTTTTACACCTTTTATACCAGTCAATGTAGCTAGTATTTTATCCCCATCATTTTACTTTCCCTCTCTTACAAATTTCCTCTGCAAATCTCCATTAAGGAAAGCAAACTTCACATCAAACTAATAAATGGCCAACTCCTATAATGGCTAGCTAAGGCACGAATGACTCTAATGGCAACCATTCATGCTATAGGTGCAAAGGTGTCATGGAAATCCACCCTCCTATTTCTGACAGGGAATGTAGTAAGGAACATGCCTCTTACTATGTTTCTTGTCAAGAACGTGGACAGGAAACGCCACGTGGCACCAACTTGCCTAGGTTGATTGCTTTCCTGATTTGCGCTTGCTTGCACTTGCTTCCGCCTGCCTCAACTCTCCTTAACTATCGTAATCTTACTTTTGCTCTTGCTTTGTGATCGTATAGTAGGTTAATAAAATTACATATATACAAGCTTTTTCGTGACATAGGAAAAAAATTGTATATAAGAAAATATTATCTATCTAGGAACTTTTTCTTGACATGGAAAAAAATTCCTATATAGTGATAAATTCTTAACTAATCTATTAGATGCATATTATGTCCTATTTGAAATTAACTAAATAATCTCTATATAGCTTTTTAGTTGAATATTTGCTATATAATTTTCCACTTAGAAATTCATATGATTAGGAATATGCAAACTAAGAAAAATGTAATATTTTCAAGTTAGAGAAAATTTAGAATCGCATAAGAAATTTCATATATAGGAAAATTACCATATGTAGGAAAATTTTCTTATCATGTAGGGAAACATATGAAAATTCCTACATAGAAAAGGAAAAAAAAAGGGAATTTCCTATCAATTCCCTAGTTAAAACTGCACATAATTAGGGAAAATAAATAATAGGAAAAATGGAACATTTCCTAGTCAGAGAAACTAGGGAATCACTTATGGAATTCCCTACATAGGAAATTTACCCTACATAGGAAGTGTAGAAGAGAGAGAAATAAAGTGGTGAGGAGAAAGAGACTAGAATAGGAGAGACAAAGAAGCCACTGAAGCTATGAGCAAGGTGAGGAGAACAAGGACAGTAATGTATTAATGTGTCCAAAGATGAGAAAAATTACATGTCCTCTCCTTTTATACCAATGTTAGTGTGACATGGCATGGCATTAATATTATTTACAAGCTAAATCCTTATTCTCCTAGCTTCTTACAATCCATCTCGTCCCAAAGGATTTTTCCCTCAAAAACAAACTTATAAAGATTGGAAAGGATGGATAGAATAGAGTACTACTTTGTTTTTTAAGCTTTACAAATGGAAAAATGAGTGAAAAATGATAGATATATGGACTGAAATGGAAGAACAAAAGTAGGCCTTAGCTATATATAAGATTAGGAATAATTCAAAAGTTTATGGAGCCATAAATTCTTCAATTGATGATGTCAAAATGAAGTAGACAATTTGCTGTGTAAACAGACCCTACTAGACCAAATATGCCATAACGTCTAGTAGAAGTGTCCAAATGAAGCTTGCCACATGTCAAAATGTAGCTCTTGAAGAGTACTTTGATCCTTTGTAAGTGGCTTAATTCTAAAAATTAGGCACAATAAAAATTATTCTAAAACAACGTGCTATCATGTCCCTTTTTGTACCATTACTAGCTCCATAGTCATTATGCTGTAGCCACCAATGTGTCCCTTAGGAAAGGAAACTCATCCAATATAGAATCAAGCCTCCAAGAAGCTTCCTCAAGTGGTAAACCTCTCCATTTGATTAAATATTCAACGATGGAATGAGATCAAATATTATTCTCATGCTGACCTATGACAGCCTCTAAGATGTATTGAATAAGACCTTCTTTATCAATAGGTGGCAACTCATCAATTGTATCAATAGGATCACCATAGAAAGGCTTGAGCTGACTAACGTGGAATACATAATGAGTCTTAGTGGAAGAGGGTAACTCTAATCTATATGCCAAGGCTTGAATGCACTTTAGGATCCGATAGGGGCCATAAAATTTGTGAGCAAGCTTCTTACTAGATCCATCTTTCAAAGTAGAGTACCTAGACTTGGGCACCTTCAATAAAACCAAATTTCCTTCTTCGAACTCTAAAGGCCACCTCTCCTCATCAGTATACATCTTCATTTGGTCTTGAGCTTTCCTAAGATTCATCTTACACTACTAAAGAATGGTATGCATTCTTTCCAACTCTTCTTTCCCATGAGGGTTGATTCTTTCATTAAAGACGGCTATGGGTAATGGCACCTTATAGCCATACATAGCCTCAAAGGGTGAAACTCCAATGCTAGCATAAGTAGAGTTGTTGTAGACAAACTCAACTAAGTGTAACCAAGAATCCCATGAATTTTGGGCATCATAGCAAAAATGGCAAAGATAAGTATCCAACCATTTATTTACCCTTTCTGTCTCTCCATCAGTTTGTGGATGATAGGACATAGAAGGAGCTAATTTAGTATCCATGGATGTGAATACCACCTGCCAAAGGTTACTCATGAACTTTGAGTTTCTATCATGAACAATCATGTGCGGTAATCCATGTAGTCTAAAAATCTGCTCCATGAACTAACTAGCCACTTGAGAAGCAGTAAATTGGGTCTTGGTTGGAATGACCATGGTAATGTGTGCCCATTTACTTGTAGGAATGGATAATGGTTGCAACAAACCACTTGGCTTATGGGTGTTGTCCTTATTCTGTTGATGACAAGGCATACACTTCATGACAAAGTCCCTAATATGTTTTTCACAGCCCTTTCCAATAGAAACTTTTTTTGATCCTATCATAGGTCTTGAAAACTCCAAGAAGTCTAGCTAAAGGCAAAGAATGTAATTTCTCCATAATTTTTCGTGTAAAAGAAGTGGTAGAAGGAATGACAATCTTGCCATTTAACCAAATAAGGCCATTTTTAAGCTGATAATGTGAGTTATCTTCCATGAGACGTTCTTGTAATTTTTGAAAAATATGTTTAAGCTCTTCATCCAAAAGATAATCCTTTTGTAGTTCTTCAACCCAATCACTATGCAGCTCAGTCATCATTGCTGAAACTTTGCAAGCCCATATACGAGATAGAGAATCAACCACTATATTGTGTTTACCCCTCATATGAGTCATGCCAAAATCATAATTCTACAGTGTAGCTACCCACCTATGTTGCTTAGGAGTAAGATTGGATCAAGTAAGGAAATACTTAAGAACCATGTAATCACTCTGGACTCTGAATCACCTACCATACAAATAACGGTGCCATTCTTTATTGCATGCAAGATAACCAACATCTTTTAGTCTTGAACATTCATGGCCATCTCTTTATCTATAAGCTTGCGGATTTCAAAGGTAATCACTCTATGCTCTTATAACAAAAATACCCCAATGCCTCGGCCACTAGCATCACACTATATGGTAAATTCTTTTTAAAAATATGGGCATACTAGAATAGGAGCACAAGTAATGAGTTCCTTTAACTGCCTAAAGCTATTATTTGTAAGAGTATCCTAAAAGAAAGCTTCCTTCTTCAACCTGCCAGTCAAAGGAGCTACAATAGCCGCATAATGCTTGATGAGTCAATGAAAGAATGAAGATAGACCAAGAAATCCTCTAAGAGAAGTAGTAGTAGTAGGTGTTGGCAAATCTTTTATACATTGCACCTTCTTGGGGTCAGCATGTATCTCTTTTTCACTGAAAATATGTCCCAAGTATTCCACTTCAATCTACATGAAATAATATTTATTCTCTTTAGTAAAGAGTCTGTGATGTCTCAATACATTAAAAACTTTCCTCGTGTGTGATAAGTGATCCTGAAGGGTCTTACTGTAAATCAAGATGTCATCAAAGAAGACTAGGACAAAATGAAAGAGGTAAGGTTGCAAAATCTTATTCATTAGGCTCTCGAAGGTAGCTAGAGCATTTGTAAGCCCAAATGGCATCATTAAGGAGTGATAGAGCCCTCGATCACTCCTAAAAGAAAGCTTGATCTCATCACCCTCTTGCATGCGGATCTGATGATACCCTGACCTCAAATCAATCTTCGTAAAGAATCGAGCCTCCTTGAGCTCATCAAGCAAATCATCAATCATGGGTATTGGATACATGTCCTTCACTATGATCTTATTAAGATCCCTATAGTCAATGCACATCCTGAATGATCCATCTTTCTTTTTTACCAACAAATCTAGAGATGCATAAGGTGAAGAACTAGATTCAATGAATCCCATCTCAAGAAGTTCCTTGATTTTCTTGGCTACTTCATATTTCTCACACTTGGACAATCTCTAGGATGGCTTATTGATTGGCTTTGAGTTGGGCTCCAAATCAATAGGATGATCTTCTACTCTCTTGGGAGGCAATGAAGTAGGCACCTCAAACAAATCCTTATACTCCTTAAGAAGAGCTATCAAGGCTAGATGACTTGCTGAATTAATGGGCTGATCTTCAATCTCTTTATTCAAAATGCAAAATAAATATATGTGAATACCTCTTGTACTCCGTTTTGAGTTGTTGAATGGTAATAAGCTGAAAATCTGATCTACTAGGAATTCCCTGTAAATGGATGAGCTGTCCATCGAAGATAAACTCCATATATAGTTGTGAGAAATCCATAATGATTTTGCCTAATGTCATCAACCAATCACAACCGAGTACAATATCTATAGGCCCCATTTCCAAGGTAATCAAGTTTACTTTTGCTTTAAATTTTTCAGCGAGTTGTAAAGAAACCTGTGGGCATATTTGTGTGTTGATTTCTTCTTCACCATTGGCCACTTGAACTCTTATGGGATGTTGTAAATCAGTGGGAAGACAATTCAGCTTGTCCATAATGGACTATTCACAAAACTATGTGTATTGCCATCTTTCCATGAATGTTACCCTTCATACGGAGCATATTAGGGCTCTTAGAACTTGTCTAAGTATCCATGGAAATGAAACAACTATTCACAGCAAGTGGCTCATGATAAGTCCCAGCTGGGTCAAAAGGAACACTCCCACCTGGACCAAAAGGAAAAGAGTCGATTGGATCATAAAAATACTCTTAATCAACTTCTTCCTCAAGATCATCATTTTTAGCATTAGATGCAATTGCATTAGCTTCATCAATCTCATCGTCAGAATCCTCAAAGACTAACATACTCTTGCCCAACTTCTTCCTCAAGATCATCATTTTCAACATTAGATGCAATTTCATTAGCTTCATCAATCTCATCGTCAGGATCCTCAAAGACTAACATACTCTGAAGCTTGACTTTGGAATTTTTGTATACACACTTTGTGGCAGGATCACAAGTATACTTTTCCAACACTTGAAGAATAAGCCTTTTTTCTTTCTTTCTTTGTAGAGGTCCATAGGAATAGACTTGGAATTCATATTGGATGAAATGGATTTAGGCTTGTTGTCTCCTTGTTTGAAGTCAACTCTAGGACTCCTTGCTATCCTCAAATTACTTTGAAGTTTTGAAGCATTGAACGGTGAATAATTGGGCACCCCTTCTCTTTTTCAAGAGGGGACACAAAGACTTCAAGCCATAAGTGTCTTAAAAGCTTCCCAATTCTCTACAAGTATGTTTTTCTTTTATATATACCTCCACCAAGTATGTGCAAATCCCTCCAAATGCAAGGAAGCAAAATGAATCTTCATATCATCAATTTTAGGAAATATGTCAAAGATTCCAATTTGGAGATCCACTCCTCTAGATGAGATGGTGAATATGGCTGACAATTGAACTTGGCCAAAATGATATTATCTTTTATCTCTCTTTCGTGGAAGGGTCTGGGTGTACCCTTTTTCCACTTTCTTCCATGAAAACAATGTTGGTTTCTAGAGGTGATTTGTGAGTATAACCATGTTTTGCACCCTGCACATTATGTGCTACAGTCGTTGTTCACTTTCTCTTACTTGTTGCCTCAATCTTAGCTTTGGTTTGTTGTGAGTGTTCTCAATATCTTGCTTTGGGAAAATTCTTGTGTGATTTCCATCATTATTGACATACCTTGTTTTTTTCTAGTAAACATTATTAATGCTTTATAATGTATGATTAGTTTCTAACTACGCATCTTATTAATGCATTATAATGTATGATTATTATCGAACTACACATCTTATTAATGCTTTATAATGTATGATTATTATTGTCTAACTACACATCTTGTGATGTTGTTAATACACATTCAATCTTTCTTCAAGAGAGAAGTTGGTCAGCTAGGGAAAAATATTAACCAACATCCTCCAAACCCAACCAACCATTAAGAAAGCCCTTGCCAATACATGTGTATTTGACCCATGGTGGAAGCTCACCCTTAAAGGGTATTGTGATCATGAATTACATGAATATCAATAGCCATATCTTGAAATACTCACCATTGGCTAGGTTGTTAGGCAAGGATCGATTTGTCACGTGGAGTGTGTATTTTGCTCAATGCTTTGTAAGGAGAAAATAAGGTGCATTTGTAGATAACTAGCCACTCCTTAATACCATATAAGATGGAGTGATAGCCCAAATCATGTGAAAGTTTTAGGACATGTTTCCCACCTTGCTAGAATCAACAAGCATAATCATTCATTTGTTGTATCAAGATATCCCATTAGGGAAATGTGAGAAACCTCAAAGCCCCAAGGAAAATGGGCTAGTTTCTCAAGGCACATGCATTTTGAGCTGAGCATGAAAACTTATGTATGTGAGTGAATACAAAAGTCTAATTCCAACAACATGGAATGTCACAACTTTTGGTGAGTCTAATAAATTTCCTTGGAGGCTAGTTATGTTGAAGTTTCCCCTCAAGGTAGACTTAGTAAGTTGATACCTCTTTTAAGAAATTTCCCTTTGTGCAAGTTGAAAAAAGAAGATTATTTGTATCTTTTTTGGCAATGTAATTGCATTAAAAAAGTGTGAAAGAAGGTGCAAAAATGACTAATTAAGATTGTTTCCTAGTTTCTATAGGTATTGAGTTAGGTCAAGTAGTGATCAACGTTAAATTTGAATCCATTTGAGTTTACCTCATAGGGCTTGGTGCATCAATAAAATAATCTTCAAAGAGGAATAAGGAGAAGAATTTTGCAAAAGATCATTAAAAAGGATGAGAAGCAATGTTTTACCAAGCACGCACGAAAAATGAATAAAGATGCATGTAACTAGCATGGGATTGAGTGACTACTTAGTTTAAAGTCTAATGGTAACCTTTTTCCATGGGTAGTGTTCAAAAAAGAAGTTGATGAAATATTTCTTTTTATGGCCATCCATTATTCCCTAGTATAAAATGAGGGTAATAGAATTCCCTAGTTTTGTGGCCATTAATTCCCCACTATAATCATGTGTGGAATGGGACTCCCTAAGTGGATGACCTATAATTTCCTAAGATAAGATATGGGAAAAGAACTATCCTAGCTAAATATAGGAAACTCATACAGAGAATTTTCTACATTCTACAAATTTTCCTAAGTTGAATGTGGTAGATTGTCCACCCTCCTCTGTTTTGCAAAGTAGCACGCTTGGCCACCATCTATTGTAGCTTAGCTAGTAGAAACTAGAACCACTAATTCATTTCTACTTTGCAAAATTAGCTAAGCATTTAAGGTTAATTTAACATAAGAAAGAATGATTAGCTTGGACAATAAGAATTTCACTAATGGGCGATTAGCACTTAAGTTTAATTTGACCATAATCAAGGACAATCATTAGGTTTTTTTTTTGAGTTAATGCATTAAGTTTCAACTCATCAAGCATGCCTTATCATTGATATGATGCAACATAAGGAGTTTTAATAGATGACTTATAGAAGTATGAAAGTGAAATTTAAAGGCTTGTACTAAATATCAACTTGGTAGATCAAATCCTCTTACTATGAATATTATAAGAAACTCTTCTTTGATTTGATGTTGTATATCATGCATGCCTATCCATTTTGTTATCAATTAGGTAGGTGAGGAATAAAGAAGGCTTGGTTAGTGAGCTACAAATGATCATTTCTCAAATTCTAAGTATGTGAATGAAAGGTTGTGTGAAGGAATCAAAAGAAACAGTTCGAATAGGATACACAATTGATAGAGAATGTTCAAATTTTTTTAAATACCAATATTTTTTTCATGATGGGAAGGTTTATAAGTGCATTCTAATTATCATTGGAGTTCAATCAAGTGAGAGTACTATGTAACATGACAAAAATATGCTACAAAATTTTGGTACCATGTATAAAAAATAATGAATCCATTGACAATTTGGCTACTTTGTATAAATAATCAATGAATATTGAATAATAAATTAAAAGAAATTGAGTAATGTTTTAGGTTCACATATTCATCGACATAGTGTTTGCATCTTGGAAGATTCTTATAGCCAACTAAGTGTGTGCATCAGACCTACATTGGTTGCCATCTTACTAGAACAATGTCTAGTATTCAAAGCATTGGTTATTGTATTGTGCCTCGATTGAGAAGAAAATTTAGTGTTCTCCTCAATACACAATATTGAATTCATGTGTTCTCATGATCTTCACGATTTTTTTCATGTTTGTGCCTTTGTAATCATGTTTTGTTGAATTTAGAATGAGTTCAATGCCTTCTTATTGGAAGAGACTACAAAAACCATGGGTCAAGAGCTACTAGAGTACAAAACACTAAAAAAAAGTAAAGTTGTCATTATATTTAAGGAAGAACTATTGAAAGACCATGGCTACAAGTATCTCTTCTTGTTGGGTCTACATTGGCTACAATGTTACCAAAAAAACCTCCAATATTCAAATCTCTAGCTATTGTATTTTGCCTCGATTGCAAAGGAAATTTTGTGTTCTCCTTAATGCAAAACATTCATTTAGTGAGTAAAAATTTGAATAACATATGGAAGGGTAACTAAACAATTTCAAGGATAAGTCTGCAATACCAAGAGCATCACTAGAAGTAACCATCAAAATAGGACCAAGGTCCACTAAACCATCCACCTCACACTTGTTATCTAGAATATTATAAGATTGCATAGTAGAGGTCTTTGGAATATCCCCTTACTCTATACTCATGTATGTCCATCAAGCTTGAGGTGTTTTTCCTGGATGGAAAAAACCTACCTAATCTTCTACTTTCTTATTCTTGAAAGATATTCTCCATCTTGTCATGATGTTGTAGTGTACTTTCCCTGACCTTCTCAATTATGAGAAAATGGAGAGAAAGAATGCTACTGTGCAATAAAGTGGAAGACTAGATTACACATTGTATCCAAAAGTGTGGTCTATATACAAAGTGCATCATTCTGAGGTCAATGTACAGGTGGAAAAAGTGTCAAATTGGTATGTGATTCCAAAGTAGATAAGAGAATGAGGCCATCCATAAATGAGATGTGGCATCTTCAACATATTAAAATCAGAAATATCAATATCTATGGAATCTTGTAATACTTGACCCAACAAAGTTATCACTCCTTGCATCTAATTCAAATCATCTTAACATATTGCCCCAGTCTCTCCCCTTGCTTCTCTCACATTCTCCTGAAAATAGAAGCTTGCATCTCATATCGTGCCCATCAATTAGCATTCTTCATTGATTATCAACACGATCATACTTGATGAGGAATAAAACCTAACACCAACAATCCTCAATATTATATGTTGCACCAATACATATGAAATAATATAAAAAACAACAAAGAAGCTTTACACATCCAAAACAAATTTATCCAAACTATAGAACCTCATAAATTTTGAGAATATGGTTATGTCCAAGCTATTAAGGCTCCTACACCCTTGATATAAGCTATAGAACCTAATGGCACCCTAAACTTAACTCTTAAACAAGTGAATTTGAGAAGAAGAAGACATGAGTCGGGGGATCTCTCCACGGCCATAAGTATGAGTGCCCTCACCTTGGACTAGCTCCCTCTCCCTCTCCCTCTCCCTCTCCCTCTTTCTCTCTTTGTATCAAGCTATTTACTCTCAGTGTGTCCCAAACTTTTAATTTTTGTGCATGTGCAAAATACATAGCTTTGGCACGAGTGTTTAAAAAATTAATGTTGTGTTTATGCAAGCTTGAAATGGTCTGTGAGAATCTAAAACTAAAATACATCTAAATTGACATTAATATGGGTGCTTGAATGCCCAACTTTATATTAGTATTAAAGAGCGTGTTAGCTGCAATTATTAACATGTCCACTAATGTGTGTCATGCCTCTGTGTCTCTACTATAATTTTGTTGTAGTGCATTTGAGCAATGTTTGACTTCTTATAAAATATAAGAAGCAATGTTTACTCTGATATATAAGTGGCTTAAGTTATGTGCTTACTCTTACTATTTAAAGAAACTTTGGAATGACATTCACAATCCTTATGGATAGGGCTCATTTGAGAAATGTCGTAACAAGTAAATATCCTAGTAAGGGCTTGGAGGACCCTAACTAGCATATCTTGTAGGCTCTTGACCTTTTTAGAGTAAGCTTTTTGATAACCGTATTATGAAGAGGTTGATATAAACCTTTCTGTGATTGATTCATGAGTACAAATTGGCTCTTAGGTCATTGTCATTGTTCCACAGAAAGTTCTTGTATGATGATGTCCAATAACATGATCACACTAATGGAAGGTTCCATGGAAAGGGAACCTTGACTCTTACACTTTTTGTGGAATCTTAGAGGTATAATGCTCTTCATTGGAGCAAAGGCAAGCCTCCCTAATCCCTCTTATATGATATTTGATAAAGTAACTAATGACAAAGTATGATTTTTGACGAATAGATTTTTGTAAGAGAGCTAGTGAGCTTTTTTTATTTAAAAATATTGCATCAATTTTTAAATTTCAACTCTATCACATATTGTACATTTGCATGTTGCCAAGGTCACTATTATTCAGGATACATTTTTTATATGGGAATTTCACATGGTTAGATTGGATATCACGTCAATTGTACTATGAACATCTATCAATGTAAAACCCTTTTTATTGCGCACGTCGTATGCGAGACTTGAGTGTAGCAAACAAAAGAAGCTCTCCCTTACTCTCTTTTCTTATAAAATTTGAAAGCACCAGTCATAAAACTCAAAATAGACTTAAAGAAGAGTAAAGTAAAATTGAGTAAAACACTATTGGGTGCAAATTTTCCTTGTACATGGAGTGGGCATCTCCTCCATGCCGTATCTATAATATTAAAATGAATCTCACTTTTCCCAATGATAGGCCCTTTACAATCACTCTCTTTGTAAAAGAGTTTGACTTAACTAAATAGATGGTAACAATCAGTTGCACAACTCACAACTATTGAAATCTATAAAATATTTTTAAAATATCTTCAAGATGTCTTCTAAAAATCTCAAGTATCAATAGATATTTACAAAGAGGATATACACATGCCTTAGAATAAACAATGGTGTATCTATTTTAAATAATTTAATGAATAAGTCTTTGGAATAAATTACACTTGTCACATATAAAAACTCAACTGGCTCTACACATCAACTATAAAGAATTTGGAAAATATTGTTAGAAAAAATATTAACTAAATAAATATAGCTTGCCAAAATAAATTAACTAATAATTAGAATTTTATTAAATAATCGAATCACATAGATGTTATTACTTGAGATATGAATATTATTCCATCACCCACATACAACTTCAATATAGCTTGCCAAAATAAATTAACTAATAATTAGAATTTTATTAAATAATCGAATTACGTAGATGTTATTACTTGAGATATGAATATTATTCCATCACCCACATACAACTTCACCCACGTTAACACCTTCAAGTCTCATACGCTTGGAAATGATGGGCATCCTCATCAACCTTCCACCTAAGATGAAAACTAAATCACTCTTAGGAACATTCCCCACACTAACAGAGAACCATTCAAGAAACTCATCTTGTCAATGTGTACACAAGGGAGAACCATTGAAGGCGCTCATTTGATTGTGTGGGTGCCTCCAAGTAACATACCCCTAGGGTGAGATAGCAATTGTCCTCAATTGCTATTGGTTGGATGTGCACTCAATACATGTGGAGAACCATGCAAAGCATGTGCAATTATCTATTGAGATTCCTTAATAGGATGATTGTGAAATTTGATAAGATAGCAAGGATAATTATTGCCGATGCAGGTGGTCATATAATCAATATATATAATAGATTCAAGAAATAAAAGTTCATGATAATCTTTAAGCAATGGTGGAGAATCATACATGGGATGGGTAGCTAATCAACATTGGAAGGGATGAAGAAGACTAATATGGAAGGTATTAAGAATTTTCCAATGCGAGGGCAATTTTAATTTGAAATCATTAGCATTGTTACAATGAAGAATTTTGAATGGTCCATAAAATCTAGGTGCAAGTTTAACATTGGGATTTTTCTCAACACTATGCAATCTATGTTTCTCAGTTCACCTTCTTTAAAAGGCATAGCTTGGCATTTCTTATTAGCTTCCTTAACATAGGATTGTTGGGCCCTAGCAATCAATTGTTTAACTTGTTCAAAAATAGTGGAATGAGTATGGATCCAATCATTAGCATAATACACTTTTTCACTTAAATGAAATGTTGGTGTTGGCATTTTGCAACCATAGATAATTTCAAAAGGGGTTTTGTTGGTGGTAGACTGAGGTGTATTGTTATAAGAAAATTATATCCTCTAGAAAACTAGTGCAAACAGTCCATGAACATACTCGTTTACCTCATGATCAAAATGAGGCTTTAGCAAAGCGTATAGATACTCTATAGCAACCTTACAACATGAATAATTGATCTATGGTAGCCATTTGGACTATTAGGGCACTAGAGATGAGATAGAAGCAAGATCTTGGCTATGGAGTTGTAGGGAAAGCCTGCAGGAAGAAGAAATAAGAGAGATAAACTTTCTTTTTACAAAAAATAACCCTTGTTTTAGTCCATTCTGAATCCCTTGTAATATTCCTGCTCGTGAATATTGACTTTTCACGCACAGTGTAAACCCTGTGCAAGGGCATCTTCCGTATGGAAATTTCCAACAATTTATTCCATAACCCACATGCGTGGCAATCGAGACCTCTGCATTGACAAACCAAGCCCAGAGGTTCAAAATCCACAAACCGTGGGTAAACACCCTCTTGGGAGGGGGTTAAGTGGATAATGTGCAAATAATTGCAAAATTTTTTACTATTTTTCCCCCTAGCCAATGCATGGCTGAGGGAAGGGGATGGGCTTAGTTGAGTGGTGGGATGCATGGGGGGGGGGGGGAAGCCATGCAATGGCCACGTGGGGGAGGTCCCCTCTCCCCTATGGGCTATATAAACCCCCTCCTAATGGGGAGGAAGGATATACTAGGAGGCTGCAAGAGACGTCGTGAGAGAGGAGAAATAGCTGAGGACGAAGAAGTTGTGTGGGAGTAGAGGGAATTTGTGAGGCTGCCGCCCAGCAAGAAACTACCGCCGTGCTGTGTGAAGGGCTGCCACCTGCCGAGGAGGGTGCCAAATTCTCCGCTAGTTGCCGATGCAGCTGCCCCGCCGCCATTTCTCCCTGCCACATCATCAACCATCCTTTTAAGCTCCTCCCCCCAATCATTTATCTCACGAAGCTTCTTCTAAGAAGCTTCTAAGGGGGGCTTCTAAAAGCCCTTTCACACAAGCCACCTTAAAGCCATTTTCCCGCAACTTCATTCGCAAGAGGCCTTTTTCGCGAATAGGCTTTAAAGCCTACAAGCCATCTATAAGTCCATTCCTAGCCCCGGGATTTTAAAAGAAAAAGATGCTCTTAAAGCCTCCATCCCCGCAAGGCCCATTCACAATAGCCCTTTTTGCAAACCCCCTCATGAGACTTCAATTTTTGAAACTCCATTCATAGAAGCCCCATTCCCAAGAACTTTGTAGAAGCCCCATTCCCGCAAACAAGCTTAAATTCCCACAAGCCGGCTCGTGGAAACCCCAATTTCCACAAGCACTCATTAAGTTCCATTTCCGTAGCTCTCCCGCAAAAGGCCCAAGCTCCAATCCCTAAGGCCTTCCATAAGCCAAATCCCGCAAGCTGGTATTTTTTTTCAAGGATCTGTACTTCAAAAGGGATCTCCTGCATACGAGGGAGAAGGGCAAAGATCCTGAGGCTGCATACCAAGGCGAGTAAATTCATAGACCGCGAAGTCAAACCAGAAGCCGAAATCATGCCTACGATGGCCCCTAAAAAGTCACAAGGCGCACCTGTGGGAGGATCTTCTCCTAGTATTCACGTAGATATTTCCCTGATCCCATAAGTCCATGTTTTTTCTATTTTGATTCCACGCAAAATTATTGAATTAGTCACGATAACTTCATGGATTAGGAAGCACCCATGCATGCTCAAATTCACCTAGTCAAGTTAAATGCAATTGGAAAATGAATTGGCTATTTGAACATTTACTAGAATTAGCTCAAGATATGAAAATTGGTCATTGGTACTTTCAATGGAATGAATGAAAAGAACATAAGGTACGCATGGGCGCACGATTTAAATACTTGTATTGGACATTGTATTTGGGTACCGCCTGACTTCTTGGGCGCCCATTAGCTTTAATTCTTTATTGGCACAAAAGCAAACTCAAAAGCTAAAGCATGCTATTTTGTAATTTGGGCTATTATTTGAGCTTGAAGATGAATAATATATTAAATACATGCTTTGTGGAGCGCTCACACAAGGCATGGGGGAGATTCCACCCAATTGGTCTCTTGTTCATGTTCTGCAAGCTTTCTTCATTGGTTTTTGTGTAAAAAAGTAAAGTTCTTTTGTTCTTGGGAACCTTCTAACACTCACTATGCGTGCATACGGCAACCGATCTGTGCACCAGTGGTATCAGAGCAAAGCTGAGATCGAGAGCTTTCAATTGCTAACCATCTTGTGCAAAGGCGGAGCTCCTAGAAGACACTTCTATGTTCGATGACGACTTGCTTAGTTGATATCTCATGCAAGGTTCTAGGAGTTTCTCTAGGCTTAAGAATAGATGGGGGCTCATGCCTAGATGAGTAAGATTGGTCACTGCTAGGATTGCTCCTGTTTTCGGGTTTCTCATGTTTTTCCTAAGGCTTTACTACTATTATGTCATGGTTCTCCTCGAATAATGTGGCTAATATAGTTTTGTCAATCTATTGTGATAGTGTTGTATCCACTCTTGATTGGTATTACTCTTGTTACAATGTGTTTTTTCTTAGACCCTTTCACATTTGACTCGGATGGCCTCTCACACTCCAATTGCATTCTTGCTTGAATGGTGTGTTTACTTGCGCCGTCAGTATAAACTGACCACCGCCGATTCGGTTGAAGATGTCCTCTTGTCCACCAAATTCAAGCTAAGTTACTAAAGTCATAAACTCCAAGCTTTGTTAATCCTACAAGTCACCAAAGTCACTTAAGTCATCTCCAACAACTCTCATAGCGGCAGTTCATACGAAGAAGCACACGAATCAGTCTATTCCTCTCTGGAAGTCCCTATTCACACTTGCAGACTTGCTGAACCAGTTTCAGCAAATGTAGAATTTCATACGCAGTTTATATGCAGTTTCTATGCAACACTATTCTTTTGGAAGGCGGTTGTGTCAACGAATACCGCAATTGTAAAGGAGAAAGACTACAAAAGCTAAAAAAAATATACAAGCCTTGTAAACCCGCCTTTGAGCTACGCTCATCCTGCTAACAAGATTTTGAGAGTGTGAGGTTTTTTGGAATTTTACAAGAGGACCAATCAAAACATGGATGATCTTATGGGGCTGAAAGTGATTTACCCAAACCAACGATGGAGCAAAAGTTGGATTTGATTATGATGTAGCTCGAAGAAGAACGAAGAGCACGACAAGCTTTGCAAGTTCAATTGGCCAATTTGCAACGATCTACCAGTGACCAAGATGGATCGCAACCCGAAGATCTTATACAACGTACCATCAATGCAACACTTGAAACCTAATCCATTCGCAAAGAAACAAAGATAAGTAAAAGAAACTTCAAATTTCGTACTTTCAATGGATCACGTGATGGAAAGACTGTACTTGCTTTTATCAGTCAATTTGATTATTACTTCCATGAAGAAACATATGCTGAGAAAGACAAAATTAAATGTGTCACTAACCATTTAGTTGATCGAGCATCTTTATGGTGGACTGTGGTCCGTAAGAGGATTGATTGTCCCACTACATGGGAGACTTTCCAAGAGAAATTTTTGCAGAATTTATTTTCTCCTCAATTTCATGAAAAAGCCATCAAGCAATGGGATCTTCTATAACAAAGGGATCGCAAACCTATTTCCCAATACATTGAAAGTTTTTGGAATGCCCTATTGCAACTACGAATGCTCGAAGACATACGTGAAGCAACTCATAAACGCAAGTTTATGTCTAACCTACTTGGACATTTCTATGTGGAAGTCAATATGTTAAAGCCAACAACACTTGAAGATGCAATTTCTTTGGCCCATGACACTGAAGACAAGATTCACGGAAGAGACAAGCGACCACAACAATTTCCAACTAATGGTAACTATGGTTCCAAACAATTCAATTCAAATTTTCAAAGATTCAATCAAAGTCATTTTCTTCCATCTTCATTCCGTAAATCTTGGACACCACCACCTGCCTTGCCATCAAACACCAATCCAAACCCTAAGCCATCCTCACAATCAAATCCCAATATTCCTAAACTTCTTGTAATTACCAATAATGTATCTAAAGCAAAACCCATAGTTTGTTACAAATGCCATCAACCTGGACATCTAGCAGCCAATTGTCAAACCAAAAAGCCATCTGTCCATATCAATTATCTAGGAGCCATAGAAGAAGAAGAACGTGAGGAAATGCCAGACTTTACAGAAGATGATAACGACATTGGTACTACTTCAGATACTTTGCCAGGTATGCCAACTCCCCATTCTTTGTTAACAATGAGATATTTTGTGCATAGTAAAGAAAAGATTATTTTACATGATGATGGGAGCACACATGACTTTATTTCTACAAAATTAGTCAGAAAATTGAATTTACAAATTGTTTCTACAGATTATCGCATCAAGGCTACATTCCTAGGCACGAGATATAATGGAATACAAGAGATGCATAATTTAGAAATTAAAATTGGTGATTACACTGAACGAAGAAATTTCCTAGTTGTATCTTTGTAGTCTAGTGACATTATCTTAGGAATGCCTTGGCGCTATCAATACAATCCTGACATAGATTATTCTATGTATTCAATTAAAATTTATTTTCAAGAAAAACAAATCACATTACATGACATGCACGCTTCTAATAATTTTTCACTCCTTACTTATACTCAGGCTAAACGTGCATTATGTAAAAGTAGCAAATCTTATTTAATATGGGTGAATGCAATTCAAGCTAAAGAAAAACAAATGCATCCTAGGCATACACAATTTCTTGCCCAATTTTAAGATTGTTTTGCTACTAATTTACCACGTACATTACCACCTTCACGTCCTGAAGATCATAAGATAGATTTAATTCCTGGAACACAACCACCATGTAAAGCACCATATAGACATAATCAAATCAAACAGAAAGAAATTCAAAATCAAATAGAGGAATTACTTAACAGAGGATTAATTAGACCTAGTAGTTCTCCATTTGGTGCACCTATCTCATTAGTGAACAAGAAAAATAATACTTATCGCATGTGCATTGATTATCATGCCCTAAATAAAATTATTGTTAAGAATAGATACCCAATTCCTAGGGTAGATGATCTTATGGATAAGCTACAAGGATCTGCTATATTCAGTAAGATAGATCTTAAATCTAGATATCATCAAGTAAGATTGGACAAATCTAATATATTCAAAACTGCATTTAGAACACAATTTGGACACTATGAATTTCTGGTCATGCCTTTCGGTTTAACTAATGCACCAGCCACATTTAGTCATATGATGAATCGCATAGTTTTTAAATATCAGCATTGTGTCATAGTTTTCTTTAATGACATATTAGTATTCAGTAAAAATGAGAATGAGCATTATGAACATTTGTCTTTAGTTTTTAAGTTGTTAAAAGACAATCAATTAAATGCTAATCCAAAAAAGAGTGAATTCTTTCAGACATAAATTAAATATCTAGGACATATTATTTCATCAGAAGGTATTAAAGTCGACCCTAAAAAGATAGAAGTAATTTTAAATTGGTCCATACCCAAAAATGTGCATGAATTACATTCGTTTCTAGGTCTTGCTAGTTTTTACAGGAAGTTTGTAAGGAATTTCTCATTACTTGCATTACCTTTGACAAAACCTTTAAAGAAGGGTATTGTGTATAACTGGTCTGACAATAAACAAAAATCCTTTGATTTATTGAAACATGCTTTAACTCATGCTGCTGTATTACAATTACCTAACTTCAATAGACCATTCTTTTTAGTAGTTACTGACGCTAGTGGATCCGGAATAGGAGTAGTCCTTATGCAAGATAATCATCCCATAGCCTACTCTAGCTGTAAACTCAAACCATCTGAACTTAAATATTCTACCTACGATAAAGAATTGCTAGCTGTAGTACAAGCCTTACGTCAATGGAAACATTATTTAATGGGATCTGAATTTATGATCAAAACTGACCAACAAAGTATTAGACATCTTCTTAGTCAACCACAAATATCTGACCGACACATTAAATGGGCCACTTTTATTCAAAGTTTTCATCCCCTTATATAATATCAACCAGGAAAAGAGAATATTGTAGCTGATGCTTTGAGTAGAAGACTGACAATTTACAATATTTCTGTGATATCCTTTGGTTCTCTTATCCCTATGAAAGATACTTATATCAGGATCCTACTTTTCAAGTTGATTGGAATAAAATAGTTGCAAATAATTGGATTCCTATTGATTCATTGTCTTACAATAATGGATTCATGTTTTATGAAAAAAGATTATGTGTGACAGTTTCATTTTGATCTTTTTTTTTGCATGAAATACATTGTCCTCCATATCGAGGTCATAGAGGAATTATATCTACTTTGTGTACATTGATTGAAGACTTTTATTGGCCACATATGGACATTGATGTATCTAACTTTGTATCTTAACGTTTAGTTTGTCAACGAGTTAAAAGACACCATGGTAAACAATATGGTTTACTAATGCAATTATCTATTCCATCATGACCATGGGAATAGATTTTAATGGATTTTATCACTAGTTTACCTAACACTAAAGCTAACCATGATATGATTTGGACTGTTGTAGACAGGTTTAGCAAACAAGCATATTTTATTCCATGCAAGAAAACTTTAACTAAATCTCAAGCTGCTCAATTTTTTTTGAAAACTGTTTTCACTAACCATGGTTTACCAAAAGTTATTATTTCTGATCGTGATTCTAGATTTTGTAGTAATTTTTGGATTACTTTGTTTGCTAACTTAGGAACAAAGATTGATTTTTCATTTGTATTTCATCTTGAAACAAACGGTCAAACATAAGCTACTATTAGTACTATTTTAGATCTTTTGCGTACTTACACAATTTCAAAACCACACACATGGGATACACATCTACATTTACTTCAGTTTGCATATAATAATACACCACATACAGCTACACAGAAAGCACCATTTGAAGCTATTTATGGATATCGATTGCCTATACATGTTGCATCATTATCAAACAAAATTCAAACTGTTGATGACATTGCTAATATGCATGCCACCATTTTTTATGAAGTTAAAGATATGATTGCCAAAGCCCAGCAATCATACACAAAACAAGCAAACAAGAAAAGATAGGCTATGAACTTTAAAGTTGATGATTATGTTTGGTTACGAATAGAAAAATGAAGATTACAAAGTGTAGATAAGCACCCAGTTGTGAAATTAGCACCTAGATTTTATGGACCATTCAAGATTATACACAAAATCAATGACAATGCATTTAAACTAGAATTACCACCACATTGGAAAATCCACAACACCTTCCATATCAGTTTATTACGACCTTTTAGAGGCCAACTACCTGTACACCCTGTCTATGAAAATCCTCCTTTACTAGATGATGAAATTGAAATCCTTGAGCCTGAAACTATTATAGATACTGACTTTATGACCACTAGAACTGGCCATAGATATTCTAGATATTTGGTCAAATTTAAAAACCATCCTATTGAAGAGGCCCAATGGATACATGCTAGAGACTTAAATGCTTTCCCCACTCTGTTAGCTCCAAATTGAGTTAATAGCAATTGAGGACAATTGTTATCCCACCCAGGGGGTATGATGCCAAGAGGCATATTTCACAGTGGATTCCGTGCCACGGTGGATTCCGTGAGATTTTGTGATGGATTCTGTAAAATTTTATTACCAGGGCTCATACACAAAGTGGATTCTTTATGCGAGAAGTTGATGGGGACACCTATCCTTTTCAGGCGTTTTGTTAATTTTATGTGTACATGGGTGATTCCATAGTGGGTGATTCTGTAAAATATATATTTAAATTAATAAACGTTTATGAGTTTAGAGTACACACTCATAATAAATTATGGTTAGGATTGATTTCTAACCAATTTATTTATGTAGCTGAAGACTGCTAGGTATTCACTTTTATCGGTTTAATTGTATTATTTTTCTAACAATTGTGAATGCTTCAGTTGATGTGTAGAGCAAGCAACGGTGGACTGGGAAGCATTGGAGGATAGCATGTATTCAAATTATCATCAAGTTTTGATGGGCACGTATCTTAGGCATGGCGCCTATATTTTATCGCGCTTATTTATTAAAGCGCTTGATAGTTATTTATTATTTTTGTATGCGCATGGGCGCACGATTTAAATACTTGTATTGGACATTGTATTTGGGTACCACCTGACTTTTTGGGCGCCCATTAGCTTTAATTCTTTATTGGCACAAAAGCAAAATCAAAAGCTAAAGCGTCCTATTTTGTAATTTGGGCTATTATTTGAGCTTGAAGATGAATAATATATTAAATACATGCTTTTGGAGCACTCACACAAGGCATGGGGAGAGATTGTACCCAATTGGTCTCTTGTTCATGTCATGCAAGCTTTCTTCATTGGTTTTTGTGTAAAAAAGTAGAGTTCTTTTGTTCTTGGGGACCTTCTTACGCTCACTATGCGCGCATATGGCGACCGATTTGTGCACCACGATCACTCATTCAAATGATGAAACTCGGATTGAGTTGGAACCCCTAGGACCCGAACGTTGTCGGCCTAGTGCAATTAGGAATGGGTTGGATAAGAAGACACCCTAAACCCTGCTTCTTGTCTAAACATAATTTTGTGACCGGAAAATGCCATTCGATGGGTAGAAAGATCCCATGGAATAGATACGGCACTTGTGCAACAAGTTGCAACATCACATGGTCTTGTGGTTTGATCACAAGAGAGTTGCCATTCCTTGGAATGAGGTTGGCAGGTTCTTGCGCAAGTTTAATATGCTAGAGGATGAGTAGTCATCCTATTATATCATCTTCTTGGGAAAAGTTGCCAAGTTAAGGGAGTTAGGTATTTACTTGGGAATAAAGGATCAATCAATAATTGGAGCGACATGGTCGCCAAGACTTACTCTTAATAAAACCTAAGGTATTGGTTAAGTTGGGTTAATAGGGTATGGTCCTAACCCAAGGACAAAAGGGTGAACAAAAAAACCCTTGAGGATCTTGCCAAGTCGCAATTGATCCCGGATCAAATGCTGGATGCATTCAGAGAGAAGGATTCACTCCTTAGTAGTTGGCCAAATAAACGACCACTAGAATTGATTGTGCTTGTAACAGTTTAGGAGCACTGTTTGCATTGTTTGCTCAAGGAACTAAAGGATGGAAATATATTTAATACTTCAGGTTGAAGGCCTGAAGGGAGAGGCAACTTCATTTACTCCCGACTACCTTCCTAACCCTAACCAAGGGGGTTGTTAGCCGCGCTAGGAACATGGATCGAACCCGTTGTGTGAGGTCTCTCCGTTGAGTGCTACTTGGAGCAGGAGGACGCTTGGGTGCCAGGGGGGGACTCTGGCCATAAATCCCTTGCCTTTCGGGCCCTGCACAAGAGGCCAACGTGACTTTGGATTGGATCTCGAGGCCCGCATACTAGTCTATGGGCCGAATCTTGGATTAGTAATCCCTATGGATTGCTGGATAGCCTTCGGGTGCGGATTATGGATAGTCTTCGAGCGGATTATGGATTAGCTTGCTGGCTGGACTTTATGGATGTATTCCAAAGATAAATAAGATAACCTATTGTAAAGGAACTTGTTTGACACTGCCTTTCTATGTCAAGTGCTAATATTACATGAAGGAACCAGTGTCTAACATGCTAATTAAGGAAGCTACTTGATGCATGTCCAATAAAATGTGGTAGGTAATTAGACAACTAAAGCAACCTTGAGGAAAGTGCGGTGGATGTGGCCATGGGTCCCGTCCTACGGATGGGTGGTCCTAGTTGGCCGGGAAATTTTCTCTATCGGAATGGACAGCAAGGAGCTCTTCTAAAAGGAAATGAACAGCAAGGGCACTGACCTAGAGTTTAGGTTACAAAAATCCCGATGTACACTGTTTTAGGGGATCGGAATGGGACTATGCCTTATGGGCAGAGAGGTCGAGCCTTGCATCCCTCTCGTTTCCCATTCTCCTTGAACCAAGTGTCGCTTCGTCCCTGGCATTCTACATAAAGTAGTTCGCTTGTTGGGGTTCAATGCTAGCTGTTGTTTAGGAAAGTGACCATTAGGGGAATCCCTGATACAGGTTAGTTCTAAGTGGAAATGGCCGGAATACTTCCGCTACATGGGAGACGCGGAAAGTCCTAGATCGCAAACCCCGTAACATTCCATGGGAGTGCCGGGTGGAGCTTTCTAGACTCTCTTTCCGATGGACTGCTAAGACGTGTCTTGAAAGGAAACAGGTGGACACGTTACATCCCTATTAACCATAGTTAACTCAAAGACCTGTGAAGTATCATGAAAAGAGCCATGACCTACTATTTTTCACCATAGAACCTCTAGTTTCTTCATGTGTCTAACTCCAAGAACATCCATATTAGTAACGACTTGATGCAAATAACCATGGCGAGTCACAATTTTAACTATGTCCACCACTATAACTAAATCTTGTACTCTAGCTACCTGTCACTTGTCCCTGTGACTAAATTTTCCCAAGAAAATGACTCTTCCCATGGATCAAAGTACATGCTCTTATACCAATCTAAAATGGCTAATTCTCACATCAAGAATAATAATTGGAAATACAATAAAATACACCATATATACCAAGAAACCATAGCCAAGGTGGCTAGACATGAAATTATATTGCCATGGAATGGTGAGAATCATAAATGAATACTGCAACATGAATACTCACCTCATGCCAAGCTGGGACATGATATGCACCTCATGATTATGGTGGCTAAGAGTATGCACCCTCTTAGATGGTGGGATGAAGGAAACCTCAAATCTTGTATTCTTCAAAATGGAAAAATATTCTTCACATCTTATATCTCCACCTTTTTATACTTAACCCTGGGCTACGGCATTTATGATTTATTACAAAAGTCCATTAAGATTTGTTCCCAAGGGTAGTTAGGAATAGGTAAAGGCATTAAAACCATACTACTTACAGTGATATCTTTTATTATGTTGACCAATAAGACATTAAGAAACAAAAGGCAAAAACATCTTGATTCATATGAGGCCAATAAAAATCTCATTGAAAATTATGGAAAGTTGAAATGGATGGTAATATTTCATCAATATATCACAATGCTACTAGAACCACTAGCATCAATAAACAACTAGAAAGGATGGTCTATTGAAATTAGGGAGTTGTAAAGCAAGTGTGTCAGTTAACGCATGCTATAGAACATCAAAGGGTTATTGTTGGTTTTCGTCCCAATGAGATACAAGACCTTTCTTTAGTAATATTTTTAATGGCAAAGCAAGTAATGAAAATTTTCTAACAAATTTATGATAAAAATTGGCTAAACCTAAAAATGAGTGGAGTTCGTGCATATTTTTGGGTGTAGACCATGTATTAATAGCCTCAATTTTGTGTGGATCAACATATATTCCTTTAGAGACACAATATCACCTAAATATTCAACTTTCATATGAAATAAAGTACTCTTTTTTGGATTAGAAAAAATACGCTTTTATTTTAGTAAATTAAATATTAAAGATAAATGATATTCATGTTCTCTTTTAGTTTTACTAAAAACAAGTATATCATCAAAAAAGACAATAACACAAGGCTAAAAATTTAGAAATATTCGATTCATCATTCTACTAAAAGTGAGATGTGCATTTAGTTAGATCAAAGGGCATTACTAGAATCTCATAATGGACAAATTGGGTCCTAAAATAAATTTTGTAAATATCAAGGGTAGCCATGAGTACTTGATGATATTCGAACTAAAGGTCAATCTCGCTAAACACAATAGCACCTTGCAATTTTTCTAATAGATCATCCATGTGAGAAACTGGAAATGGATTTTTAACAGTATTTATATTTAGAGCTCTATAGTCGATGCACATATGATAGGTTTGATTGTTTTTCTTTACTAGAATAACAAGAGCTACAAAAGGTGAACTGCTAAGTCTCATTAATTTTCTATTTAATAGTTCTTCATTATGTTTTTGGGTTTCTTTTTGTTCTACCTAATTATGGCAATAAGGAGCTTTACAGGGAGGTTGACTACCAAGTAGAAGGTCAATTTGTTGATCCTCGCATCATGATGGAGAAATTTGAAGAGAAAAATCAGAACAAATATATTCAAATAATTTATTCATAAAATTTTACTATCTTATTATCAACTTAAAACTAGGTGCTTTGATTTCATTAGGTAATATATGAAAAGTTTTCAGTTATTTTTTAATGGCATTCTTTGCTTGAGTATGACTAATTAATGGGTATAACTCAGTGTTTGTTAGTCCTTCAAGAAAACTAATTTTACCTTCATGTTAAATATGCATTGAATGCGTATCATAATCAATATTATCATTAAATTGATGCTGCTAAGGAAGAGCTAAATTTACATCAGAAGATTATAATGATGCTACTAGAAAATTCCATTTCTCTCTATAAGGTTCAATGCAAATTTCTAATCCATTTACTTATTTAGTTTTGGAATATTGTTATCCTAAAAATGTAACCTTAATTTTATAAGTGGAAAGAATAGTTTAAAGTTACAATTTTTGGACTACCTATTCTAAAACAATGTCATGTGTAATTCTGTCATCATGCAAAATACTCATATCATTATTATGGATTTTATATCTCATTTTCAATCAATCATGGATAGAAATTTTACCAACAAGTTTGTCAATGTCATTAGAGTTTTCTTCCATAAGTGTGGCTTCATCAAAATTAGGCATCACTTTAAGGTCTTCAGTTGCTTTGTCAGCTCCAAGATAATAGATGTGCAATAGGCTTTTTTCAATCACAAGTGTTACCCATAGGATAACAACTCACAATATGGTGAGGGCAATTACATTTATAGCAAGTTACATTCTAGAAATTAGTACGTGAGACATTTGGATTAACATTTTTAAGTTCAAATGGCTTAGGTAGATTAGCACATGCAGATGAGAAATCTTGGGATTAAAATTTGAAATAGACTATCTTACATTCGTATAAAAATTTTGCATCCAAGGTCAGTGATTAGGACGATTCTTTTCAAATTGAAAGTTGGAAGCATAAAAAATGAAGCGCATTTGATTTTATTATTTTTAGCATAACTTTCATCATCAAATACGAGTCTAATTGACTTACCCAAGAGAGAAACTTACGACCATATTTAATATCATCATAAGTATCAAATTTAAAGGTATGTTTACTTATCTTCGTCTCTTTATAGTTGGATTGTGCTTGAAGGATGGCATTGATGGTGTAGACCATAGCATCATTGATAGAGGAAATTTGGGAGGACAGACACTTGAGAAATCACAACTCTTGCTACAGTTGGGCTCCACATTTTTGCTCTTCTTCTAGTTGCATAGCTAATAAATCCATGTATTGCACCATGGTTGGTTCAAGAAGCAACAATGTAGAATAGAAAATGATAGCATTGATGGTGCGGACCATAGTGTCATTGTGACAGAGGAAATTTGGGAGGATGAATGCTTGAGAGATTGCAACTCTTGTTTGAATTGGACTGAATATTGACACTTTTATTTTAGTTTCATGGCCAATAAATCCATGCATTGCTCCTTGCTTGGTTCAGGAAGTAGCAATGTGGAATTAGAATTGTCACTATGGGAGGGTCCTTCATGAGACATTATGATTGCAAATGGCTTGATGAAGATATGGAAATAATAAAGGTGCCTTGAAGATAAAAGATGCTTCACCCATGATGATAAAATTTCGGCATATAAGTACCAAAGAAAGAGTGACTTCTTTGAAAAATGATAAGACAAAATAAGCAAAAAAGATTAAAAAGTTTTATGGTACTTCAATGAAGTTTCGCAGCCCCAAAGTGACAATGGAGGAATCACCTCTTAAAGGCTAAAAGTCAATCGTGATTTGGATTGATCTGAGTAGTTTTATGGGTGACTTGGAGTAGAATAAGCTTAAATTGATCAATTAGTAAGAGATTAATCAAGGCTCTAAGCCTTAGTTTAAAATAAACTAGGCTTTTTAGAACAAAAACATGCCATGGTGGCTGATCACAATGGCCGAAAAAACCAATGCTGTTCCACGAATTTCAAAAATAAGCTTTAAGATTTTTGAAGCTTAAGCAAGGATTAATAGCAAATCTCAATTAAGATCCTATTGACCTTTCTTTGGCCTAAAACACATAGAATGATGGCACCATGGTAAGCAAGTTGAATTTTTCAATCTTGGATTGAACTCCAAATTTTTTGAGCAAAGATAGAGGGGTTTGGAATTTTGAGGCCCTTGGAATCTAGCTGTGTAGTCAGTTTGAGCTAAGATGGACTATAGAACCAGATTGCTTCAAAGAGCTCGCCTTCGCACAACATGATAGGAAATTGGAAGCCCTAGATATAAGCTAAGCTTTGATACCACCGTTGCAAAAATTGGATGCAATCTTACACCTAGTGAACAAACGAAGCTCTCCCTTACTCTCTCTTCTTACTAAATTTGTTTAAGAAAAACAAAAATTTTTAAATCACCAAAGAAAATGTATGCAAACCATAGATTCTAATGAGAGAGACAGTGAAGTTAAACCTTAGATGTGTTGAGTTGAAGGGTCTCTCCATGTCCTAGGTATGAGCCCTCTCACCTTGGACTACCTCCCTCTCCCTCTTTCTCTTTGTCTCAAGCTATTTACTCTCAGTGTGTCCCAAATTTCTTATTTTTGTTCATGTGCAAAGTGCATAGCTTCGACACAGATGTTTAATAACCTCATGTTGTGTTTATACAAACCTAAAATGGTCCATGAGAATTGAAAACCAAAATACATCTAAATTGATATTGATATGGGTGCTCAAAGGTCCAACCTTATCTTGTTCTTAAAGAGTGAGTTAGCCGCACTTATTAACATGCCCACTAACGTATGTCATGCTTACGTGTTTCTACTCTCATTTTATTGTAGTGCATGTGAGGAAGGTTTGGCTTCTTATAAAATATAAGAGGAAATGTTTACTTCTATCTATGAGTGGCTTAAGTTATGTGCTTACTCTAGCTATTCAAAAAAACTTTGGAATGATATTCACAATCCTTATGGGTAGGGCTCATTTGGGAAAGGTCGTAACAAGTAAATATCATAGTAAGGGCTTGGAGGACCCTCCCTAGCATATCTTGTAGGTTCTTGACCTTTTTAGAGTAAGCTTTTTGATGACCATCTTATGAAGAGGTTGCTATAAACCTTTTTGTGAGATTGATTCATGAGTTCAAATTAGCTCTTGGGACATTTGCATTTTTCCATAGAAACTTCTTGTATGATAATTTCCAATAACACGATCACAATGATGGAAGGTTCCATGGAAATGAAACATTGATGCTTACACTTTTTGGTGGAATCTTAAAGGTATAATGATCTTCATTTGAGCCAAGGGAAGCCTCCCTCATCCCTATGATATGATATTTGATAGAGTAATTTATAATGACAAATTATGATTTCTAACAAAGAGATTTCTGTAAGTGAGCTAGTGAGCTTTTTTGATACATAAATATTGCATCACCTTCTAAGTTTTCAACTCTATCACATATTGTAAATTTTCACATATTGCTAAGGCTACTATTATTGGGAACACATTTTCCATATGGGAATTTCTCATGGTTAGACTAGACATCACCCCAACTATACTATGAGCATCTATCAATGTAAAACCTTTTTCGTTGCGTAGTTCAGATATGAGACTTGTGCATAGCAAACAAAAGAATCTCTCCCTTACACTCTTTCTTCTAAAAATTGAATGCACAACTCATAAAACTCAAAGTAGACTTAAATAATAGTTTTTAAAAAAATGAGTGACACAATATTGGATGCAATTTTCTCTTGTACATGGAGTGGGAATCTCCTCCATGCCTTATTCATAATATTAAAATAAATATTTATTTACCCAAAGGTAGACCCTTTAAAATAACTATTTTTGCCACCACAAAAAAGTTTGAGTTAAATGAATAGATGATTAAAATCAGCTGCACAATCACAACTGTTGAGAGCTATAAAATATTTCTAGAATATCTTCAATATACTTTTCAAAAATCTCAAGTATTAATAAATGTTTACAAAGAGGATGTATGCATACCTTACAATAAGTAGTGGTGCATCTATTTTAAATAATTTAATGAAGAAGTGTTTAGAAATCATTGTGCTTTTGTCGTGTAACTCCAATTCATATTGCTTTGCACATTAGCTGTCAAAAATTCAAAAAAGTCATGTTAGATAAATAATTAATTGAATAAATACAAATAGCCATAATAAATCAAGTAATCATTGGAATGTCATTAAATAATCAAATGATGTAGACGTTATCACTTTAGATATGAATATTGTGCCATCACCCACGTACGGCTTCACCCGCATTCACACCTGCAAGTCTCACACCCTAAAAGGATAGGCCTCCCCATCAACCTTCCACCCAATATGAAAACTAATACACTCTTAGGAACGTATCCCACACTAACGGAGAACCACTTAAGGCACTCATCCTGTCAATGTGCACCCAAGGGAGAACCACTGGAGGTGCTCATCCGCTTGCATAGGTGCCTCTAGGCACATACCCCCCCCCCCCCCCCCCCCCAAGGCGCTTGGAAGGGATAGGAATTTTCCTCAATTGCTACTCACTAGATCTGGAGTCAATAAATGTGTAGAACCATGCAAAGCACATGCAATCATCCATTTAGCTTCCTCAATAAGAAGGTTGTGAAATTTGAAAAGACAGTGAGGATAAGTATTGCCAGTATATGGGTGGTCATATAGTCAGTATCTATAATAGATTCAGGAATTGAAAGTTCATGATCATCTTCAAGTAACGGTGGAGAATCATACAAGGGATGGATAGGTGTGAAATTTGACAAGACATCGAGGATAAGTATTGCCAGTATATGGGTGGTCATATAGTCAGCATCTATAATAGATTCAAGAATTGAAGTTCATCATCATCTTCAAGTAATGGTGGAGAATCATACACGGGATGGATAGGTAATAAAATATTGGAAGAGACGAAAAAGAGTAATATGAAAGGTATTATGAATTTCATTTGGGGAATGTCAAGTGGTTGTAGTTTTCCTGGCATTTTAACATGTTCGGCCTTAATACGTTGATAAGACAAACATTCAGTGACATATTTGAGAACGTCACCTTTAAGCCTCTCCCAATAATAGCTCTTTCTGAGTGCATTGAGGGTCTTAGCATAGCTAGGATGTCATGAAAAAGGGGAGTCATGAGCCTCCCAAAGTATCTTTTGCTTGAGTGACTGGCTTGCCGGTATACATAATCTCGTTCTATAGTAGACAAGTCCACTATTGATAGAGAATTCTTGATACTTTGCCTGTTGTTTCGGGTCTTAATCCTTGATAGGGATCTCCCTTAGCAATTTCTGATAGGTTGGATCATGGTATACCTCTTCTCTAGCTAGCTCAAGAATTGGGTTGTTTGGCATGGATACCTTTGTGGCTAGAGATCTAGCTTCTGCTGATGGATCTTGTAAAATCAGAGAATTTAGAAATGCATTGCGACTGAGTGCATTGGCAACTACATTCTCCTTTCCAGGTTAGTATTTGATTTCAAAATTATATTCCTCCAGCACTTCAATCCATCGATGTTGCCTCATGTTGAGCTGATTTTGGGTAAAAATCCATTTAAGACTTTTATGATCCGTCATTAGGGTAAACTTGTTACCCAGGAAGTAGTGTTTCCAAAGCTTGAGAGCATGGATGATAGCTAACAGCTCTAGATTGTGGGTAGCATAATTCCTTTCATGGCTCTTTAGTTTCCTCGAAGAGTATGCTACATGATGATCTTCTTGCATAAGCACACATCCTAAGGCAAGTATGCTAGTATCAGTTATCACTTCAAACTCTTTACTAAGGTCCAAAAGTTTTAGGATAGGTGCTGATACCAAGCTTTTCTTTAGTTTATCAAAGCTAGATTGTTCAGCAGGCTGACAATACAATTGATGTCTACTTCTTCAGTAGATCCGTCAGAGGCGCTGCAATCAAGGCATAGTTTTTGATAAAGACCCTGTACCATCCTGTCAATCGAAGAAAACTACGTATTTCTTTAATATTTGTTGGTGTTGGCCATTCTAGAACGTCTCTGACCTTGGCTAGATCTACTGAAATTCCTTCCACTGATACGATGAATCCCAGATATTCAATCTGTCGCATGAAGAAGGCACACTTCTTCTTCTTGGCATAAAGCTTGTGTGCCCTCATTGTTTCAAGGACAATGCAAAGCTGGGGTTCATGATCTTCTTCCTGTTTGGAGTAGACTAAGGTATCGTCAAAGAAGAAGAGTACAAAGTCATCAAGATATGGCCTAAAGATATCCTGCATTAGCCTGTTGAAGGTAGCAGGAGCATTTGTCAGTCCGAATGACATGACAAGGAACTCAAAGCATCCATATCTTGTGCTGAATGCTGTCTTTGGGATATCTTCTTCCTTGATCCTTATTTGATAGTATCCAGACCTGAGATCAATCTTGGAGAAGATCTTTACACCTTGAAGATGGTCAAGAAGTTCATCTATTCTTGGAATGGGTATTTGTTCTTAATGGTTGATTGATTCACCCTCTGTAATCAATACATAGCCGAAGTGTTCCATCCTTTTTCTTCTGGAACATCACTGGAGCTCCCTATGGTGAACTGCTACGATGGATGTAGCCTTGGTCTAACAATTGCTTGAGTTGCTCCTTCAGCTCAATCACTTCCACGATGGACATTCTATATGGCCTCTTTGCCATTGGTACAGCTCCTGGCACTAGCTTGATTTCATGATCTACTTCCCTTTGAGGAGGAAGTTCTGTCAGCTCTTCAAGAAATACATTTGCGTACTCCTTTAGCCATGAAGGTTCTTTCCTAGACTCTTGATTCTGATCTAGCTTATTTAGCTTAATCAAATAGACAGTAGCCCCTTTCTAACTCCTTTTATTATCCGAGATGCTTTGGCTAGTTGAATTTTTGGCTTCCCAGCCTCTCCTTGAGTTGTGACGAATTCCCCTTCAAAATCTCAAAAGGAAACTTGGCCCTTTCCACCGTGAATGTGGGCATCATTATTAGATATGATCAATGCCCCACTCTTATTAGGTGCTACCAATGATCCATGGTGCTCAAAGTTGTAAGGCCCCCATTATGAGAAGAAGCCAAATGTGAGCCCGGATGTTGGTTGAGTCCTGACTTGTATATCAGATGAGGTCTATGTGACCGGATGGCAAAAAGGTGACTGTTGTGGGTCTAATCTTTGGGTTAGACGGAGTGGTTAAGCTGGTAGAAACTCGAGGCGCATTGCATTGAGTTGCGGTGTAAGGGAGTTAAAAGGGGCTCCTATTGTGGGGTCTGGGGGCCGCGGAAGCGGCCCCTGGCTGGGGGGTCCCAGGGGGGCTGGCGGGGGTCCGGGGGCAGCACCCCCAATCCGATAGTAAAGGGAATATTCCCTGGCTGACTAGTGGAGGCTCATATGGTAGGTCAACCTAACGACCTTCGCGGGCTATAAAAGCTAAACCCCTTCGCAGCCATCTCTCACTCATCTTTCACCCAGTCAGAGTTGTTGTTCCAGATAGCCTTAAGCTCTTCACCTATCTTCTGTCTAGATTGCCATCTAAGCTTCACGCAGTGGAAGCACACAGGTGGACAGAGCCATCTTTGTATCAGTTGTTTGAAGTTAAAGAATTTACTGATTCTCCTCTTATCTGTTGTGTACTCTCTATCTCTTTCTCAGATTCTGTTCGCTGCGCCATGTAATATTTTACAATCATTTGGTTTAAGCCAATCCATTCCAAGCAAACACTCATGGATACCTAGGCTCATAACCTTGAATTTGATCGGCTTTCCTCCCAGTTGGAATTTCACCTTAGTAGTTTACCCGGTACAAGTGACCTCATGACCATTTGCTAATTCCATAAGTAAGGTGGGTGCATCTTTTGTGGCTATTCCTAATCTTCTTGCACAAGTTGGTGAAATAAGGGAATGTGTACTGCCACAATCAATCAAGGTTCTGAAGCTTTTATGTTGATAATCCGATGGAGTCTGAATCACCAAAAATTGGTGATTCGGGCCTTTCTTGTGAAGGGCGGCATGGACTGTTACCCTCTCAAAGTCTGCTTCCATGGTCGGGTCTACTTCATCGCACATCTCCCTGTTGACAACACTGGTGGTTCTTCCTCTTGCTCGGGTGGAGGCTCCTTGGCCATAGACGGTTCCTTGGAATGGCCCTTGACATTGACCTCCGTTAAGCTTGGGACACTGCCTTTTAAAATGACCGGGCTCGTTGCAATGGAAGCAATGGAGATTGCGGCCATTGCCTTGCGTAGGAATGAAATTATTGACATTGTTGGTCCTAGCTTTCTTCCTTTGTCCCTGATTTTGGTCTTGCGCTCTCTTCGCCTGGAACTTATACATTCCCTTGTTCTGATTCTTGTAAGACCAAGTCTTATTATTTCTTGGCTTGGTTTGCACCTCCTGTATTATGGGTGCAGCTTGAATGAGTGCGTCCTGAAGATCTGTTGGGCGCATTGATTCGAGGTGGGTGTTTATAGGTGGGTTTAATCCAGCACAAAACTTCGACACTTATTGTGTCATATCCATTTGTGGTACATACTTCAAAAGAGAGACCAACTTTGAATAGTAAGCATCAAGAGATAGACCAAGCTGCTTCAGTTCATAGAACTCGTTCATCTTTTGCATGCGGTAGGCAGGTGGTAGATATCTTCCTCGCACAGCTCTTTTTAGCTTCTTCCAAGTAACTGACCCTTCCGAGATCCCTTGGTCTCTACACCATTGCTTCCACCAAAGTCTTGCTTCGCTAGTAAGCTTCAATTTGGCAAGCATCGCTTGGTTAGCGGGTGCAGTACCTGCTACTTCGAAGTAATCCTCCATGGATTCGATCTAGATCTCGGTATCAATTTGGACAGTTCTTCCCTTGCCATCAAATTCTGGTGGCTTGATTTGCTTGAGAAGAAACTTCTTCTCCTGAATCATGGCGGTACTTGGTGTAGGGGTAGGACTAGGAATCTGCACTTGAGGTTGTGCCTGGGCAATAAGACTCTTTACGTTAAAACTTGCCAAATGCTTCTCACGTTACATTACATGCCCAGTTCAGTTTTTAGCCAAGTGGCCTAATCACTTAACTCCGTTACCAATACTTATGCCCAAGACAAACATTCATAAAAAGTCTATTTCATTCATATGGGCATAGCCCTTTCGAGTACAATTATTCTTGGAAAAATGGAACAAGCTGATACATTAATTCGGGGAGAATAAGATTGTGTTACATTCAGCTACGGGAACTGAGTAATAGTATGGATTGGGGTCATGGATTTTCAGGAATCAATAGGTCATAGGAAGATTAGGGTATCCTTTCCTTTGATACCCGTTCTTCTTCTAACGTTCCAACACCTTGATTTTGTCGGTAGGATTATTCAAGTCACTTCCTTGTACACATACGTGCTCTACTTGACCTTTTGACCGCCGACATGTAGGGTTGCGTTTGCATGAGCCTCGACAAAAATGAGCAACTTCACGATCTTTAAGTCTTCCATCCACTTGATTCTCTTCAAGTTGGTTCGAGGGTAGGAAAATCGGTGGGCAGCTATGTAATAAATTCTTGAATCACCCTTCCATCTCCATTCCATGTACAGGGGTGAAGGATTATAGATGCGGTCTAGGATATCCATCATATCGAGCCTCCGTCGATAAGTCGAAGCACGCATTGCAATCATAAACATAACCTGGAACACCAAGAATTTCTTCCATGCTTCGCGACTCTATAGGCCAGTATCGATAAGTAAGTAAGGAAATGTTCTTAACAACAACATTTTCTCTACTTCTCCTCATTAAATTTTCTTGTAAATATTAGTTCCTCGTTGGTTCATACCAACTCTAACGTGTCCACTTGTTCACTCTAGGACACGTCTTAGTAGCCCATCGGGAAGAGAGTCTAGAAAGCACCGCCCAGCACTCCCACGCAATGACATGGGGTTTGTGATCTAGGTCTTCCCGAGTCTGCCACGAAGCAGAAGTATTCCGGCCGTTTCCACTTAGGATCGACCTGAATCAGGGTTTCACTAATGGTCATGTTCCTAGGAATAGCTAGCGTCAAACCCCAGATGAACTACTTTATGCAGAAATGTCAGGGTCGAAGCAAATTCATGCTGCACTTGGTTCAAGGAGAACGGGAAAGGAGAGGGATGCAAAGCTCGACCTCTCTCCTCGTAAGGCATAGTCCCATTCCGTACCCCTAAAATAGCATAAATCGGGACTTTAGTACTCTAGATTCTAGGTCACCATTCCTTGCTGTCAAATTTCTTCGAGAAAAGTTTCCGGCCAACCGGGACCACCCTTTCGTAGGACGGGACCCATGGTCACATCCACCGCACTTTCCTTAGGCTTGCTTTAGTTGTCTAATTACCTACCACATTTAGCTAGACACGCAAAAAAAGAGCTTTCTTAATTAGCCCGGTTTCTTCATGTAATCTTAGCACTGACATAGAAAAACAATGTCAAGCAAGTTCCTTTTCAACATTTGATCTTATTTATTAGTCTTTGGAACATCATATAATCCACCCCGAAGGCTAATCCATAAATCCGCCCGAAGGCAATTCCATAATCCGCCCGAAGGCAATCCAACAATCCTTAAGGATTACTAATCCAAGTTTCCACCCATAGACTAGTATGCGGGCCTCGAGATCCAATCGTGAGTCACGTCGGCCTCTTGTGCAGGACCCAGAGGCAAGGGATTTATGGTGAGAGCCCCCTTTGGCACCCAAGCATCCTCCTGCTCTAAGTAGCACCTAACACCTTAGGTTCCTCAAATTAAGACAATAAATCCTTGGCAACCTCATTGCCCTAACTTGATTGGTCAATTTCTCACTACCCTAACTTGGCAACTCAGTAGCAGGATGACTACTCATTCTCTTGCAAGTTAGACTTGCACTAGAACCTGCCAACCTTGTTCTAAGGAGTGACAATTCTACTTTGTGATTTAACACACACTATAAGATATAGGCCTTATACCGATGTTAAAAGCGATGAAAATGTAAATAATAAAATTTTCTCCCATCGTCGCAAAAGGCGTCGTTATTGGTGACGCCATAGAACAGTCGATATCAACATCGCTATCAATGTCGGCATCGCCAATACCGACACTGATAGCGACGGTTTGGGACGAAAATAATGACGCCAATAACGAAGCAAGCAGTAAATTTGCGACGCTAATAGCGATGGTAATAGGAAAAAAGAAATTTTGTAATAGGGCAGCAAGCTGTCCTGCCACATATAGCACTGTCTGCTTTATTCGAGCCATACAAAATAGTTTCTGCACTGTGTACAATGCTCTTATAAACAAAAAACAAACTATACTGAAATCATAACACTGATACATGAAATAAATACATGATTGCATAATAAGCGATTGGTACAATCATGACAGGATATCACTAATACATAGAAAATTTCTACACAGATCAAGTGACCAAAAAGTAAAGGTGTGTGAGCTCCAAGGATCCAAGGGTGAGCTACATATCCTCGCCCTCCAAAAGCTCATCCCGTCGCAAAGAAGCATCAAACAGACTCTGCAAAAAAAGAAACAACAACACATCAATCCACCATACAATAATGCATTCTAATTAAACATGGTAACTACGGACAAGAAAGATGAGTGACTTACAGGATCGTCGCGTCTATACAATTGGTCGATCAATGAAGTGAGACCGTGCCTCTCTACATATCGAGCCTCAAGGCCAGTCGGATTGCAATTTGTAATGGAGTGCTACAAAGAAAACAAAAGGCTAACTATTAGAAACATGATTATCAGTACAAAGGATATTGCAAAAAAACAAACAAGCAAAACAAAAGAAAAACTTACAAAGTCCTTCAAATATGTCCTATGGCCGCCACTCTGAAGATGATGGACCACTCCAGCCTCAAGTCATGCCCTCACTGCCTCGCGCTGTTGACTCCAACGTCCTGGAGAATCTGTAGCCTCCTCCCTCAGTCAGCGCCAATTGTCCGCGTCTAACCACTCGGGCTTTGCAACCCCACTCTTGATTGCCTTGCGTACGTCGGATCGTCTTTGTGACATATATACATGCATGCAATCCATCATCCAACCCGTAGAAAATCTATCTACTAAGGCTGGAACCAAAAACTCCTCATGCAAGGATGCTACTATGTAATCCTTGCTCCCCTTCGGTATGTTTTTCCAATGATCTAAGACGTTGTGCTGAAAAACTTGTTGACACAACTCTCTCATGCGAGCCATCACCCTTTTCCCCTCATAATTCATGATGATGGCTCCTGACCTATCATCGACTAGATATGCATATGCACCTGGGATCTACCTAAGATGGGTTCTCTCCCATCTGCGTCCACGTTCCTGGGCATATCTAGGAGACCCATGTGTATCTGGTGTATCAACCGGGGTAATATCTCTCGGAGTGGAATCCATAGGGGTGCCACCTGCTTACAACTGAGCAAAAGCCAGAGTAACTAAAGTAGATGTCCCCACAGGTGTGACAAATCCTGGAGGTGATGCAAATCCAGCTCAACGATGAGACAGAGACACCACGTCCGTGCCTCCACAGTATGCACTTAAGCCTAAGCCACGCTCCTTAGAACTGCCACGAGAGCAAGGAGTCACACCTATATCTCGTGTCGACCGTGGGCTCACTGCCTCCGTATCTCTGCAACATCCCCCTGACCCTGAAGCACTCCCTCTCTCTAGCCCAAGTATGGAGCATCAAGCTCGTCTGCTCGAAGCTGAAGCATCCGATCGCACTGAAGTAGATCTAGAAGAGCACCTTGACGAAGATCGAGACAGATCCTAGTCTACCATATCTCTGAATCTCGCAATCTTGTTTGGAGACATACGTATGAAGATATCCTGTAACTCCTCATCGCTCATCCCTCGACTCATCCTGAAAATGTCATGTGCACAAACAAAAAATGATGTTAGAATAATCAATTTAAATCATACAAAGCATAGTAATATACATCCTAAAAAAAAGATCTCACTTAAAATGCATTTCTTATGTATCCTTATAAGCAATTGGTCAACGAATTGAGTAAGTGGTTGCTCCAAGTATGAAGTATCCTATGGTCCCATATCAATCTCCTGACACAAGTCCGCATACGCTGGAAGGTCGATAGACATGTCACCACAAAAGCATGAGTCTACCTCGTTCTCAAAGAATTCTTGGACTCCTGTACTTCCATCATTGCTAGCTGATTCTGACTCCAAGCTTTTGGTAGCATCGACCCTTTGCAATATCGACCCCTCTATTTGCATATTGTCTTCATCTATGCTCGAAAAATCGCTTTGATCATATACTCTTGCACTTCGGGGAGTTGAAGGTATAACATACCACCATCGAGGTTGTCGGGGGTTTGGATAGAAGATTACATGTTCACAAATACATACAAGAGAGTTTAAACCATTGTGGCATGTACGAGGTCGTAATACAATTAACAAACAAATGAGTCCATGCACCTATTCACAATGGGCTGGCAACACAAAGGTGTCGCGCAAATTCATCCTTTTTTTTTTGGAATCTATTTCGAGAAATCCTAATGAACCTCGTCGAACTGTTGCTCTAGCTCCTCCAAGTACCACTTTGAACCACTGCACATCGAATAGTATCATGGAGAAGCTATGGTAATCCACTGTAATAATACTTTGCAAGTTTCCAAAATACTCCATCTTATCTACAACCGTGTTTGGATCCATTGCTTGTTGCCGGCTCTCTTGCTCGAACCTTGCCATGATACCACAGTCCATTATGGAGCACATTTTGTCAATACATTCCACGCGAAAATGCCATCCGCGCGACCATGTTGCACTATATATTTTGTATTGTACATTGAAACACTCAAATTAGATGTCGCATATAAAATATAGATATGAAATCGGTCGATGACACGTACTACGTCGGAATTCAGATCGCACTTCCTCTCGATCTTGCTTAGCGATCTGGTACTTGGCGAGTCACATCTCCATAGAGGCATTATGCAACATACAAAAGCGATTCACCTTCTCGCCCATTGAGGCATCCATTATTTTTTCCGCCCCATTTCCAACCACCACATCTCCAATCAGTCTATCATCATCCTTCAGCGCGACCATAGCATTTCGTTGTCTGGATCCACCATTGGTAGCCATTGTGAAATATGCACTATTGCCTCAGACACCAACCAACCTTCAACCATGCTACCTTCTAGCCGACCTTGTTCTCGCACAAAGCCTTTTAGGGTATCCTTGAAGCGCTCCAAGAAGAACATCCATCACATATGGATAGGTCCAACAATCTCCACTTCATCTACAAGATGCACAAGAAGGTGGATTTGTATCGTGAGCATGCTAGTGGGCAGGTATTTCTCAAAGAGACAGATCATCTCCACTGCTCCCCGCCTTGCGGATTCAATAGAGGACATCTTAATCTCCTTTTGTGAGTCCATTTCACCAAAGTTGACAATCTATAAATGGCCTTGCGTATTTCTAGAGTAAGACATCCTGCAATCGCGATCGGTAGTACAAACTGCCACAAATGAGAAAGCATTATGAATAATGGCTACACTTCAAATAGAAAAATGCGCACGCCAATTACAATCCATTCGTAGTAAAAACTTGACATATCTTATGCCAGTCATGGAATTTTAGCATTGATAATTGATCGTCTTCAGAAAATGCAGACCTGAGAGAACGCATCATACCCGTCGTGGTGCGGATAGACTTAACTACTTTCCTTAGAATGTACTCTTCTTTAGTGGACAAAACCCAAGGAGTGCGAGATAGTTGCACGCGACCATCAGCACTCGATCGCGGCCAAAGCACCTCCATCTTACCTACCTCCTTCAAATCCATTCATGCCCCTATAGTGTCTCTCTTTCCTGTGATGTGGTCCCATAGCAAGCTTCCCACATTCTTGAAAATATGTATGGGATCCAACAAGTGGTTGACCTATAAGTGGGTCCAATATGGCAACTCGTAGAAAATTGAGAACCGCCGCATTCCATTTGGATGTGACTCCACGTGGACCGTTTTCAGCTCGTACTAGCTTGCGGCATTCATACCTGTTGGAGATTGTCCAAGAAAACCTTCCCTGAGTCCATGATCCTCTAGAAAGAAAGGGGTGTGTCCTTGATATACCATCTTCTTCATGGTTCATGACCTTTGAGAGTCTAACTGTGGTCCACACAATGGACATGCATGATAACCTAAGGTAACCAAACCTGTTCAAATACCAAGACCTGTGAATACAAGCTTGAACGAGATAAAATATAGATATTACCAATGAGAATGGAGGCCTATTCACCTGATCACTCTCCAAATCCCAGAAAGTCATGCATCGTCCACATGAAAATGACTTGAATATTGGCTAACCCCCGACCATCGTGCCTGCTCATATCTTGCACGGTGACCCCCTCCTCCCACAAAATCTTAAGCTCATCAACTATTGGACGAAGATACACATTTATATTTTTGACTTTGTAGCGGCTAGGAACGAGTAAGCTAAGGATGAGATGTCCTCTCTTTATACAAAGCCATGGAGGGATATTGTAGTTGACAAGGACTATAGGCCACACACTGTAAGAAGTTGACCGCAGACCGAATGGGTTCATGCCATCCATTGCAAGACCGAGCCGAAGATTCCTTGGATCTTGGGCAAAGCCTGGAAAGGTAGAGTCAATGTGGCTCCATGTATGTGAATCCGCTAATATTCGTTGAACTCCATCCATGGACCTATTATGGCATGCCACGTTGTCAAGCTCGCCACGCCGGACGTATGAAACATGTGGTTTATGTGGGGGATAAGCGAAAAGTGTCTGAGAACTTTTTGAGGAATGGTTTGCCCTTGCAAGTCCTATCGATACCTGTGAGCACCACACTTTGGACATGTCTCCATAGTCTCGTATTCTCCTCGAAACAGTATGCAATTGTTCATACATGCATGGATGTTGTTGTAGTCCATGCCAAGCTTTCGTAAAACATGTCGTGCATCATCACAAGACTCAGGTATGGTATTTGCAAGTGGTAATATATGATATTTCAATAACTTGAAAAAAATCATAAACATCTTGAAAAAGCACAAATGTTTTTAATAATAGTGCCGAAAAAAAAATCAACGAAGTGTATGTACAAGGTATCTGAATAACTCGGTCACACTCGCATCGCTCCACCTGTATTTTTCTTGCACACTTAAGAGTGCAAGCAGTGTCTTCAGGCGAGATACTGAGCACCTATCATATAATGGTATGGATGCTTCCTCTCTAAGCGAATCAGAAGTCTCGACATCCATGGGAATCAATGCATCAATCATTGCCTCCATCTCAGGCTCCAAGATTGTAGGTAGGTCTAGAAGGTTGCCTATCTCCTCTAGCATTGACGGTATAGATTGGCCTTGCAAGTGGTGGATTGGCTCATGCACTCCATCCATCGCACGTCCACGAACTCTTCTAATTGGCTACAAAGGGTGCACTCCTCCTTGGGACGAGAGATCACCTCCCTAGATAAAAAATTTACCAGCTAGACCCAATCTTATTGTATATGGTATTCAATTAGCTTGCAAGTACAATTCATGATTGATATTAACTTTTCTTACCGTTTGCTGAAAATCCGCAATCGGCTGATCAATGATAACTCGCAAAATATGTATTCTATAGACAATCAACATTTTCATCTCATTGCTATCTTGCATTGAGAGCAAGGACATGGGACACGCTGATTAAGATACGCCTCGCGATCTCGAACAACAGGACCTTCATCGTTTTCCATTTTGTCTATGTTACAACAAATAATTTGTTTTTTTAATCATTATTATTTTTCTTAAATTGTTATCCTCTCCTTCAATCTCTTTCTTTTTTTTTCTTTTTTAAATTGTTATCCTCTCCTTCCATCTCTCTCTCTTTTTCTACGTTATGACTACGACCACGACTATGACCATGACCATAACCACGACCACGACCACGACCACGACCACGACCATGACCACGACCATAACCATGACCACGACCACAACCACGACCATGACCACCAGAACAATGACTACGACCACGACTATGACGATGACTACAACCACGACTATGACGACCACGACCACAACTACGACCATGACCATGACCACAACCACGACCTCGACCACGACTATGATGACTAGGACCACAACTATGACGATGACCACGACCACGACCATGACCACGACCACAACCACCACGACCACGACTATGAATAGGACTACGACCACGACCACGACCACGACCATGACTATGACTACAACTACGAAAACCACGACCACGACTACGACCACGACCACGACGACCATGACTATGGGTAGGTTGCACTCACTAAGAATAGGATTGGCGATTAACCTCATCTTCTCTCCATCATCAATAGAATTCTCCTTTACCATTTACAACTCACCCATCTTCTCTCCACACTATTGCACACTACAATCTCTATGAGGGCATGAGATTGGGATCTCCACAGATACCAAAGCATGATCTCTAGCTTGATAGTTACATATATACTACTACTACTCATGGAATAAACATTCAAATAGTTATTATGCTCAAATATATGCTTGTTAGAACATACATTTGTTTCTAAGACTATTCTAAGGAAGAAAGAGGGTTAATGATAAAAGAGTGTCCTTCCTTGCAAGTGATTTTATATTATATTTATTAATTAAAATTGATAGTTGAATATGATTTTCCTAAGAGATCTTGTGGTGATGTTGTTTTAGTTTTGCAAAGCATATATACGAATGATGCTGTTTTAGTTTTTTATATTTGTCTTTTTAAGAAGACATTGATTTTTATGGAATATACAAAGTTATTTTTGGGATTACGTTATGAAAAATGAATGTTTTTCATACTGATAGGCTGATTGCCTTTGTTGTATATTTGCGTGGTGGAGGCTAGGAGAAGTCCCATGTATGAGAGGTCTCTTTGTAAGAAGAACATTATGCTAGGGCTCTCTAGCCATATATCCCTTAGGTTTGTTGAGGATCGACCTAACCCCTATGAGCCTAGGATGAGCTTATTATAAGGTCCTATTTACTTTTCTCTCTTTCTCTTCCTCTCTCATTTCCTCTCCCTCCCTCACCTTGACCCTCTCTTTCTCTCTTTTCCTATTAGGTTTAATGATTTTTCTCTCTTTTTCTCTCTCCTCTCCATCTCTCATTTCCCTTTCCCTCTTTCTCTCCCTCTCTCATTTCCTTTCTCTCTCTCTCACCCTCACCCTCTCTTTCTCTATTAGGTTTAGTGATTTTTTTCTCTTTTTCTCTCTCCTCTCCCTCTCTCATATATTTCTCTCTCCTCTTCCTCTCTCATTTCCCTTTCTCTCTTTCTCTCCCTCTCACATTTCCTCTCCCTCCCTCACCTTGACCCTCTCTTTCCCTATTAGGTTTAATGATTTTTCTCTATTTTTCTCTCTCCTCTCTCTCTCTCTCTCATTTCTTTTTCTCTCTCCTCTCCCTCTCTCATTTTACTTTCTCTCTTTCTCTCTCTCCCTATTAGGTTTAATGATTTTTCTCTCTTTTTCTCTCTCCTCTCTCTCTCATCTCTTTTTCTCTCTCCTCTTCCTCTCTCATTTCCTTTTCTCTCTTCCTCTCCCTCTCTCATTTCCTCTCCCTCCCTCACCCTCACCCTCACCCACACCCTCTCTTTCTCTCTTTCCGATTATGTTTAACATCTTCTCTCTTTTTCTCTCTCCTCTCATTCTCTCATTTTTTTCTCTCTCCTCTCCCTCCCTGTTTTCCTTTTGCTCTCTTCCTCTTCTTCTCTCATTTCTTCTCCCTCCCTCTCCCTCTCTCATTTCCCTATTATGTTTTCGTGTCCCCTCTCTCTCCCTCTCCCTCTCCCTCTCTCATTTTCCTATTATGTTTAATGTCTCCCTCCCTCTCTCTCTCCCTCTCCCTCTCATTTCCTCTCCCTCCCTCTCCCTCCAACTCTCTTTCTCTCTCCCTCCCTCTCCCTCTCCCTCTCTTTCTCTCTCTCTCCCTCTCTCCCTCTCCCTCTCTTTCTCTCTCTCTCCCTCCCTCTTCCTCTCTCATTTCCTTCCTCTCCCACTCTCTTTCTTTCCCATTTCCTCCCCCTCTCCCTTTGCCTCTCTTTCTCTCTCTCTCCCTCTCTCATTTCCTCCCCCTCTATTAACCCCAACACAAAGAGAGTGAAAGAAAGTGGAAAAGACGCAAGGCAAAGGCGGAAAAAAGGTAACCCGACGGAAGGAAAAGAAGGAGAAAAGGCCAAAAGCGCAAGGACAACCGTTAAAGGCCAAGGCAACCACGAAAAGGGAAAGGCGCATAAAAAGCGCACCCTAAAATCTTGTAAAAGAGTGCCGGGCTCTCACCCGTGCGATTTGTAAATATAGAAGGGTAGTGAAAAGGAAGCAAGGAAGATAAAAGGACAATGGAAAACAGGGCCTGGGCTATGACCGGCCATGTAAAAAAGGGAAAAAGGGGATGACCGCCCAAAAGGGAAGTAGGGTTTTGTATATAAAGTTGAAAAGTGAATGAAGACCTCATTCTTTGGTGTGGCAAAACTAGTCTTCTTCTTCCTCTCTTCTTCTCTCCTTCTTGCTTGTGTATGCTCTTGAGAGAGGGAGTGTGAGAGTGTGAGGGAGTGAGTGTGTGAGAGAGTGAGGAATCAAGAGGGTGAAGCTCTCCACCATCTCCTCTCCCCTTCTCCTCTTCTCTTTTCTTCTCTTCTCTTGCGCGCGCAGCTATGGAGGATGAGGCTTGGAGATGGAGGAGGCTTGAGGATGCTTGAGCTAGCATCAAGAATCGTGGAGCTACCGAAGTGTGAGAGAGAGGAGGGTACTCGATCAAGCATCAAGGTAAGTTCACTGCATTCATAGGATCGACGGCGCGTCGGCTAGGTAAGAGATAGCTATGAGAGCTCGCTTGGAACGCTTGAAACAATAAGCGGTCAGTGGGTCTTGGCGGTTGGGTGAAAGCTCCCACATTTTGGTTCTGCCAGGACCACGGATTCAAGCTCGAGCACTCGTGCGCCCCATAGCATCGAAGTAGGGCATTCAACCTGAAACAGAGCTTGAGATAGGTAGGAAGTCGGGTGTTTTTTATCTTCAGAACAGGTAAGTGTTTTGGAACAGTCTGGTTATGAATGACTAAAAAACATGGAGAAATTAGTTCAGTGTTTTGCTTTCGATTCAGGATGTGTTTAGGATAGATTAGCAGTAGGAAATCACACACGAAAATGCAGAGGGATGCTGCTGTGAAACAGGGGTAAAACCACAGGAAACAAAGGGAAAAAAATGGAGTGGATGCAAGGTAACGGCATAGGAAACACCAGGGAAGGAACCTGTAGTGTGTAGGGCAGAACTAGCAGGGTATAAACTCTGGGAGGGCAAGAGGACCCCATTTCCAACCAACAGAGAGCAAGAGAGATAGAGAGTGAGAGAGTAAGCGAGCTGGGTAGCCGTCCGATCGACCTAAGCTAGAAGGACATTGCATTCGGCGACTTCAGGTAACCGATCTCATCCGCCCCACTTCAACTCTATTGCGGGGTAATCGCACAACCAATAGGATAATACACCTAGTGAAAATCGAGCAAATCGGTGTGCATAACTCATCGGACCGGCGGAATCAACGTCTGACCCAGTGTTTGATTCCCAGAATCGGACACTCAGACAACCGTCCGATCGGAACGACCCGTCCAATCACTAGGCTCGAACCAACTGGTTCGATTGGACGTGCCATGTGGCACTTGGACCAACCGTCCAATTTTTAGAATCGGACGCTCGAACCAACTTGTCTGACTCAACCACTGGGACCAGTCGGATGCTCTGACTCGGATCCACCCGGTCCGATCGGACGAAGTAATACACATCACCAGTCGAACCATGTCGGTCTGATTCCTAGAATCGGACCCATCCATAATCGGACCAGTAAGAATCAGATCAATCGGTCCGATCGGACCCCGCCTAGGATCAGACCGGACCGATTCCTCGCACACTCGCCCGTCCGATTCTTGAGAATCGGACACGCGGACCTTAAGGCCCCCACTGCGCCCTAACATGCCTGGTCCGATCCCTACAATCGGACCACTGGTAAATCGGACGTCCGATTCCCAGAGTCAAACCAAAACAAAACTTGACCCATCCAGGGACACACTGGGGCACTCCCCCAGCGACCCACCCCCACGTGAGCAACAGGAAGCAGGATAGGACCCTGGGACCCGTAAGGCAGCCAGGACTAGAGTAGCAAAGCCTGTCAGGCCCAAAACGAGCAAGGGTGAGTAAGACGCCGGGGAATCACTCACAGCACTCTGATTGAATTTTCACACTTGAAGAACACTTAGGAAAGTCGAAAGCCTGATTGAGCACGAGTGCATGAGGAACAACACACTCACGAGTGACCCTAAGTTGAGCACTGCATTCAAAAATTAAAAAGAACTCACTCAAATACATTACCCAAAAAAACCCACCACTAGGAGAAAACCCAAGGGTAAGCAAACGCACAGAGCGCAAGGTAGGATCAAGCAAGGAGTGACAACGACAAGGATCTGACTTACAACCAGGTGCGAGAATTCCACCATGATAGAGGGAGGATCGGATCATCGGTTTGTAGGGGAGCTAGATGTTAGCGCATTTCCGGAAGCCATACAGCAAATGGTGAGCAGTTATGATGCGCATGCCAGGTACGAACACCATGGCAGGATGGCGGAGGCAATCATTGCGGACCTAGAGGAGGAGAGGAGGCTAGCCTGCAAGGCATTGCAGGGCATAGCAGACTATAATAGGGACCAACAAGCTAGGAGCCTAAGGCAAAGCATGGAGCTGCATGAGGTGCAACAAGTGTTGAACTTGGCTGGCCGAAACCGAACAGACCAGGAAAGAGCACTCGAGGAAGACCTGACACTGGGCGAGCTCCTCATGAAACGGCTGCTCAATAACACCGCGGTGGAACAAAATGCTACTGCGCTAGCAACCTTGCTACTTGCAGGACTAGGGGCAACCCAGGGTTCAAAGAGCCAAGCCAAAATACCTATCGTCGCTAAGCAACTCGACAAGTACCAGCCACCGGACGACCCGTATAGCTTTGTCGAGCAGTTTGAGCAGGTCTGCGAAGCTAATGGCCTCAACGACTAGGCCCAACGTTCACAAGCATTCGGACTTTGCTTAAGCGATAAGGGTAGGATGTGGTATACGAGCCTAGATGCTATAGAACGAGCCAACTTCAATAGCCTCAAGGACCTTTTTGTCAAGAGGTTTTCCAAACCCGGATACTCTGACAACCTGCTAGTGCGTCTGATGAACGTCAAGCAAAAGGAGAAGGAGGGCATTCGCGACTATGTGACCCACGTGAGAAGCCTCCTTAAGAGAATCCCCTTGGGCGAAAGACCGACTGATAGGGCAGTGTCAACCGTGTTCATCAGCGCAATTCGGGATGAAGAGTTGTACAAAGCACTAGCAGGCAACTCGAGCTTGCAATGGGACGTAGTGGCTAGGGTTTTTGAGGAAGCCATTAGGGTCGATGACCAGCTGAAAGAGCGGAGCTCCAGGAGCTCGAACCCAGAAGAAATCAACCCACGGAGTTTAGAACAAACGCCAACCTCTAGCGAGCGATCCAACGCATCGTCCCACGATAAAGGGAAGGCCGCCGAGACGTGGCCGAGGTCAAGATAGAACTGGCCAAAATACAAGACATGTTAAGGTGACCTACACGTCCGCACGTCTAGTGCGTGTACTGCGGAGGAAACCACCTGCCAGCAAAATGTCAAGACCCTAGGTCAAGACCCTGCGCTAACTGCGGAAGGTTCGACCATGATGCCGCACACTGCAGACTACCACGAAGACTACCATACACGCAGCCCTATGGCCAGCTCTACTCGGCTAACAGGCCACAGCCATTCTACGGAAGGGGAGCCCTGCTTGCCCTACCAGCACCTAACGACACGAAGCCAGTGGTCCCTAGGCTGGACGTAAATCCTACCGGTATTCCTAGACCGCCTGGTCCCTATGTGACCCACCCACCGAGCGATGCTCCCGTGCACTACGTAGAGGAGCCCAGTGACAAAGAAACCTACATATACCCTTACGTCTCGCATGACGACGAGGGCAATGCAATCCTCATGGATTACCGACCAGTACCGGTGATGGCACTAGGACAAGGACGGGGTAGAGGCCTGAGAGTGCAGCCACAGGATCCGGCCACTTGTTGGACGTGTGGACATCCCGGTCACGTCTCATCACGCTGCCCAGAAAGAGAGCAGCAAAGTAGGGGCAAAGCTGACCAAAGGTGTGCAGAGTGCGGAATCACTCATCTTTTCATAGATTGCCCAAAACGGAAACCACCTTCTGGTTCAACTAATTTGCCGTCTGTCCCGCTGGGACTATTTGGTGTTGAAAACCCCGATGGGGAGGCCACATCTATCCCCCTACGAGTGATGACTCGAGCACAAACGAAGCAGGCCGGCGTCTCTCTGCCAAGGCCTAGCAATCTCGACGCTACCTCAGTAGGAAAGAAAAGCCGTAGGCGGAAAAAGAAAAGATCAGAGACTAAGGTCGCACTAAAAACTGACAGCATTACGATTTTACCCCACAGAAAGAAAGTCTCAGATGCAGAGGCAGAGACTTCAGCCCCTAGAACTGCCCAACTGGAAAGCGCTAAGATAGGGGAATACCCACACCCCAGGCGGCAATTGGAAGCCATAGAAAAGGTGAAAGAATGGGTGAGGGAGGCTCAACAGCACCTCAAGGATGTCGAACCCATCACGGAGGATGAAATTGAGGATCTCTCCAGCATGAGTGCACCGTTATCGCTACCCCAACCTAAGTCTGTCGAGGCTGCTACGCCACAAGTAGTGCCGACAAGGCCAAGCCTAGACGTAACAGACCCACAGGACAGTCGTGGCCACCCCTGTAATGGTTGGACTGGGAGAGTTGTTCAGGCAGCACTCTACCCTATGGCAGGACCTCAAACAGTGGGTCGAAAGACCACACGAGCAAGCTCTGGCAAATGCTCAAGACCAGGATACGGAACGCACTTACCAAGTTTGACGCTACACTCAGACCCTAAATCCTTGCACATCAACGCCTTCTAGGAGGGCTCGGAAATGCACGCAGTCTTGCCAGTCCTAGCCCTGGGGGATGCAACGAGAAAGGGGATCATAGACACAGGAGCTGGGGTCAGTGTGCTTAACCATGCAGTGTTACAGAAGTGGGGAAACCCGCCTGTCGAAGCTGCTCGGTTTAACATCACGCTAGCAAATGGCATGCAAGTGAGACCATTCGGGGTCTTGAAGAATTGGGCAGTGAAGATTGCAGGAGTCCAGTTCTCTGTCAACTTCATTGTCATGAAGGGAGTGGACTATGATATCTTATTGGGTCGACCCTGGATGCGCAATGCTAGAGTTATCGAAGACTGGGGTAACAGCGTGATCTTCTTGGGCAACCGAACAAACGCTGTGAGAATAGAGATGGACACTTGGAAGACCTCACCAGTCGACCTGGATGCCATCTCTACTCTACTCAAAGGAACCACCCAGAATAAGAAACCCTATGGGTCCTTGACGAAGTATATCCCTTGCCCAGAGGACGAGCGGGATTGGATGCACGTTCTCGGTACACTTAATCTACCGTTCTCAGATCATGAAGCGTACGAGCAGGCTGTCAAAACAGTTGGCAAGCCAAGAGAAACACAGCCTACACCTGTCTACATGATGGCAGCAAGCCTCCATGACTAAGCCTGTCGCCTCCCAAGTGCCAACCAACAGGAGATAACTCCAGGGAATATTGGGGCACCTAACGGACCGACTGGCACACAACGCAGTCGCCAATCTCAAGCCGCTCCAAGACCTCTTGGAAGAACCCGAATGGAAGTGGACCAGAGTGCATGAACTAAATCTCAAATACAACTGGGCATTGGTCCCCGACCAACAAAATGAGGCAGAGCAGGCCTTGGGGGACAATGAGCAGTCTAGTGAGGCAGATTTCGGCGATGAATACGAAGATTGCCAACCCTTCGATGAAGGAAGTGAGGGTGAGATGGACACCATAGAATATGACACCGAAGGGTGAGAGATTGAGCAAATCCGAGCAGATGCAAAACCGCAGCCGAGGCCGGCCCTTAGAATGGATCGAGGAGTCATGTGTGCGAAATGCGATCGTGCTTGGTTGGAACAGATGGGAGCTGTGGATTTTAAGCAGGCCGGCCTGACCCAACCAAAAACGGCAGCAATGCTTAGAACCGAGTCGCCATCCGAACTGCGGCCGCCAGGGGAGACCACCTCCTCTAGTGAAATGGGGAATTCGACTCTGAATCTAAAGTTACTTCAGAGGATGACCCAGAAATCCCTAGGCCACCCATGACCAGATGCACCAAGGGAGACTTACCCATCCACCTAAGGCTCCGACGGTTACGGCAGAATGAAGCAGAGCGTCCCAATGATGTGCAATCAAAGGAACAAAGGAAGCCACAAGACCTCCCTAAGCGCTTTTCGAAATTCAAAAGAGGGGACAGGGTGGTGGTTCTACTAAGTGCCAAGCGCCAACGGCAAACCCGCGAACCCATCGAAGGGCCAGCCAAGGTCAAGGAGGTAAACTTAGCCCTGGAACGGGAAACACCCCGACCAGTGTTCATTGCCGACGACCTAACCACGGAGGAAGAATCCAGTCTCATCACTCTTTTGCGGGAGTAGCGGGATGTGTTTGCTTGGTCTTTAGATGAGCTACGAGGGGTAGATCTGAGTGTTGTGACTCACAATATACCCATGATAACGGATGCAACACCGGTCAAGCAGTGACCATACCCCATGAATCCAAAGCACGCCCATGCTGTCAAGGAGGAAATTGACAAGTTGATGCGAGCCGGATTCATTTACGAAATTAAGCACACGGATTGGGTATCACCCATAGTCATTGTGATGAAAAAAAACAGTAAGATTCGAGTGTGCGTCAATTACAAGAAAGTAAACGCCGCGACAAAGAGAGACAACTACCCCTTACCGTACACCGAGCACATGCTTGAGAGGGTGGCAGGTAAGGAAGCCTATAGTTTCCTGGATGGCTTCTCGGGATACAATCAGGTGCAAGTGCACCCTGCGGATAGGCACAAGACCGCCTTCGCCACTGAGTGGGGCGTCTTTGCCTATGTAGTCATGCCATTTGGGCTAACCAATGCCCCCGCCACCTTTCAACGCCTCATGTGCACCATATTCAAGGACATGCTTTGCAAGGAGTTAGAGGTCTTCGCCGATGACCTGTGTGTCCATTCGGCCTGGAACCAACATCTCAAAAAACTCCGCGCGGTCTTTGAACGGTGTCGTTTATACCGTCTCTCCCTCAACCCCTTGAAATGTCAGTTTTGGGTAAAGCACGGATGCATCTTGGGACACGTGGTGTCCAAGAACGGCATTGCCACGGATTTCTGAAAGGTCAAGGTTATCGTGGACCTCCCACCCCCAAGTAATTACAGGGGAGTTCAATGCTTCTTAGGTCACACAGGATACTACTGGCGCTTTGTACTGAGCTACACGCTGATCGCTAGGCCATTGTACAAGTTGCTAATTGCCTTCGAGTGGACCGAAGCTTGCCAACGAGCCTACAAGGAACTAAAAAAAGGCCTAACAATGGCACCTATCCTACGACCCCCAAATTGGACTATGACGTTTCACGTACACATCGACGCCTCTAAGTTCGCCGTGGGGACAGTGTTGTGCCAACCTGGTGAGCATAACTTAGATTACCCAGTGAGTTTTGCGAGTAGGCAGCTCACTGAAACAGAGATGAATTATTCGACAATGAAAAGGGAGGGATTAGCCATGGTATTCGCCGTGAAGAAGTTCCGACATTACCTGCTAGCCACCCCCTTCACCTTCTTTGTAGACCATCAAGCCCTGCTCTATCTAGTCAACAAACCTTGCACTACAGGACGTATAGCCCGATGGCTTCTCCTGCTCTTGGAATTCGACTTCTCAGTGGTAGTACGGAAGGAAAAACAACACTACATGGCTGACCATCTGTCCCGAGTACCCACAGGAGAAGCTGCTGGACAAGGCATTGTGGACGAGTTACCAGACAGGCACTTATTCCGCATATCTGCAAAAAAGACCTATTCAGGGCCCACCTGACACCATACTAGGCAGATGACATAGTCCAAGTACTCGAGCACGGGCTGCCCGAACGACCAATAGAATGGGCATGACTTAGGCGATTAATCCTAAAGATCCAGCCCTATCAGTTGATTGCACGCCAGCTCTATAGGCTGGGGCAAGACGGTCTACTACGTAGATGCGTATGTGAGCATGAGATGCACGATGTGCTCTCAGAGGCGCACAACGGTATTGCAGGAGGACACTTTAGCGGGGATACTACAGCACGAAAGGTGTTGCAGTCCCAGCTATGGTGGCCCACACTCTTCCGTGATGCCTCACAATTTGTCAAACATTGCAATGAGTGCCAACGGAGAAGGGTCCCGGTCCATAAAGATCAGATGGAGTTAACCCCGGTCATCGCTCGCCAACCTTTCGAAAAGTGGGGAATAGACTTCATAGGACCCATCAGCCCCGTGGCACAATATTCACAGGCTAGATACATCGTGGTGGCCACGGACTACCTCACCAAATGGGCGGAGGCAAGGGCCACACGGAGAAACGACGCTACGACAACTACCAATTTTTTATGGGAGCAAGTAATCTCGCGTTTTGGTTGCCCCATCAAATTGGTTAGTGACCAGGGAACACACTTCATCAACGAAGTGATAGCCCATCTCCTATCCACCTTCCTCATTATCCATCGCAAATCCTCACCATACTTACCCTCAAGCTAATGGCCAGGCTGAGTCAACCAACAAAATTCTCATCACTGTCCTTACCAAAGTAGTCTCAGCCTCACGAAGTGACTGGGATAACAAGTTGATGGCAGCCTTGTGGGCCTACCGAATAGCTTATAAGACAGCCGTCGGACAAACGCCTTTTAGGCTAACCTATGGGACCGAAGCTATTCTTCCATTAGAATTCTTCATCCCTAGCCTGCGGATAGCACTCCAAGAACGATGGGAGGGGAGGGAGGCATGGACGCAACGCTTGGTCAAGCTAGAACGCCTATCAGAGGTGCGTCTCCTAGCCACCCATGCGCTTATCTGTAAGAAAGCTAGACGCAAAAGCTGGTTTGACAAACACGTCAAGCAACGAGAGTTTGAGCAGGGAGACCTAGTGCTCCTCTACTCAGTTAAAGGACACAAACAGAAGATGAAATTCAAAGGTCTCGGGCCCTTTAAGGTCCGCACAATCAGCTGAACTGGTAATGTCGAGCTGGAAACACTCGATGGTGAGGGAATGGGCTTCTTTAATGGCAGTCGAATCAAAAAGTACTATCCATCCACTCACCCATTGCATGAACAACCAATGGTGGAAACACACGTTAAAATACGAGTAGCCACACTTACGGAAATCGGCGAGAATGAGGAGGAGCCTGTAGAACCCGCCTACCTCTGCATCACGGTCACGGCCAAGCAAACGTGCTCCTTCAACGCCCTGATTGACAAAGGGTCGGATTTTAACATTTTGATGCATGAGCATTGGACCCAACTTGGTGCACCAATGCTTCATCCCACAACAGCTAGATTGAACCCATATGGGGCCCAATCCTACCCGATCCTCGGCACATGCAGAGTTGTCGTTTCTATCGAGACTGAAACTATTCCCATGCTATTCTATATCCTACCCGATGCCAGGGATGCAAGCACAGAGTCATTGCTCGGGCGAACTTTTAAAAAGCATACTCGTTGCAATGTTGATTATGAGTCACAATGCATCCACCTAACAATCGGGAATGTGGCTGTTGTCACGACTTTCAGCCAGCGCCTCGTAACCCCAACATCGCTCAATGGGCCATCGATAGAAATAGCCGCACCTAGGACTAAGGAGGAGGGCCGTGCATATTTACTACACCAAGATCCCCATGCACCGCGACCCGCCAAACCTAAGGTAAAACCCCAACAGACTCGCTTGCAATGGGTGCGGAAGAAGCCTCGAGATCAGCCTAGAACTAGACGCACGGGTCCGTGGAACACCTACAAACCTAAACCTAGAAGACCAAAATGCCATCATCACAAGCGCCACGTGGTTAAACAAATATGGGTCCCTAAAATCCTGTTGCGTGCACAAGGCTACTATGAGGGGAATGCCTCGCTGTGGATCCCCAAAATCCCAACTGACACGGGCCTTGCTTCTATGTAAATCACAAGGCCTTGTCCTCTGACACCTCAAGACCACGAATTGCAGAGTCCACCCCAGTCATCCGACTCCTTTGCGAGTCACCCCATGGGCGTCACACATGCCCAACGACCCAAGCACCGGCCACCACCACCGGAGGTATCACCCAACCAACCCGGCCCGCAACTCAGCAACCCTGCCGACCGCACTAGCATAGCCCCTAAGATCAAAACCAACCCATCCATCCGACCAGTGCCCGGGTTGCTGACTCAAATAGGCCCCTAGCTACAGCTCTGTACCGACAAAACCTCCAGCTCTAGCAAACCTCAACCACCTGCCGGCCTTAAGCCTTCCTATGAACGGAAGTCATTCCTAACGCTAGCCGCTGACCTCGCCGAGGACACGGGGGATGACGTTGTAGACTGCATCAAACAGCTCGATGCCACCTTTGTTGCACTTGCCCTCAGCTATGACCGCCTAGACTTGGGACTGTTAGCGGAACCCCTTGCAACGGACGTGCGCACCATGCCTTGCTCTTGGGAGACTTTTGAATTCGCCTTCGCACAAGCTTCACGCTCTGCCGCCGCTGAGCTACTCGCTCGCAAAGTCTCCAAAGAGCAAGCCATTCAGCAACGCCTCATCCCATCATTTGACCCGCGCACGACGTCCGGCCTCACTAGCCAAGAAACAACAAGGTTGTCCCACTTGGTGGACACCGAATCTCCCTTCTTGAAGCGGTGGTACACTCTTCGATTAAAATGGGCAGTGGAAGGATGCCGCATAATGACCAACGCCGAACAACGCCGAGCCATCAAGACAGCCGAGTATGATCCCACATACGTCGCGCCCACCTCGTATCGAGTGTTAACCACTCTTCGAGGTCAAACCATGGACGATCATATCTTAGGGCACCCCTATCTCGATCACATCCTGACAAAGAAGAACTCCACATCGCAAGTTGGGTCAACTCCGGAGATTTCCTCACCGATGTCCTCATATACATCACCCACGTAGGCATCCGACCCTGTGCCCTGGACTACTTTGCACACCTCGAATATAACCCCAACTTCTGACGATTGGCTCCTCCACAAAACAACATGAACGCCTTGGACCCACACCCTCCAATCCTGGGACGGATTTTTCTTTTCCACAAGGGAGATGGGGCAGTAAAACTAAAAAGCAAACCAAGCATGAAAGTTAAAACTAAAAAGTGAACCAAGCATGAAAAGGCTCCAAATTAAAATGCCATGCAGAAACAGGTGATATAAGTTTGAAAGGAAAAAATCATAGTTATAAATGATAAAATCTGCTATGGTCGTCCTACGAATTGGTTGCCAAAAATACTAAGAAGTGAATTGACTGAATATACAGGTGGTGACCATGGCAGCTCAAGACAAAGCTGGCAAACTCCCTTTCTCGGAGGAAGAACAGGTGCGGTACGGCCTCACGGTGGAAACCAGAGCATTCAATCAGCTAAAGTTCTGCCACATATTCAACTTGGAAGATGTGGTTATTGAGGAACCAGTGGTACGACGGATCATGGAGCAATGCCACTTAAAACGATATCTGGAAGCAATGGGCCAAAGGATAAACTATACCCTGTGCGTCGAGTTCCTACACACCTTCAACAAAAATAGGGGCACCATCACAGTGCGGGACGCGGAAGCCACCAGACAGTGCACAGGTTGAACTGACCCCTGAACTGATAGAAAGAGCACTGGGGCTTCCGAACAAGGTGGAGAAGAAGCTGAAAAGGGACGTCTACGCCATGTTGGGAATGGACAAAGTGAAAGTCCACACCAACGACAGAGTCAACTTGGCAGACATCCCTGATCCAGAGATTCAACTCAACTGTAGGCAAAAATGATGCATACCCTATTTTCGAGTCAACGATACAATAGCATCATGTCCAGGATCAATGTGCCTTTACTTGAAAGCATCGCAGCTCAGGCACTGGAAGAGGTGAACTTTAACGGGTTCGTGAGAAGGACGATTGAGGCCTCAGCAAAGGCCCTGGCAACAGGAGGAAGGGCCGCAGCAGGAGAATCCCCCCCACCTCGATCAACCCGCAAGGCCTCATCCTTCAAGGCCTCCACCGTAGGTTTTGGAGGTGCCTTCATTGCGATCCTCCACGAGGCAATAGGGCAGGGACGTGCGGGAGAGGACAAACAGGGAGATGGCGGAAAAGGTGGCGAATCGCCGTCGCAGTCCCAGCCCCAGGCAGAGGAATAGTCGGACGAAACAGAAATGAACACCGACGAGGAGGGACAATGCCAGGCTGCACCAGAAAGGAAAGCGGAGCAACGGACCAAAGCCCTGCACGGAAAGAGAGAGGAGGAGCGAAGGAGAAAAGAGAAGGAGGAGCTCGAATGGGCCCGAAGAGAGTCGGTGAGAGAAGAGGAGGAAAGAAGAAAGAGGGCTGAGGAAGAGTTGAGGAGGAGGGAAGAAGAAGAATTGGAGCTGGTGACGCGTCGCTCCATCGAGAAACAGCGGAGGAAAGACGTGGAAGGAGCGGGCAGACCATACCAACCTGAAGCACCCGGCCCCAGCACTGGTACGCCGGAACCTGTGCCGCTGCCTCCTACAGAAGGGAAAGGAAAAGACCCAGTCAGACCCGTCTCCCCTCTCCTCGTACCACCCATGCAAGCCACTCCCCTCAAGGTGACGCCCCCTACCACAACCGCCCTGATGCACACCCCAAAGATCGATGAAGAGCGCTGTTTATTCTATAGATTGGCCCTTTAGGGCTTTCCCGCAGTTATTTTGGGAATCTGAGGCCGTTTCAGGTCCCATTTTAGAGCCGTAAGGTTGCGGACAGCAATTTCAGGATACACTGTGATTTCGGCTGTTTTGACCGAAAGTGGGTGCGCAGGTTACAGATTGTGAATCTGTAAATCTTGAGGTGTTTGGAGGAAGCAAACATAAGGTTTATCTGCAAACAGGTTGCATATTGTATGTATTGTTGAGCACATAGTGAAAAAGACTGTCTGGTGTATTACTGTGCACTACAAGTCAAGGGTTGTAGAAGATTTGCTTGCTATTTGGTATTAGTTTTGTGATAATGGCAGAGAATAGTGAAAGCCCCATCATTGAGAAGCTCGATAAGAACAACTATCCTTCATGGAAGTTCCGTGTCACGAACTTTCTTATTGGAAAAGGCCTCTACGAGTTTGTTTTAGGTGAAGAAAAGGAGTCGGAGGTGAGTGATCCTCCAACTGTAGAAGAGACAAAGGCACGGAAGGAATGGAATGCAAAAGACAAGAATGTCATGTATTGGCTGTCTACAGTAATTGACAATAATATGTTGGGACATATTAGAAATGCAGAGAATTTGTATGTAGCTTGGACCATACTTGAAAGTATGTTTTCCGTAAATACAAAGGCACGAAAGATTCAACTCAAGCAAGAGTTGAATACATTGAAGAAAGGGAAGATGTCTATCAATGAGAATGCATTGAAGGTAAGGAGCATTTCAGATACATTGGCAGCGATTGATGCAATGTCCGATGATGATGATTTGGTGTCGTCTACCTTGGGTGGACTTAACAATGAAAAGGCTTGGAAGTCTTTTGTAACTTGCGTATATGTCAGAAAGCCATTTCCAGATTTCGATGAGTTGGTATCCCTTATGATCACTGAAGAGATCAACATGCAGAGTGAGACATCTGGAAGAAGTGGTCAACAGGTTCAAGCTTTCTACTCCAGTTCAGGAAGGGGACGTGGCAGGTTCTCTTCAAGAGGTTGTGGTATAGGACGTGGTAGTGACAACTAGCAAAACACGTTGAATCAGCAATTTGGAGATATGCAGGTTTTAGGAGGTCGTGGTAACTTTAGAGACAGAGGGAGCTTTAGAGAAAGAGGTGGATGGCAGAAAAAAGGTTCTAACAACTCTGGTATTGTGTGTCACTACTGTGGCAAAATAGGTCATATTGCAGTCCAATGTTATGCTAAGAAAGATTATATTCGCAGTGGTAAGTTGCAGCAAGGAAACTATGCATCATCTTCACGACAGAATGAAGACAAAAATGAACGTCTGTTTGTTATGCAGCATATACTGAATTCTGTTACAAGAAATGGAACACTTGATGATGTTTGGTATATTGATTCACGTGCATCCAATCATATGACCAGCCATACAGAATGGTTTGGAGAGATGCAAGATTTACAAAATGTAGGTTATGTGCAGACGGGTGATGATTCATGCCACCCAATTTCACATGTTGGAAAAGTTTCCTTGTCCTTGCATGATGGTAAGAAAAAGAGTCTTTTAGATGTATTACATGTGCCATCTATTACAAAGAACTTGGTGTCATTTGGTTAGATGGTAGAGCAAGGGCTGCAAGTCGGATTTAATGCAAAGGGCTACTTTGTAGAAGACTTCAATGACAAGTGCAGGTTGGTAGCAAAGGGAAGTAGAGTTGGACGTATGTTTACTCTGGATGTTGGAATTCCTACTATGAATGGTACTATGTACGCTAAAGGAAAAGGTGTTGTAGCACATATTGAAATTTGGCACAAATGCATTGGACATGCAAATGTACAAAGGCTAAAATTAATGCAGTCCAAAGGGTTGGTTACATGTTTGCCTATATTTAGAGTTGCAGAATTTCATAAGGTATATGAAGCATGCCAGTTTGGTAAGTAGGCAAGACAACCCTTTTCACATGATAGAGATGTAAGCAGAAATATCCTTGATCTTGTGCATACAGACATTTGGGGGCCTACACAAAATGTATCTCTTGGAGGCAGTTCATAGTTTGTCACATTCATTGATGATTGTTCTAGAAAGCTGTGGGTATATTTTATGAAGGAAAAGAGTGAAGCGTTTGAGCACTTTAGAACTTTCAAGGCTCTAGTTGAAAGAGAAACATGCTTGAAACTAAAGTGCTTGAGGTTAGATGGAGGGGGAGAGTACCTCTCGAATAAGTTCAGTGATTTTCTGAGGTCTCATGGGATAAAGAGACAGTTCACATGTAGGTATACCCCACAGCAAAATGAGGTTGCAGAAAGGAAAAACATGCATATTTCAGAAGTTGCACGTGCCTTGATGGCTGAAAAGAATATGCCTAAGCATTTTTTGTCTGAGGCTGTTCATATTGGTGTTTATATTATGAACAAAACCCCCACAGCTGCAGTTCATGGTATGACTCCTGAAGAATGCTTTACTGGCAAGAAGCCTGATGTATCGCACTTGAAATTGTTTGCCTGCATTGCATATGTTCATGTGCCAGATGAGTTGCGGAAGAAACTGGATCCAAAGGCTGAAAAGTGTGTCTTTATTGGATACTCTTTAGAGCAGAAAGGGTATTGCTGTTATAACCCTGTCACATGTAAGTTCAGAGTGAGCACAGATGTCATCTTTGATGAAATGAGCAATTGGTATACATCTAGTGGTGATGCATTGGATGATGATGATGATCATGACACTCATGTGCAGGCTAAAAAGCAAGAACCACGGACTCTTAGTGGACCAGAGACATCATCTGGTAGTCCTTGGTCTGGGAGACTAAGGAGTACCTCTACATCTTCAAGTGTATCTAGCAGCACTACAGGTAAAGACAAAGGAAAGAATAAAGTGTCAGATGGCATTGATGCAGTTCTTGATGGAGACTCCAGTGGCTCAGAGAGCTTGGATTATGAGCTTGGCATTCCTTCAGTGAGGACTCCAGGTGTGCAGAGAGCACGTGTCAATGCAAAGACTCCATTGAGTGATCCAGTGGTACGCAGGTCTAGCAGGGTGAGATACCCTGTTAAAAGATTTGGTTTTGAAGATTATGCAGCTCACCGTTATGCTTATATGGTGAAACTAGTTGAGGATGTTGAGCCCACTTGTTTTGAGGATGCTGTTGGTCATACTCATTGGGATGTAGCAATGGATGAGGAGATGGCTGCATTAGAGGCCAATAAGACTTGGGATCTAGTATCATTGCTGAAAGGCAAGAAAGCTATTGGATATAAGTGGGTTTATAAGATTAAGCGCAATGTGGATGGTTCTATTAGTAGGTACAAAGCTAGGCTGGTTGCAAAAGGCTATGCCCAGACATATGGCATAGATTATGATGAAACCTTCAATTCAGTTGCAAGGATGGCAACTGTCAGATGTGTGATTGCTTTGGCAGTAGTCAAAGGTTGGAGGTTGTAGCAAATGGATGTGAAGAATGCCTTCTTGCATGGTGATTTGCAGGAAGAAGTGTATATGGATCAGCGAGCAGGTTATGAAGATTTAGAGCATCCCACATATGTGTGCAAGTTGAAGAAGGCACTCTATGGGCTCAAGCAAGAACCTAGAGCATGGTCTGACAAGATGAGAGAGTATCTTGTCAATATTGGCTTCTATGTTTCTGATCCTATTCACTCATTTTATGTGAGAAAGGGAGATGCAGGTTTGGTCATCATTGTCATCTATGTGGATGACTTGATTATTACAGGTGATAGTGATAGTGGGATTGCTGAAGTCAAGGACTTTTTGAAGAAGAAGTTTGAGATGAAGGATTTAGGTGAGCTAAGATACTTCCTTGGCATTGAGGTGATCAAATGTGATGATGGTATATGGCTGTCCCAAAGACAATATGGCTTGGTTATGTTGTCCAAGTATGGTATGACAGCATGCAAACCACTTTCAGTTTCGTTGGAGCAGAATGTAAAATTGAGTGGTGATGTTGGGGATGAGATAGAAGACCCTACTATGTTTAGGAGGATAGTGGGGAGTTTGATCTACATGACCATTACAAGGCTAGACTTGAGCTACGCTGTTGGTCTTGTGAGTCAGTTTATGCAAGTACCTAGAAAGCCACATTTGGATGCAGTCAGACGCATATTGAGATATGTGAAGTCCACATTACATTATGGACTTTTCTATGAGGCAGGTACAGATGTACAGGTGTTTGGATACACAGATGTAGATTGGGCTGGTAGTATGTCTGATAGAAGATCTATTAGCGCATACATGTTCTCTCTTGGTAGTGGAGCAGCTGCTTGGAGCAGCAAAAAGCAATCTACAATTGCTTTGTCGAGTACAAAGGCTGAGTGTAGAGGTGCTGTTGTTATAGCATGTGAGATAGTATGGCTGCAAAAGTTATTGGTTGATTTAGATGTGCAGGTGAAAGGTGCAGTTATCATTTATTGTGACAACATGAGCAGTATACAGTTGGCTAGGAACCCTGTGTTCCATGCGAGGACAAAACATATTGAGGTACACTACCACTTTGTGAGAGAGAAGGTACTAGCAGGTGAGGTTGACTTGGTGTATATCAGCACACAAGATCACATAGCTGACATCTTCACGAAGGCATTGGGTACAGAGAAGCTTCAAAAGTTTCGAAGCTTACTCGGAGTTGCAGAGATGCAGTTGAGCTTGAGGGGGAGTGTTGAGATGACAAGCTCAACATATGCGGACATTGATGGTGGACTGCCTGGTTAGATGGGTCCACACATCTACACTTAGCACATAGATGGTCATTACGACTCTCACATGGCCACTAACTCAATACTTATTATATTCAGGTTGTTACACCTATTTACAGATGGCATAGTTATAGCGCCAGTCGACTAGTGTAGTCGGTTATGCATTGTTTGACTTAGTAGGCCACTTTCCTTTATGTTGTATCTTATCTATAATTTTTGTACATTGAAAAAGAGTGTGGAAGAAGAAGAAGAAACTAGCAAGAAAACGTTTTGGCCTCCATCTCTCTTCTTGTCTCTTGAGTGAGCTTCTCCTTGTGCATTCTGTGTGTGTTTGGCGCAGCATCTTAAGCAAGTCCCCCCACCACACAATTCTTGACATTCCTAGCATATTTAAAAACATTGATGGCCTTCTCATTCTTATAAGGGACTATGACGATGTTGATTTTATTAAGAGTGATGCTATACCCATGCAATTTATTGGATTGTCAAAGCCTAGAGTAAAGGTACCCACATTCTAATTAGTAAGGAAGAAAATGAGCATGCCATACCATTTCCATAGTACTATCACTCCCATGAAGCTTAGTAAGAGTAAGGTGTGCTACCACCCTGAGATATTGAAGAATGACTCATACACAATATGGTAGATTTTGACTAGTATAGATTTGACATTATTTCACACACTTATTTCTCACTATCAATGTAGGATTTTTCCACATATCCTATGATAATTGGCATACAATCAAACTTTCATACACTTGTCTTAACTTTGCAGTATCAATGAAAGTTTTTGCATATTTCTCATGTTATCTACCATAAGTAAATTTAGATATGATAATGTATCCCTAATGGCATTGCTAGCATGTCATTATTTATATTGACTTTTGATGTCAATAATTTAGGAGTGACCTACTAGTCTAAACTTGGTATTGAAAGTTGGTCTTTAAACTTGGTTTCTCTCTTGTTTTATATAAGTTAGGTGAAAATTGTTAATCAAGTGTATTACATTGGTTTTTTTCAAGCTAAAATTTTGGCTAAGAAGAGAATTTCAATTAATATAAATCTACGAACTAGTTTAGAGTATTGGGTTCTAGTTTTTGTGGTACAATAGACTTGCCAATTAGCATGCACCATGAATTCAATATATGTTTTTGGGTGTAGGTGTGCTAGGTACTCACTTGTGGATATAGGGACACATTGATTGACATGTGTCATATATTTGATATATACACATCATGATATCTTTGTGTCATGATGAATGCATGTAGTGCCAAAAGGTACTTTCAAAATAGCCAATAATTCTCATGAATTTAGCAAGTATGTCACACTCAACTTGGCATGGTGTTGTGGAATTAGTATAGAGGTATCATTTTGATTGTGACACCCTTCCCCCCCCCCCCACACCAATATGGATGGGCACTTGATTGTGAATTCAGCTAGATAATGTCTTGATGGAGATAATGTCTTGATGGATTGCACATGAATAAACAACGGATGGGCATTTGGTCATGTATGCAACTATTCAATGTCCTACTATGCTAATTGTTTGGTATTGTTGGATGGGATGGGCATTTAGGTCATACATTCGGCCATCAAATATCCTCCTCAATATGTGTTTTTTAATGTTGTCATGAGTAATAACTTACTTGAATCATTTATTAGTACTTCTCATTTGAAAAAAACCTAACTTTTTTAACAATTTATATTTTACAAAACGACAATGGTAAATGGAACTTTAAGCAAGCACCCTACAAGTTTTGTGATGGTTTATGTCATGCATTCATCTGAATCAATATTTATAAGATTATTTGAATATTCTCATTTTATTCCCTCAGCACCTAAAAATTTCACTCACATGCATTAAAGATTCTTGAAAATATGGTTCTATCCAAGCTTACCTCTTGCTTGAAAATCTATAGCTATAATGATAAGCTAAAAGGGTAGGCCTTCTGAGCCATGGTCTTCTATATTAGAGAGAAGTAAACAAGTAGATAGCAATGGTATAAGTATTACAATATTCTTAGCATTTTTTATATTAATGGTACAATTAGATGTCAATGGTATAATTAGTATGGTTCCTTTTTGTCATGCTTTTAACAAATAGCATGTATAAAGAATATAAGGAAACATAGGAATACCTTGTTACAAAATTCTATTTAAAAATGCATATCTATGCCAGTTTATGTAGGGCTAAACTATGGCACAATTAAGTATGGGACTAGGCTCCATACCATGATCCCTTTCTAGTTTTATCTTTGTAAGTTTACATTTTAAAAAATCAACTTTTATATGTGATATCTAATATTTATTGGTTTACATATTTTAGAAACATGCTAATGAGATTGTGCTCTAGAGCCCTCTATATAAATTTCTCATTAGAAGGTGTGAGAGATATAATTTTCTTTGCTCTACTACATCTCTATGAGAAGAAGTATATTACCAACACATTAGTAGGGATCCGGATGCAAATAATAACTAATCCATTAGAGTAGAGACGTATGCTAATGTAGGTCTCTAATCCATTAGAGTAGAGATGTATGCTAGTGTAGATTTATACTGGAGCAATGTGTATGCTTTGAGTGTAGTCTCAAATTATTGGATACACCTATGGCATGTTATTTTCATTTCTTATAATTAAAAACTACTTAACTTTATATTTTATTTTTTATAAAGTTGAGTAGGTGTTTCAGGTGTATTAAATGGTAGTTCATTGAAAAAAAGAAGCTTTCGGGCTCTAGCCAAACCTAAAAATGTCTAAAATTTAGTTGATTAAGAATCTAAGGGGAGAAACATAACATTTATCTTTGTGAATGAATTATTTTCATATTGAAATTTTTTTTAAAGAACTAACTATAAAATGAGCTATATCACTTCCCTTTCAAGGCTATAAAAACCTTAAGATCCTGGATACGAAGGGATTCGTGTATGTCATTTTTGGAAAACCATGATTTTTATATTGAATTTGATCATTTTTTAAGGAAATCTTTATGTTCTAGATTCCATACATTTCTTCAAACGTTTCTCCTTGGTCATCGTGTTTATATTCTTGCTTTTCTCTATTGTAGAGAGCTTGCACTTTGTGAAGATGGTGCTTAACCTTGCCAAATTGCTTCATATTTGCTTGATAGAAGCCATATCATCTAGTGCAAAAGTGTAGATATGAGTCATCAATAGCAACATGTCAACTTCTACAAATGCGTACTATGCTCCATCAACAATGAGTCATCCCAAGAAAAACTTGTATAATTGTGATAAAATTCTTGGAAATGATCCCATCATGCTTAATGATCTTAGGGAGTTAGCATTGGCATTTGCATTGAAAGAGAAGTTAGTCTTATTGAATGTAAAGTGGAGAGAGGAGGTAGCACACTAAAAGCAAGTGAAGGACTTGCCTACTATCCCTCTAGTGCAGCCTCTTTGCCAAAGCTTCTGAAGACTATAGTAGGTACAAGTACTTGTTCTGCTCATGTAAGACAAAAAGATGATCCATCAGGAGTAGGAGCTATGTGACACACATTCTCGAGGAAGTTACTATATGCATATACTCTACATCATGTGCATTCAAGGCCTATTTATAAACATCCTTATCTATAAATTTTTCTTGAATAAAAGATAACCCTTTTCTATTCAATCTATAAATAACCCCTTTATATTACACCCTTCTATATGTAAAAAATGTATAAAAATGGTATTTTAAAAATACCTTATTTTGAACCCACGTGATGCACACATATATTCATGAGTAACTTACCTGAGCACACATTGAGGAATCACCAATGTGCAGTGATAATTTGCATTCCCTTTGATGTCATAAAGTCAAGTAGAGCCATCAATGAAGGTTCCTTTGGACAATGTGTTGAAGCTATCATAGACAATATTAGTTATTTTTCTTTAGATCTAAAGTATTGTGCCAATATGTATAAGGGCTCTAATAATTCTAATACTAAATACCTATTATTGGGGTTAAACTCAAGAGCTACATACTAGAATAATATCGAGAAATGCATCAAAACACCAACCTACAATACATTAGCTTCAAATGTAGGATCACAAATAGGGGATCAAGAAAGGAAAAACTAGGACAAAGCAATGGCCTTCTATACATGTTTCATTGGCATAGTGTGATGCTTTGGTCATGATAATCATACCTTTAAAAATGTGATTCTTTATACCATCATTATAAAAAAATGGCCCATCTACAATTGGTGATGGATGAAATTTGAAGCACCTTATGTTGGATCCATTGCTATTCTTGCATGTGCCATATTCATTCCAAAACAACAAGAGTTGCAGCATGCCCATTAACAAGTATTGATGACTAAGTCATAGTTGCATATCTAGTCATGCTTATACCTCCATCAACTGCATACCTAGTAGGTCTCATGCCATTGATAAAGATATTTCTTGAATTACACCAAGGACTCCTTCTTGGAGCCATTAGAACATTAACATATGGTGCCATTTGAACTATCGCACTATCCTACATATAGGTACTACAACATATGGAATTGTTAGGGATACACCTTCATTTCCACTTGTCCAATCCACTTGTAGTTTAATATGGAGTCCCATATCTACCAATTGTATCCATTTCATAGCTCATATCACCCCCAATATCCTGAGGTTGTATACAAAGTAGCACCATATGCTACAAGTAGGCGTGAGAAGTTGATAAGCTCCATAAGCATTCTTGAGGGAATTCGGGATATAGATGACGTAGTTTCACCTCAATATCAAAATTCCAAATTCTCTAAGGAGTAAGCGCATATTGGTTACCAGATGAAATGGATGAAAGACTGAAGAATCTCACCAAGTTAAAATTGATTTGTGCTTCCCAAATAGGACCATCTTAGAAATAGAGGGATCAACAAAGGCCATGAATCTAAAGTATAGCTTGTCATTCCATCCTTCATGATCAATCCATTGTCCTAGGAAAGGCATTGAAGTAGTTCTTAAGATTCTCCTTTGTTAGTCTCCCTTGGAATCCCTCCTCTAAAGACCATGCCATTATCAGAAGCCATCCATTATTAAAATCCATGGCCTTGTACTTGAGACAAGCCTAAGGAGAAAATTTGCTTACTTCCTCAAAACTTTTAATGCACACCTGTTGGTGGGGCAAGCTTGGTTTCATGCTTGAGCAGCCATGTAAAAATATGTTCTACTTATACATTTACCTCTCCCAATCATGGATATATAAGCAAGTCTAAGCAAAGAGAACAAATAATGCATATTCTAATAAATACATGTAGCCTTAACAATCCAGAGCATATTCTATTGTAGTCTTTCCAAATCCTCATGGTACTTCCATTCAAGCTTCCTTCACATGCAAAAACGAATTAGTGTGCTCTTCAAAGATATTGTTGTTTGTTGCAATGATACATGTTTTTTGAGTAAAGGAATGTTTAGAATCACTCAAAGGGTGAGAGGAGAGGGAAATCAAGGCTTTTCCTATGATGTCCATGAACCTTACTTCAAAAGATATGAGGTTTGAAAATTGTTACTATAGCTTTGTGTATGGAGTACTTTTTCTCCTTGTTCGTTTACTCTTTAAACTCAACTTTACAACCTCATACAAATGGGGAATTAGCCCAAACCTTTCTCATGAAGGTGATGAGTTGCTAGGATAAGTTGTTAGTTAATGGGGCCAGTATGAGGACAAGTCAAATTATTACTTAGTTTTGATCAAGTTGGCACTTGTGATTAGTGCATTGGCAAAAGCAATTCATGTAGCAAAGTCTAATTATCATATAGAGAAGTTGTTTCTTTACTACTAAGTTTTCATGAACAATTATCAATGCAAGTGCAAGGGATACCCACCACTTTTATTCTAATAGCAAAGGAAGGCAAAAAGAAGAAGAATAAGAAGAAGAAGAAGAAGAGACACCATTGGAATTGTATGAGAAGGGGATGTTGGTTCATATTTTCCCAACACGAGAACCCAGCATAGGGGGATTAAGTTGCAACTTTAAGACAATTTCTTTGACCCAAGGTTAGGTGGCCCAAGGTGGGCCTCACCCACCTAAGGTTTATTCTCTAGCCTCATGGTCATGGATTCTTAATTTACCTATTAGAGGGATGGACTATGGGATGCTTCTTGGTTGAACCTTTTTTCCACTTTCTTGCATGAAAACAATGCTAGTTTTTGGAGGCCATTTGTGAGTATAACCGTGTTTGGCACCATGCACATTGTGTGCTACACTCGTTGTTCACTTTCTCTTACTTGGTGCCTCACACTTAGCTTTGGTTGGTTGTGAGTGTTGTCAATAGCTTGCTTTGGGAAAACTCTTGTGTGATTTCCATCATTATTGACATTGTTTTTGTCCAATAAATCTTATTAATTCTTTATAACGTATGATTATTATCTAACTACACATCTTATTTGTAACATGCCATAGGAACCCTCCCTTGTAATTTCAAAAAAAAAAAGAGAAAATTTTATTATGATTAGTGCAAAATTTTTTACTCCCCTCTCTCTCCCCGCTAATAGCACATCGGGGAGAGAGAGAGAGAGGGGGGTGATGGTGTTGGGAGGCATGCAACCTTCAAGAGGGAGGGGTGGCCATGCCACCTACCTCCTCCCCTCCCCTAGGCTTCTCCCCTCCCCCGGAGACAGACGGAGGAGACTACACCCCCCTTCCTTACGTCGTCACCCCCCGTGACCATCAGTTGGCTGTGAATCCTTCCTTGGGGCCTCCGTCCATAGCCACCTCCCCCCTGGCCATTAGTCGGCTCTTCCTCCCCCCTCCCCCCCCGTCCTCTCTTGGCGGCGCTGCACACCCCTCCCCTGGGCCTTCTGATTGGGGCTCTTCCCCCCCTGCCGTCGTGGTGAAACGGGTCCCTAGGACCTATGACCATAGCCACCCCCCCTTTCTGATCACCAGATGCACGGGGCCACATGAGGGAGAGTAAGAAGAAGGGAAGTAGAGGGAGAGAAGGAGAAGAAGAGAAGGCAAAGGAGAGAAGTTGAGGGGAAGAAGAAGAAGAGGGAGAGAAGGAGAAGGAGAGAGGAAACAGAGTGGGAGGGTGAAGAGAAGAAGAGGGAGAGAAGGAGAAGGAGAAGGAGAGAGGAAAAGAAGGAGAGGGAGAGTGAAGAGAAGAAGAGGGAGAGAAGGAGAAGGAGAGAGGAAAAGGAAGAGAAGAAGAGGGAGAGAAGGAGAAGGAGAGAGATAAAGAAGGAGAAGGAGAGTGAAGAGAAGAAGAGGGAGAGAAGGAGAAGGAGAGTGAAGAGAAGAAGAGGGAGAGAAGGAGAAGGAGAGAGGAAAAGAACGAGTAGGAGAGTGAAGAGAGGAAGAAGAGAGAAGAAGAAGGAGGAAAAAAGGGGCAGAAGAGAGGAGAGGAGAAGAAGAAGGAGAAGGAGAGAAATAGAAGAACAAGAGGTAGAAGGAGAAAAGAAGAGAAGAGGAAGAGAAAGAGAGGGAAGGAGAAGAGGATAAAAAGAAGAAGAAGAGAGAGAAAGAAGGAGAGGGAGTGAGAGTTGGTGAGTGACTGCAAGAGCCACACTCAAACCACTCCCTCGGTGAAGGATCCCATCTAGCGGTCTTACCCACCCAAACCTATCAAACCGAACACCGTTAAGGTTTGGACTGCCCAATCTCCGTGAGGCGAATGGCTCCCAAGAAGAAAGTCCTGGGAAGCGTAGGCACCCAAGCTACCGGTAATGTGGGAGAGGCGAGCGGAGTGACCAATGCAACAAAAACGAATCAAACCCAAGTTCTAAGCTTTAAAATTAATTAGGTATTATTTCTCGTGGAAGATATGAAATGGTTTGTGACGTGCATGGAACAAGAATGAGTCTTAGGGTTTTGTTTATTCTAAGTACTAAGTTGCATGCGCAAAAACGGTAGAGTTTGGAATTCGCATAAGATTATGTGCAGGAAATGATAGCTTTTACACACATAAAATGATAAGGTTACTGCCTTATTTCACATAAAATGATAGCTTTTTAACCAGTTCAGTACATGAATAGTCATTTAGAATTCACGTTTCACAGTCATGGTAGACTTTGGTGGAAACAATGGTGCAAAGACCAAGCGATCTCGGAAGGGACAGTCACTTGGGAGAAGCTTAAGGAAGCTGTGCGAGGGAGGTATCTGCCTACCACACACAGAAGATGAATTAATTCTATGAATTGAAGCAGCTTGGACTATCCCGTGATGCATATTATTCAAATTTCATTTCTCTCCTAAAGTACGCGCCTCCAATGGATATGACACAACAAGTGTCAAAGTTTTGTGTTGGGTTGAATCCACCCATAAACACCTAATTGGAATCTATGTGCCCAATGGACCTACAGGATGCACTCATTCAAGCTTGTCCAATAATATAGGAAGTGCAGACCAAGCCAAGGAACTATAGGACTTGGCCTTACAGGGATCAGAACAAGGGAATATATAGGGCTCAGACTAAGAGAGTGCAGGGTCAGAATCAGGGACAAAGGAAGAAAGCTAGGACCAATGCTGTCAACAACTTTAATCCTACACAAGGTAATGACCGCAATCTACGTTGCTTCCATTGCAACGAGCCCGGACACTTCAAGAGGCAACGCCCCAATCTTAGTAGAGGACATCACCAAGGGAAATTCCATGGACCCGCCCATGGCTAGAGAACCAACGTCATGGCTAGAGGGAGGACCTCCAATGTTTCTAGCAAGGAGCTGGGTGATGAAGAAGATCCATCCATGGATGCTGACATTGAGAGGGCAATGGTCCACACAACTCGGCATAAGAAGGGTCCGAATTGCCAATTCTCAGTGATCCAAACTCCATCTGATTATGAAGGTAAGAGCTTCAAAACCCTAATTGATTGTGGCAATACACATTCCTTCATTTCACTGATTTGTGCAAAAAGGCTAGGGATAGCCACAATAGATGCACCTACTTTACTTGTGGAATTGGCAAATGGTTGTGAGGTCTCTTGTACTAGGCAAACTACTAAGGTGAAATTCCTACTCAGTGGGAGACCAACTTCGGTGAGATTCACAGTAATGAACCTAGGTGTCCACGAATGTTTACTTAGAATAGATTGGCTGATACCCAATGATGCCCACATCCACTATGGAAAGGGCCAAGTCTCCTTCCGAAATTCTGAAGGGGAACTAGTTACAACTCAAGGAGAGGCTGGTAAGCCAAAAATACAGCTCGCAAAAGCAACATGGATAATAAAAGGAGTTAGAAAGGGCCTACTTGTCTATCTGATTAAACTAAATAAGCTAGATCAAAATCAAGAATCTAGGGAAGAATCTTCATCATGGTTAAGGGAATACGTGGACGTATTTCTTGAAGAGCTGACAGCACTTCCTCCTCAAAGGGAAGTCGACCACAAAATCAAGCTAGCGCCAGGAGTTGGACCAATCGCAAAAAGGCTGTATAGGATGTCCATCTCGTAAGCTATTGAACTGAAAGAGTAATTCAAGCAACTGTTAGACCAAGGCTACATCCGTCCTAGTAGTTCACCATGGGGAGCTCCAATACTATTCCAAAAGAAGAAAGATGGAACGCTTCGGCTATGCATTGACTACAGAGGGTTGAATCAATCAACCATAAAAAATAAATACCCCATTCCAAGAATAGATGAATTGCTTGCATGTCTTCAAGGTGTGAAGATCTTCTCTAAGATAGATCTCAGATCTGGATATTATCAGATAAGGATCAAGGAAGAAGATGTTCCGAAGAGTGCATTCAGCAGAAGGTATGGACACTTTGAATTCCTTGTGATGTCATTCAGGCTAACGAATGCTCTTGCTACCTTCAACAGGTTAATGTAGGATATCTTTAGGCCGTATCTTGATGACTTCGTACTCGTCTTTTTTGACGATACCCTAGTCTACTCTTAACAGGAAAAAGATCATGAACCCTAGCTTCGCATTGTTCTTGAAAAAATGAGAGCATACATGCTTTATGCCAAGAAGAAAAAGTGTGCCTTTTTCAAGTGATGGATTCATTCTATCAACAGAAGGGATTTCAGTAGATCCAGCCAAGGTCAGAGATATTCTGGAATGGCCAACACCAACTTCTGTCAAAGAAATACGTAGCTTCCTTGGATTGATAAGATGGCACAGGATTTTCATCAAAGATTATGCTTTGATTGCAGCACCTCTAACTGACCTACTAAAGAAGCAAGTAGCAATTGTATGGTCACTTGCTGAATAGACCAGCTTTGACGAGCTAAAGCAAAGCTTAGTATCAACACCTATCCTGAAACTTCCTGATCTTAGTAAGGAGTTTGAAGTGGTAACTAATGCTAGCGCACTTGCTTTAGGATGTGTGCTTATGCAAGACGGTCATTCGATAGCATATTCTTCAAGGAGATTGAAGAGCCATGAAAGGAATTATGCTACCCACGATCTAGAGTTGTTGGCTATCATCCATGCTCTCAAACTTTAGATACATTACCTGCTAGGTAACAAATTTTCCTTAGTGACAGACCACAAGAGTATTAAATGGATCTTCACCCTGAATGAGCTTAATATGAGGCAATGTCGATGGATCGAAGTGCTGGAAGAATATGATTTTGAAATCAAATGTAGGCCTGGAAAAGAGAATGTAGTTGTCAATGCACTCAGTCACACAAGGCATTTCTAAACTCTCTTATTTTGCAAGATCCATCAATAGCAAGGTCACTAGCCACAAAGGTATCAATGCCAAACAACCCAATTCTTGAGCTAGCTAAAGAAGAGGCATGTCATGACCCAGTCTATCAGAAATTGCTAAGGGAGATCCCCATCAAGGATCAAGACCCAAAGCTAAAGTTGAAGTATCAACAATTCTCTGTTAGTAGTGGACTTGTCTACTTTAGGACAAGATTATGTATCCCTGCAAGCCAATCTCTCAAGCAAAAGATTCTTTGAGAAGCCCATGACTCCCCTTTCTCAAGGCATCCTGGCTATGCCAAGACCCTTAATGCAGTCAAGAAGAGCTACTATTGGGACACGCTCAAAGGTGACATTCTCAAATATGTCACTGAATGTTTGTCTTGTCAACGCATTAAGACAGAACGTATCAAAATATTGGGGAAATCGCAACCACTTGACATTCCCCAAATGAAATGGGAATTCATTAGTATGGACTTCGTAGTTGGCCTACCCCAAGTTCAGGGAGGATACAACTCTATTATGGTTGTAGTAGATATGCTCACCAAGGTTCAACATCTCATCCCTGTCAAGACAAGCTATTAATCCTCAGACATCGCAAGATTATTCATTACGAAAATATTCAAACTACATAGGTTACCCAGAAGAATCATTGGTGATCGTGACTCTCTCTTCACATCACACTTCTAGAGGGCTATCTTCGAGGCTATTGGGACTCAACTATGTTTGAGTACAGCTTACCATCCCCAAACTGATGGTCAAATGGAACGAGTCAACCAAGTCATTGAAGATATGCTTAGGGCATACTGTTGTCGCAAACCCAAAAAGTGGATTCAATATTTGCCACTGGTTGAGTTTGTCTACAATGCTTCCTACCAACACAGTATTCAAATGGCCCCTTTTCAAGCATTGTACGGGCACGACTATCATACCCCTTTGAGCTTCTTGGATCCAACTATGAGGGCAGAAGCTTCAAGGCAGATGCTGGAAGACATGGATGATCAAATCAAGTCAATAAGACAAGACATCCAAGCTATCAAGGATAGACAAAAGGCTTACGTAGACTTGAAATGGCAAGACAGATCCTTCGTTGAAGGTGATATGGTCTTCATCTGCGTACGTCCTAAAAAGAGTTCACTATCCCTAGGAGAGGACAAGAAGCTAAGTCTGAGGTATTGCGGACTGTATAAGATCATTAAGTCCCTAGGGCCTAATGCTTACAAACTACAACTGCCCACAACCCTAAAGATTCATAATGTATTCCATGTTAGCCTATTGAAAAAGTATCTACCTAATCTGAATCATGTACTTGATGATCAGCAAATTGTAATGCCTAGCCAAGGACTCCTTGAGCTACAGCCTGAGAGAGTCCTAGATATCAAGGAGAGGCATTTGAGGTCAAGGACCTTGAGAGAATACCTTGTCCAGTGGAAAGATTATCCCGAAGAGGATGCCACCTGGATGGACCAACCAACAATACCCCCAGCTCCTCTCGAGATGAGGACATCTCGATTCCTAAGTTGAATGTGGTAGCTTGTCCACCCTCCTCTTTTGTGAAGTAGCAAGCTTGGCCACCATCTATTGTAGCTCAACTCGTAGAAAGTATAACCACTAATCCATTTCAACTTTCCAAAATCAGCTATGTAAGTGAAGCATTTAATTTTAACTTAACATAAGGAAGGATGGTTGGGTTGATCCAGAAGGTCATCTATTTCGATTCTGATTGAGAGCTCTTGTTGAGATTTAAGGCCACTATTGTTGTGGTTGAACCATCATTTGAGATAATATTGTTTGTAGCCACTATGGATTCCATACATTGTACTACAACACTGTGTGCATCTGAGGGTAAGGATAGGGAAAAATCCCTTGGACTGCATTTTGTGGGTATACCATTTTTGGCATGGGAGAAAGTAAGACTCCTCTTCTTGAGGTCATCAATATCCTTACTTCAACTTCATCATACAGTCTTATACTGTCCATTGCAACTTGCAGTTTGACTAGTTTTCTCAATTCACAAGCTTATGAACTTCTAGTTGTGGGCCTCTAAGAAAAAATCCCCTCTAGATGCCTTCATCCAAGTAATGGTTGTTCCATCCTTTCATATGGATTCCATTCTAGAGACATATGCTTCCACCTATTCACGCAGGGACTCATGAACTCATATCACATCTACTTTTTAAAACCTTCATGCCTGAATTTAGTGAGGAAGGCTAACTTTAGGTCGTCCCATGTGCCAAAAGTTCATGATGCTTGTCTCTCATACCATTGAAATGCCACACCTTTGAAAGTGGCTAAGAATATTTCCAATCAATGCTTGAGGGTTCTAGCATTATTGGATACACATGCCTTCGCACACGCCACCATGAACTCACCTATATGAAGATCAAAGTATTCATTGTACTCTCTCGTAAATATGGGCAACATGACTATGTTTGCTAGTCAATCATGAATATTTCTAGGATGGATTTGACTTGGAAGGGGACCTTGAGTTGCCATGGGGACTTCTGTAAAGAGTGGTGCAAGGGTGTCAAAGGAAACTTTTGCTGCTAGCTTGTTCTCGGCTTTGATTTTTGCCTTCACACTTCTCATGGATCTTTGGACTCATTCTAGTGCTTGCCTCTTGATGGCATCATTCATTAGGGAGTTAGCTCCACCCATTTTGTTTATACTCAATAGAAAAAAACTAGAAGGGCTTCAGTCTCTAGAGGAGTCTCTTGTCAACTTTTCTTCTACTTCCTTCTTTACAATGTCTTTGAATTTAGCTTTCATTCCACTACAGAGGGGAAGATATGCAATTCTAAAGGTATCAAAATTCATTCTTCAAATGATTGAAATAGTACCATTGTCTTGATAATACTAGCTTCAGAGAGTTTCAATAGCATAGGTGGTGAAGAATACTCTGTCCACTAGCTTCCAGTGGGTTGCCAATTGGACAAACAGAAAGTTGTTAGTGCACGAAGCATTCCATGTATCTTGTTGTTGAGCATCCATGGACAAATTGTAACTCTAACCATGACTCTTGAAGCTTCTTCACAATCTCCTACTTAATAATGTTTGGAAATTCTTCAATGAAGGCTGAATCTCCTATGGATGGTCATTCTCTCTATTTATACTTCTCTGCTTAGTTTTGTGGAAAACAATTGGCTATTGTGATACAAATTTTGTAGCTTCAGAAGACATTGGGATCGATCTATCACATAGAGCCTGCATCAATTTAGTGACATGGTTTTGCCATTGAGGGATTCACTTCTTATAGAAAGTGGCTTTAGCAATGAAGATATTTGATTCTTTAATAGTACCAGGGATTCTCCAACCTTCCATTACATTTCTTCCTCTTAAACAATGCCACTTCTTCCATTTTTAGTCTCGGTGGTGCTTATTGATGGTAGTTTTTCTTAGATGCTTACATACCAAAAACATGGAGCCCGAAGAGAGACATCAAGATAAAAAGAAATCTATTGCAAGAAAATATATATTTTATAATCAACAAGCATGTTCTTCATAGTTTAATCAACCATAAGAATAAAAGATCAGGGGGTTCACTATATATATATATATATATTCTCTATATAACGTGCATTCATGGCCTATTTATAAATATCCTAATCTGTGATTTTTTCTTGAATAAAACACAACCCTTTTCCATTCAATCTATAAGTAACCCCTTTATATGACATCCTTCTGTATGTAAAAATTGTATAAAAATGGTGTTTTAAAAACCCCTTATTTTGAGCTCACGTTATATATACATATATTCATGAGTGACCCCCCTGAGAAGAAAAGCAATACCAATCTTCTCAAATATTTAGGTAGCATCATATAGCTATTCTTCCATGGATTTATCACAACGAAACTTCAACACATTCTCCATATTCTTCATAGAAACCATCAAAAGAACAAGATAACACAAAATAATGCTTCAGTTTGAATGGAATTTCATCACATAGATTTCATCTTCAATATCTTCATAGTTTCTCCCATGTAGACAAATAGCTTCTCATAGAAAATTGGCTATCTCATACTCTATCTCTCTCACACATGCTCTCTCTTCCATTGGAATGATGAATAATAATGCTCAAGAATACCTCTTTGGTTGTGGATACTCCTCCCAAGAGGTATGTCTAATATGAAGGGTCACCAGAGCCACTACAATGTCCTTTTGTAGCTTAACAGCATCACTGCTACTTTAATCTTCACTTGAGTCTTCAATAAATACTTCTTTTGCTTCTTTGAGCTATTTTAAACTTGTATTTATCTCTTTCCAAGACATTTTTTTTCCCAAGCTACACATTCATCCCACATAACACTTATAGAGGCATACAGAACAAAAAAAAAAATAGAGATAGAGGCTCTATAGAAGCTCAATAGAAGGTCTATAGTACCATACAAAAGGTCATAAGAAAGCAGTCAGCTCAACTAAAACCATTCAAAAATCTTCCAAACACTCTTAAACTCCATCAATCGATATTCCAATCCCTTATATAGAAAGAAATCAAAACAAAACAAAAGCTACACAGAACCAATTAGAACCTATTAAGCACTCAACTAAACCTTTCTACACATCATATCTCCATTGAAAAACATCATGAGCTTCTCAAACCTATTCAACCTTATCCAAAACTCTCTTATACACTTCCAAAAAAATCAATCATCATTTAAATCATACAAAAATACCCAAAAATCCAACAAAAAAATAGCTAAAAGCATAGTCATAGCAATCCTCAAGAATCTTATTCCAACTAGTCGTCCTAAAAGCATCCTTAATGTCCAAGAGATGCATGCGAAGGCTGCAAAGACGCAATATCTCTAGAAGGCACATCAAGTTAGAAAAGAGGAGAGACAAAATAAATTGTGATGAAACACAAGAAGAGAAGCTAATTAAACTTTTAATTTCAATTTCTATTAGTTTCTTTGAACTCATCCACTCATTGTGGTAAGTCACTATGACCAAAGAAGTAATCAAACAAACCTTAGTAGCATCAAGCATAAATAGACACAATGAATCCATGAATCCAAGTGCAAGCATGATTAGCCTCCTTTCATCATTAAGCTCTTTCCTTCAAATTTTTGTAAAGACTACTGTTAGCTCCAATCCACCTAGTAGTTCATGTGATCACTTTGTCTCTCTTCTACCATCATCAAGTATGTAAACTTCAAGTCCAAAGACGAGCTATTATTTTGGAGGTGAATTAAGATATTGATGGTGTATATGATATGGCAAGACATCTAACTTGATACCTATAGAGTTGATCTATAGCTAGCCAACTCTCTTTGATTTTAGGCTAGTTTTTCTTTTTTGTCCACCTTGAATAATTTGGAAGCAATTCTTGAAGAGATCCATATATTGATTGGAGTTGTTATGGGATGCTTCAAATATTTCATTAAAGTATGCATATTTATTATATTATTTCTTATATTTGTAGTTCCTTTAGCAAAAATTGCATGTAAATATGCATTGATGGTAAAGCCTTCTCATATCTTTAATGCACTAGCTATGTGAAAGATGAAAAAAATCATTACTACAACGACCCCCCTATAGGGAGGCATAAAGCAACGGATTGTCATCACATGAGTGATGTAAAAAGCTATTGTTTTCCTCATTGCTACTGTACATCATTTATGTGACGCGTATAGCAAGGTTATTGGCGACAAAAAAGTGTCGCATAAGTGGCTTAAAATTTTTAAATGGCTTTAGTTTCTTAAGTGAGGTATTTGTTTACCATTGCTTAAGTGAAAATACCGTGCAGACAAACCCGAGCTATCCGTTTTTTTCTCCTCTGTTTCTCCTCCGAAATTTTCTACTACACTCCCCTCTCTCCCTCTCTTTTTCTGTCGTTCATCTCTCTCTTCCTCTTGTGCTTACACACAAACACACACTCACTCACTCACTCGCTCACTCACTCACTCCCACACACACACACACACATGCGTGCGCACACACACTCTCTCTCTCTCTCTCTCTCTCTTGAACACACACTCACACACACTCTCTCTCTCTCTCTCTTGAACACACACTCACACACACATACACACACACACACACACTCTCTCTCTCTCTCTCTCTCTCTCTATGTTTTTTGGAAATTCCTTCCTTTCACTTGCTCTAGACATTGTGTACTTTGGTCCCATCTATGCATAGGTGATTCTTTTCAAGATTTTCGGTCTGATCACAACCCTGGGGGGTCCATTAGGGTTTATCATATGGTACCATGTGAGTGTAAGGGAGGGGGATTATTTAAGGGAAGGAAGGTACATTTTATAAGGTAAGGTCCCATAAACAGGGGGTAGATAATGGGTATGTTCATATATTTCTTGTAGCAGGTGACGTCTCCTTATTACTACTAGTGAATCCCTCGTGATCACAACTAATCACAAACATGGATTATGGTAAATAACTATCTCCATTTTCTTGATAATTTATAAAATAAATTATTAAATAGAATTAAAAATGATTTTTTGTGTTTTTTTGATTTATAATTTTAAAAATGCCATTATTGAATAAGATAAAAATAGATTTTTGTACTCATTTTAATGATCACAAGTCTTAATACGTGTATATAAATATAAAGAGAGAAAGGGGACTTCCCATGAAGTCTTGAATTACCTTGAAAATATTTTATTTTTCTAAGTATTGAATTACTTTTAGGATTCATTAAGTTGTTGTATACATTCAAAAACTGAATTTGAGAGATAGGACTCATGATGCTTGTGTTATTTTTCTCAACCTAATGCTGCCTTTAAAGATTGTTGTTGCATCCAATAGTTCTTCAAGCATTTTATGAAGGAGAGTGTCGTGATTAGTGAAGAAGAAGCAATAACATGTTAAGAATAGTGTAGAACCATGAGGTTTTTTCCGAAGGATTGGATATTTGTGTGATCCTTCATTGGGTTCATATGAGATTCGAATTAGTTGTTTGGTATGGAGTGGGTTCCTTGTAGCTTGATGTTTATATGATCTAGTATACTATCTAGTTATCGTTTCCCATTGACTGCATAAGTGGCTCTCTTTTGAAATCTCAAAATAAAATAACTAAATTCATGTGAAGCATCTAGGGTCTTCTTAACTGTTTGCAATTGGTGAAGGAAAACATAAGATGGGAGTCAAAGTGCTTGTTTCAAACTCTTCATTGGGTGGATCATTTCCTATGTTGATATTTGGAAGGGTCTTAGGTCAAGATATTGATAAGGGTATTAGGCTAGGACATCATCTCTAAGTTGACTAAAGATACCCTTTGATTGTGAGTATGTATGGTTGGGTGTTGAGGTAAAATGGTCATGCATAATGAGACATATTGATATCCTAACTTATAGTCGATTTTGATCTACACGACCCTCTCTCACCCATCCCGCCTCTAACCTTACAATTTCTTACATGTAATGGTGTGCGTGCTCATTGAGGGTGCTCACTCATCAATCACGTGTAATTAAAGGCTATCAAAAACATTACTCTTTTGAATAGTACTCTATGTTGTTATCATGAGCATAACCTTTTTATCTCCTAGATACCCATCTTTTTGGTAGCTTGTAATATCTCCTAGACGCCCATCTTCTCGATGAGCTATACAACAATCAAAATTATAATAAGTAGACTTAATTAATGACTTAATGCTCTACCTTGATACTTGGGTACGAGGTACTTCCATAATAAGTTGATGCATAGCATTGAATATGGTATCTTGGTGGAAATCCTCGAAACCACGAACTTGTTGACATTATAGTCCAACATGGAAAACCACAAAGTTGTTAATGTAGGATATATACTTGTTAACATACAAACAACTAAATAAATTTTGGATATATACTGCTCTCAACTATAAACAAATTCAAATATATACTTATTAACTTACCAAAAAACTAAATAACTATTCAACAATAAACAAATTCAAATACAAAACCAACAAAAGGTCATGTACTACAACCGTGATTGCCCACATAGAGCACTTGACGGTGGCTAGGGAGATATGAGTGGAGTTGGACCAAATGTACAACCAGATGATTGTCATGAAAAGGGTTTTGTTGGAGTTTCAAATGTAGACTTTGAGTCTGAACAAGTCATCTTCAATGTAGGAGCACATCAATAAGTTGAGGCAGCTCCAAATGCAAGTGCAGAATGTAGAGAAGATGATCACTACTAAAGACATGGTGATAACATTGCTGTCCCAGTTACCGCTACAATTCGGTGCATTTTATTTTGCCTTGATTGCTTCAAGATGGACAACACATGACTCCTTTGATGAATGGTGTTTCCCATTTGGGACCTATGTGTGGGTAGATTCTCATTGGAGATAGCTTTTCTATGCCTATTGAGGGATGGGGTGACATGCCACTAGGAGGCCATACCTTGTTGCTTCAACCTCTCCATGCTAGATAGGCCCATGTGGGACATCTTAGGATGACCACACTCCATGAGTAGTTCCACATTGCACTTGAAGTACATCAAGATCGTATCTAATATGTATACCATTTTGTACCTATCTACTCATTTAGTTTACCATAGCACTAGATAGTTGCTTTACTAGACTTGGAAAACTTTTTAGACATTCTGTATGTAACTTTTTGGTCTCATAGGCCAACTTGGCCTTTTATAGATGTTAATATAACTTTCTTTCTTCTTTCTTTTTTTCTCTCACACACATTCGCACACACACACACATTCATATCAAAGCTTCTCACTGTGCATGGTTGTGTCGATGGCCCATAAGAGTAGACATTGCCCCACAAAGCCACTTATGGCTCCATCTTGTCCCATAATTTGTCTCTAGTATGCTGATGACATATTTCTTGTCATCCTCGTGCTGATCACTACATTAAAAAACAAGGCCCATTAGTAGTTTTAAATAAACACAATTTATTTATTTTCATATTTATTAATACTCACCCCCATGGACTGTGAACACATGGCATATAGGAGTAGCATAGCTCTCCCATCCAATGTCGAATGGCAATTCCCGCTCTTGAGTAGTCAATGGAACCATTAGGCACAATGTAGTAGGTAACATCTAGGGTGTCGGTACAAGGGCACAGCAGGACTCCAGCTTACAGATAGCGATGGTGAGACTGCTGGGCTCCGTTCCATCATCCATCAAGTGATCAAGCAGTGTGCTGCTCTATTGACGCTTGCATGCAATAGAAAAATAAGATTGTGAATTCATAATTATTGAAAAGTACACTTTACTTGATGTGTTGTCATCGTAAAGGATATACCTCTGTGTCTCGTGAGTAATAGGAGATGCATCAAGAGTACGGGCTGGCTGGACGGTCTTGGCAAAGGTATAGGAGACCTAATGTATACACAGACATCAAGGAGACATTAAGATTTTTAGATTACTATTTTTATTTTATGAGATGCTTTCTATTTTATTGTTTGAGATGCTTATGGATACGCTCTGGCAATACCTCCAACTAAAGAGGTGCCTCCTCCCATAGTAGATGTATTACAACAAGCTTGTTGCTGCTCCACCTACCCCAAATTAGCCTAGCCCTTGGTTGATCATGTTTTTCCTCCAGTGATGGACTAAGTAGTTGAGCAAGAAAGGGATACTATAAATGCAACAAAATAGTCTTGAGATGGTTGTTACTGACTAGCAAGAAGGCTATTGGCATTGAATGAGTTTTTAAACTCAAGCGCAAGGCTGGTGATTCAATTGATAGGTACTATGCACTTGATCTTGAAAACTCTACCTTCTTTATGTTGAAAACTCTACCTTTCTCATCACTATGCTTGCAAAAGAGATTGACTTGATATATTGGGAAACCTTCCCTTTTTGCATTAAAATAGCTCCAATAGCATTAGTCCCCATTGCAAGATTCACATAAAAGCATTTCTTCCAATTTGGAGTTTGAAAATTATCCAAGTTTCCCAATACCCCTTTCATTCAGGGAAACACCTCACACCATCCACACAAATGCCCAGGTTTCTAATCAATTTCAAATGTTGATGCCTCTTCCTCATCCATTTCATCCAAAACAAAATTTTAGCTTTTATTTTCTTCCTCCTCTCCCCTTTCATCCTCCATTGGTTTATGTACATCCAACAAAGCAAACAAAATACAGATGAGAGTAACGAAGGGAAAAGCCCAAAGGACATCGAAAAGTAAAACTAGAGGGGGTGATTAATCTAATCAAGAGTAGTCTCTATGCCATTTTCTCATCATGCTTACCTAGTGGATCTTCGTCACTTCGGGTATCTCCCTTCATTGCTCACCCTTCGTCGCTCTCCCTTTGATTAATGAAAAGCACACATTGTGAAGAGAAACCCAAGGCTCCCTTTGATTAAATATGAAAAGCACTCACTATGAAGAAAAACCTCGGGTTTGCGCTATTTCAAAATAAACTTCATCACTTATTCCAAAGGCCTTAAGGAAATCAGGTTTTCAACTATTAACCTTGCAGATGAAATGGAAGATGATGAGGAGGAATTGTTCCTTTAGGAAAATCCTTCTATGATTCAAGTCTTTAAAAAATATGTGTATAGTATTATTCAAGAGTATGAGGATCCTCTTATAAATACAAGGAATGAAGTTGTGCAAAATCAAGCAATTCCAAATGTAGTTCAAAACTAGTGAGGATAGCATTTTGAAGGCCATCTTGGAGCAACCTAGATTTCGGGACAAGTAAGGGAATGGGTAGTATAAAATTATTCAGGACCAATGACATTGTCATCCTAAATTTTCTCATCAAGAAATACCTGAAAGGCAGCAACTTGCTTTAGACAATCCTAATGTATTGGAGGCAAAAGGACAAAAAGTAATCATTTAGGCTGAACTAAGATATGAGAATACGATGAGATGATCTACAAGGGTAGTTGAGGATGAGGTTCAAGAAGGTAATTTAAATATTAAAGGGGAGGCCAAACCCATTAAGGTCAATATTTTTGTGGAAGAAAAATTCAAGCAAAATCTTATTCAGTTATGCAAAGAATTTTAGGACATTTTTTCTTGGGATTATATAGACATGAATTGATCCGGCCATATGCCAACACAAGATAAATTTGAAGATAGATACTAAGCTCGTTATTTAGAAGAGGTTTAGAATGAACCCTAACTTTGGTAAACAGGTCAAATGTGAAGAAATCAGAGTGCAAGCTAACATGAAGTGTGTGCACAAGAGGGGGAGGAGGCACAAAGTACAAAAATATGTCTTGCTTATAAAGTTGCTTATGAGTACAACTAGAGTCACCTCACTCTGTCAGTTAATGTAGACCCATGGACTATTTATATAGCCCCAATTGACTAGGGTTAGGATTTTTCCTCCCCTTCAGGACCATTCACACCTACATGCCCTTATCCACTCCTACATAAGGAGAGTTCATATGCCTATACTCTCAACACCCCCCCTCAATGCCAAGAGGCATTGGAATACAAAGCATAAGATAATTCCCTACCTTAACCCAAAAAATGATGCCTTTATATATCAGGCTACAAGGATGGTTATAGGAAAAAAAAGATACATGACTCATAAGAATTGATCATCGGTGGATTGGGAGGCAAAATGGCCTCCAATTCATTAGGTATTTTATTATGGTTAGGATGTTTATCGATAACATGTCCTGTCTTCTTACATTTATTACATTTCATCTTTTCTAGGAATTTTTTACAACATTTGTTTACAATATGCCCTTTCTTCTTCTTACAAAAAGTACACTTATTGACAACTGTATGCACCAAGACTTGGTCACGGGATGTTGAAGTAGATGTCTGACTGGTGCTTCCTTCTTTGTGATTCCTTTTTTCTTCATCCAAATAGGAATGGATGGTACTTTCCAAGGTAGGATTGGGAATATTAGTAAGAGTTGTTACTAGTGTGGGAAAGACCTTTTTGACATATTTTAAAAGAATGGCAATGGCATCCCCATCATGGATTGATGCTTGCACTGAAGAAAGCTGTGCCATGAGGCCCTTCATATGAGAAATAAAATTTCCCAAGTTTTCTCCTTCTTTATATTCCAAGATGAAGAATTCAATGTTAAGGAAAATCTTAATGTTTTTACTTGTAGCACCATTATTAGAGCTTTTCAAGCTCATCCCATTTCTCCTTGCTAGTGGAGAGCTGATCAACATGATGAATCAAGGATTCATGTAAGTGTAACATGATTATTGATTGAGCACGTTGATCATCCTCCACATCAGAAGGATTTATAAAATCAATAGCTCTAGTCCCTTAAGTGAGAGGCCAATAACCTCTCTCCATTATTTTGTACTTAATGAGTACTAACGAGGGGTGAAAGTCTATGCCATCAAATTTACGAATTTGAGGATGAAGGTCAGCATAGGCTGACGCCATAGGAAGGTCTTACTACTTGCTTAGTGCAATTAGCGGTGTCTAATCCTTTACAAAGAGCCACTATTGCAAGAACAAAAACAATGTAGATTTTACCATTAAAACTGCAAGGATGAGAATGGTTGAAAATCATACATTTAGACTATTTCAAAATAGGACTTAGGCGGTCCTTCCCTTTGACTAACCCTTTTTTTATGTTTGATTGTTTTCCTTGGCTTTAGTGAAGTGAACTTAGACTACACTTCTGGGTCCTCCTAATGATGTGGCTTATTAGAGGAGTTCTTGGTGGAACAAGGCTTATCAATCAACTCTATGATATGGGATGAACTAGAGGAGAGTACAATAATACTCATTTCTCTAATTTACCAATAGCCAAACAGTAAGAAACACTAGCTAAATAAATTAGTAGTGCTAAGAAGCATTTGTACCAACTTCCATTCTTCTACCCATAATAAAGGTCCAATTTCACGAGATTAGTAGTACCCATGGGATGAGAAAAACCTTTGCATTTGAGCTCCATAGGGGATCCTGACAAAGGTTTTTCAGTGATTAGAATCATTGTTGACAATTTCTAGATTTAAAAAATAAGTAAAATGCTCAAACTTGCAAGCTTTTGGCTATAACAAACTATGACCCACAGTTAGGGTTTTGTCTACAACAGATAGTAGAAAGGGAGTTTAGTCAAACCCTCTTAGAGGGAAATGGTCTACTATAGGGGCTACATAAGCCCTATGATGGCCGTTGTGATTGCGCCCCCTACAGTGCATACTATTGTACAAATCCTCTTGCTGCCACAGACTATGCCCGATCTACAAAATGAACAATACTAGGCTGAGTGCACACTAGTGTTAGGGTCTAATGTGACGTATAGCTGCACCCCGAGGTGCTGGACACTTCTCCATAGACACTTCTCCAAAAGAAAGCAGGAAGAGACACAATTTGGTTTGTCCTTCATAAGTCCTCCAAGGTAAGGGATCTCATAGGTAGCTATGTTGGAAGAAGAGGATAAGATGACATGAACAACTCAAGTGCACTTAGTGGAGTAATGAGGCTAAGGGAAGCTAACGATCAGAAGGGGCTCTGATACCATGTGAAGAGAACAGATTGCCAGAAAATTTTAAAGTGTGTGCACAAGAGGGAGAGGAGGCACAAAGTACAAGAACAGGTCTTGCTTATAAAGTTGTTTATGAGTATAACTAGGGTCACCTGACTTTGTCAGTTTATGTAGACCCATGGCCTATTTATATAGCCCTGACTAGCTCGGGTTAGGGTTTTCCCTTCCCCTCAGGACCATTCACACATGCCTGCCCTTATTCATTCCTACATAAGGAGAGTTTATATCCCTATACTCTCAACATCAAAGAGGAAATTGACAAGATTTTGAGAGTTGGGTTCATCAAACCGGTTAATGAGGTTACTTTCTTATCTCGTATTTTTGTGGTGCCTAAGAAGAATGGGAAGATTCAAGTCTATGTGGATTACATGAAATTAAATGCAGCTACCATTCAAATCTCTTTCCAATTCCTTTTATCAACTCTCTCCTTGATGATATGGCAGGCCATGAGATGTACAGTTTTTTGGATGGGTTTTAAAGGTATAATCAAATTAGGATGCATTGGGAAGATATGGATAAGATAGCTTTTATCACTGAGTAGGGAGCATATGTTAGCACATTCATGAACTTCAGATTGAAGAATGGTCCCCCTAAGTTTTAGGGAGCTACTGATAAGACATTTGAGCCATACCTAATAAATTTTATGCAGGTATTTATTGATGATTTTTGTGTTTTTGGCAGCAAGAGTGAGGATTTAAAACACCTCATGTTATATTTTAAAAGATGTTGATGATTAGGCAAGTCATTGAATCCCTTTAGGTTGGTGTTTGTAGAAAAGAGTGGTTTGCTTTTAGGCCACATCTTGTCTGAAGAAGGTATGAGTATAGATCGAAGAAAGATTGCAGTTGTCCAAAAAGCTAAGGCTCTAGTTACTATGCAAGAAGTTATGAGGTTTGTGGGGCAAGTGAAGTGGCATAGAAGGTATTTAAGGTAGTTGTCACATATATGTTCTCCTCTTACAAATTTAACCAAGAAAGGGATGCAATTTGTTTGGAGGGAAGATCACGACAAATCCTTTAATATTCTCAAGAAGATGTTAGTGGTAGCTCCTATATTGCAACCTCCAGCATGGGATTTACCTTTCCATGTTTTTGTTGATACATCTGATCTCGCTTTGGGAGCTATATTGATGCAGGATAAAGTATTCGGATGGTATAGACCAATCTATTATGCTAGTAGAAGATTGAGTACTATTAAAAAGAACTATTAAGTTACAGAAAGAGAAGCACTTGGCATGGTTTTCTCCATGCAAAAATTTAGGCATTATTTGTTGGAAAATAAGGTGATCTTTCATATGGATCATCATACACTTTTATTCCTGATAAATAAACTTCAAATGACAGGTAGATTGGCAAGATGGATGTTACTCTTTTTCAGGACCTACAACGGGCCTAACACTGGCTATAGGCACTAGTCAGGCCTCTATAACACTCACAAGACAACCCCACATGGCCTCACGACCAGGAGTGTGTAAGGGACACACTTCCCTAAGCACTACTATATATATTGGGTTTTTAATGGAGCATAGTCCAAATATTTCCCTTTCTTACTTCTAAGAGGGAGATCCCGTACATCTTGGTATAATATACCACGTAATACAACATAAAGGAGTCACCCCTCTGGCTAAATGTCGTGGTCCCACTACATCTCTCCTACATTGAGAGGATTGGCCTCTCGATGCGCTACTCTAACATAAAGAACATATGAATGATCCCCACTCTTATATATTTTCAGGAATCCAAGAGATTTGATATTTCTTGACAAACTTGCCCCAAGAAACCATTCATCTACCCCTACAGCTCGGCTTTCCTTACACACTCCATGTAGGTCATTGTTTGGAAAGCAATTGCAATGTGTCCATGTTTGATACCACGTTATGCTCAATAAAAATGTGGATGACCATTGTGCTCAAGCATTTTATCATTAGAAACCAACTAGGTGAAGTGCAAAAACAACCCTTCAATGATTTTCCAACTAATCGTACGCACGGTGTTGATAGAGACTAGCACCGAATTTCTTCATGCTACTAGCCTCCTTAATTCAAACAATAATCTTTCCTATATGTTATACATAGACAAATAAATCAAAATTTGTATCATTTTTCAGCAATTAACCACTCTCACCAACCCTCTTCCCTCCTATCGTTTAGGTTTTGCATTTGTTGGGTAGGTGTAGGGTTCATTTTTATGTAATTTTTCCATGTAAATTTTGATAAAACCATACTATAACATGGAAAGAAGGCTTGACTGGGGTTTGATCCTTGTGTAGCAACCTTGTTATATACTCACAAACATAACATGTATTTTTTCCTAAATTGTTAGGTGCAAAAGCTAAATTTTCTCTTATTTTTTATATTTTTTCCATTTATTTATTCATAAAAATGAGATATTTCAAAATTACGAGTTATTACTAATCAAGGACACTTAGCATGATTTTCATATTCATTTCTATCCCATATGACCCCAAAACACTCAACAAAAACCCCAAGTTTCATTACTTTTATCAAAAATTGTAACTTACGGGTTTTGCATGTTTTGTGGAAAATTTTTATATCATTGTATTTTCTAATTTTCTTTCATATTTCAGAGAGAATGCAACATGGAAAATGAAGAACAAACAAAATCAAGCACTTTCTCTAATCATTTTCCATAAAACACAAAAACTGCTCACTTACGCATAGAAACTACAATTCTAAGGCTCATATCTTGTAGACAAGAGGTTGCTAACACTTCTCCTTTTTCGTTGATGCACTCTCTCAACCCCTAGGCTCTCCATTTCTCCAGCATTATCATTTTGTTTGGATTCTTTGTCACAACCCTCTCCCATTTTCTCTTAAATTGATGCATAGGAACAACCGCAAAGAGAAGAGAGGAGAGAGGAGAAAGAAAGACTAGAAAATCAAATTTTAAAATCCTTCATGAAAGCGTGCTAGATCACAGTCATGTCCTTCCTCTTTCTATTCTGATTAAGAAAATCTCTCTCTCTTTCTAAAAAATTGATGATTGAAACGATATCTAGTAGATTTTGAGAGGACACAAAAAAAGTTATGCCCCCCCTCCCTATTCGTCAATTTTTTATTAGTTTTATCTTTGTTTATTAAGCCTACGATGATTAATCTTAAAAATAATCGATTCAGTCTTTTGTTCTCACACTGTCCCGCAAGTAGATATTTCGATTTCGGATAGGCAAATAGACTCAGATTCAAGATCCATCTCGACAGGTGGCTTCGCAGCATCAAAATCCATCAAGTTGACCTCCATCATGCACTTTTTAGCTCCTAGATCTAGTAGTTGTTTTATAATGCCAAACCTTGTGGGGATTAAATAGGGAGCCAAATGACCTCTGATCGACAAATCAAAACTTGCGTTGACTTCCTGACGTCAAAATGCATCTAGGAAAACTCTAGCTTGGCCATCTCTCATCATTTGATTTTTCATAAAAATTTGGTCTTTGGTGTTTCCGGGACACTTCTTGCTCCAAAAACGGCCTTAAATGCATCCAACATGGCTCAAAACCGGCTCCTAAAATCCAGCTCTCATTGGCGACCATGGAATAGGGTAATTCAACCCGTCGAATCCCATGAACAAATCTATACATACATAATCATAAAGACATCAAGCTAATATAAAAATTATGATGAACAACTCACTCTCCTCCGTGATAACATCAAGGCCGGCATGAAATCCACAAGGGATAGGCCCAACATAATCTGACAGAAATCCAAAGTGAGTCTGTAACCAACCGCTTGAACATGAACTGGCTAAAAATCCTATCAAAGGGGTCATCCTAGTGGTGGTTTGAACTACCTACCCAACTTAACACAACTAGACTAGGACCTCCTACTAGGCGAGAACTCCTATAGCCTAGGCATCATATTTTTCTTGTAACACCTTCTTTGTTCAAGATTTTATACTCGCGCATGTAAAAAGGAGGAAGCTCAGCATAGAGTGACCCAAGGAGAACTAGGCATTAGTCTCGGGTCCTATCTTGGTACCCAAGAACCTACCAAGCGCTCACAAGGTGACACGTAATCCTTTTTTAAGGCTCACTTTTATTTTTGCTCCAATCTTCCTTTCTCTTTTCTTTTTTCTGGCAAGCTGTTACCCCTAGGAAGACAAGGTATTGGTCTTGACTTGTCCCCAGGAACCTACCAGGCCTTTGCAACAACTACTTGTAGGGAAAAAAAAAACATTTTTCTTTTCTTTTTCCTATTGAGGGGTTAGACCCCCCTTTTTTACACAGCTCTGTGGGTTTTATTTTTAGATAGATTCAAAACTTGCTATTCTCCTGATATTTTAGTAGGCTGCTCTAGCTGTCTCATACTAGCAATGACTCCTAGGACAACTGCCTAGCAAGCAGGTAGGACAAGGTCACAAGGACTACCCTCTAGCATAGGTTTTTATCACCTAACAATGTCCTAATAGGAGGAATACAACTGCTCAAATCTCCCCCAGATGCAAACATTAGGACTTCATGCCTCGATTGCCGGTCACCAACCATTGAAAAGAAATTAATCCCTACCTACATATAACATTATTTGCTTAAGGAAAAAACTCAAAAAGGAGACAATACCACCTAGAATGGCCACAAAAAACTCCTCCGTAGTGAAGGCTCCCTCCAGTGACTTTGTCAACCTGTGTGAGGCAATCACTAAAACAAAAAACCATTAAACATACCTGCATCAAACAAACTTATGGCCCTCTTGGCCTAAGGAAATATCACAATTCACAGCTAACAAAACCGGCCCTCTTAGCCAAAAGAAATCAAGAATTAAAATCCTTAAAAAAACCTGATTCATCTTGGCCTAATGGAATAAAACAAAACAACTTGTATATATCCTCTCTTGTAAAATATTATTAATATACAACAAGATGCTCCATCCCAAGGAGGAAACAGGGTGCTTGTCCTAAACTAAATGCATTAGATTGTGACCCATGCCTCCTACATAAATAGCAAGAGGTGTATGCATGACGTATCGTCTGGCCAACCTATGGGTCTAAGTTAACAAAGGTAAATGGGTCTCGACACTCTTTGCATCACCCATACTAACCATTGCTTGCCATATAAGGCATGTTCTAATGAAAGGCCCCATAATCAACTAGGTCCTATCTCATCATTAATAGAGATATCCAAACTAGGACCACCGTTGAAGAAAATGTCCTCTTTATAAGCAAAGTTTTCTAACAACTCCACAAAAACTGATTCCAATAACGTGGAACTAGGTATAAAGACACTCTGTCAAAATCGTCGTGCGATAATACATGGAAAGAATGGGATTTCATACTATGTAAGTCCCATTTAGTTGGTTCAATACCAATTATCAGTCCCCCTTTAATAACAACTGTCGGTAATCACCCTTCTTAGCAATATTCAGGCCCATAATTAAATCTTTTTATTATGCCATGTTATTGGTAAATCCATCCCTAAGATAAACATCTAATTTCATCATGACTCTATGCAGGGGATCTCTAATAACTACCCCTATACTCCCTTTCTTGTTGGGACCCTGAGATGCTCCATCAAAGTACAAAGTGTACATCCATAATGGGTTCACATAGCCAGCCATCATCACCTCTACTCGTAATTATGATAGTCAAAATTTAGCATATTTAGAGGATGTACTGAAGGCTCCATCCCACCTTCTTCGTTGAATACAATAGGGATGCTTGTCACGATTCGTAAGTAGTGATGGCAAAAGACTTTGATTTCCTAGAAAATTGATCTATCCTCTTGCTCAATCACTTTATATCCTTACTCCACTAGATAATCTCTCCCTGATGATATCGTTGCTCCAAGTATGGGTATTCCAAATAACAAATAAGTCGCTATTACGCGAGCGGTGATCGAGAACAAGCCTCACTCACAACCCAATAACGAGACGTTAAGGAGTGCCGGTTGGGGTAATTGACTTTGTCGAATGCACAATACAACTTAAAAAATTCAGTTATTCGATCATATATCACAAGCCACACAAAAACAAAACAAAGCCTCTTATAGCTCAACAATTTTAAAAAACCCGTATGCAGGTAGAGCATCACACAACCACAACACAACAAAAATATATTTCCAATAATTCGAAAACAAACCAAGTGAAATATATCATCATACCTTAACAACCATGATCCAACGCTCGGCGCTTTGACATCCAAAGGCTCCAACTTTCAAATTAGCATGACAAGAGCTCACTCTAGCATGCGACCCTCCACTCTCCTCTCTCACAAAATACAATTGTAATCAAGGGGGAAGGCCCTTAACTCTCCATTCTTATATTTTTATATAGTTTTCTATCCACACTCACACACATTAGGGTTTTTTCTTTCCACTTTTGGCTTTTGCTTTTCTAGTGCTTTTCATTATTTTTGTTTTTTCTACTCTATGCCTATTTGCAACTTGTTTGGATCATAACTTCGTCATTTGAACTCCGAATATAGTTGTTCGGGTACTCAAAACAATTGAAACACATTTGGTCGACAAGCCCATGTGGGCAGAATTACGAAAATCTGTCATAATCGAGCAAAAATATTGATTTTCGTAAATCACATCATTTTTCTCCATCTTTTATCTTGGACGACTTATTCCTTTCCTTGGCCTATTGTTCTTGTAATTTCACACACTGTCACCACACATGTTCTCTTTTCCTTCAAGAAATACTTGTTGACGATGTAAAATGTACGATCTTTTCCTTTGATCCTCGACTCTTCAAAATAAGCATTCTCTGGATATGAACCTGTTTTTTATGCACTGTGCCCTAGCAGGAATATGGTTTTTTGAAATGAACTTCGTGCCCAATCATTCATGATTTGAAAAAATATGCAATGTTGGATCCACGATATACAACAAATTACTGAAGAAGTTGTGCCTAGCCTATCTAGATGTGATAGTGCATCATGCAAAATGCAAACAAAATTCCTTAATTAATTAAAAATTTCTTATCCTCACTGGACCTCATGGGAAATCAAGTCATCCACAAATGTGTCAAAAACAGCTCGTAAGAGATCCGCACGCTAGAGATTGGACCATCCATCCTCTGGAGTCTCTAAATCCACATTGCTCAAAGAGATATATAAGGCAAATCTCTATTGATGATATTTCACCCAAAAGGATGGAGGAGGTGACACCAATTTAGTATAATGAACAAAATCATTCTGCACACAATCCATCCGCTGAAGGCGATCAACCTTAGTTGAGAACCCATCACAGAGCTTAGCCTTATGTTGCAACTCATTAAGCTCCTTTTGGGATGACACAATAGAAGATACAGGAGCAGGAGGGAAAACAGAAAGAACATCCAACTTCTGATTAAGTTCTTCAATGAGTTTTTGTTGGGACTCTACAATGTCGTGAGACTGCTGGAGCTGACCCTCACTGGTAGCAAGCTTACTAGCCAAAGTGACCATCTCTGCAAGGGCAGAATTCTTCTCAAGCATCAAAGATGCATTCTCCTCCTCTAGTTTAACAACCTTAGCTTCTAGCTCCCAAATAGTGACCTTCTGTGAATCCATTAAGGCTGTGGCAGTAGTCATCTGATTGTGGATATCACTGAGGGTAGCCCTTTCTGAAGACAAATTCTCCAGTGCCTTACTCAATTGACTAGTGAGGGAATCCACCTTGTCTTGCATGGAAGTGTAAACACTGGTGTACAGTGTCTAAAGATAGGAAGTAAGGGAAGTTCCCAGAGTAGACTGGACATTGGAAACCATCTGTGGAAGCATGGGTCCAACTAAAATGGTTTGTAATGATGAAGGGATTTGTGAATCTAATTTTCCTTCCTTTTGAGCGGCAAACACTACAAGGAATTGGGCAATTAGCGACGCCGATTAGCGACGGCTGATATCGGCGTCGCTATTGGTGTCGCTATTTGCGTCGCCAATAGCGACGCCGCAGGAAAAAAAGCGCGGCCAAAACCAGAGCGCCGTTTTCATTTCTTTTTCTTCGCCTTTTGAGAGCGAGAGCGAGGGAGAGAGCGAAGGCTTTGTGAGAGAAGAAGAGGAAGAGACTTGCTACCACCGCCGCCACCACCGCCGTTGTTCGTGAAGGAGAGGATGGAGCCCCGAGAGGAACACCAAGGAAAAGGGAATTCTCTTGCAAGAAAATCTATCTTGTAACATCAACAAGCTTGTTTATCATGTTTCATATGATCACAATGAAGAAAAGAACACCAGGCACAACAAATCTTCATGCAGCATCATGTAAATCTCCCACGGTTTTTAATAGAATCAACCATATTCTTCAACATCCTCATAAAATCCATCAATGGAACAAAGAAATCAAAGAAGTACACCATCTTGAATGGAAATATATCACATAGTATTCATCTTCAATATCTTCATAGTCTTCTCTCTCAATCTCTCTTATACAATCACTCTGTTTGAGTATAATTGGCTATCTCTGACTCTCTCTCACTCACTCCATCAATAATACATCATATCCTCACTACAATCTCTCAAAATCACTCTCAATAATCACTCTTAGGTCGTGGATACCCCTCCCAAGAGGTATGTCTGATATGAAGAGTCACCAGAGCCACTACAGTGTCTCTTCACAGCTCACTACTGTCACTTCACTCTAGTCTTCTCTTGAGTCTTCAGCAGCTACTTCTTCCACTTCCTTCAGCTCTTTTGCACTTGTATTCACCTCTTTCCAAGGCTAGAAAACTTTCCCAAAAATCACATACATTCCACAGAACAGTCTACAGAACAGTACCAGAACAGCTACAGTACAGAACAGAAACAGAATAGAACAGAAGCAGAAGCTCTACAGAAGACCTACAGAAGGTTACAGAAGGTCATCAAATCCTCATAACTCACTCTCAAACCATTCCAAACTCTCACAAACCATTCACTAAGCTTTCACAATATCTCATTCTTCATCAATCAATACTCCATCCCTCCTTACAGAAGACAATCAGAACAAAACAGACCAAAACAGAAGGTATACAGAACCATTCAGAACCTATCAGAACATCACAGAACCATCAACAAACATCATGAACTTCCAAAACACTCTCAATATCATCCAAAACACTCTCAAACCACTTCCAAATCAATCAATCATCCCATAAAATCAACCATTCAGCTCTCAAAAACAACAAAAATCTGCCAAAAAACAAGTCATTTCAACACTCAACATATCCCCACACTTAAAAAGGAAGCGTCCTCGCGACCTAGGAAAAAGGTAATACAAGTTCATTGAAAAGCTTCACTTTGATCTTCAATATCTTTTCACAAAGAATCCATCCAACACGACCCCAACTTATAACCTGTTTCTGATATAAAAATACAAAGAAAGGAAAACTCTTTTATACGTTAACACCTCTTATCAAACTAAAAATCACAACAAATTTGTAAAGGATATAAGAGTTTGCTTCTTCTTCATCAGCATCAGCTTCAACTCTCCAACCACGACCCCATCTCGACAAATCTCCAAAACATAGCTCGTACACAAGATCCAATAGGAAACCACCACGTTTGTTTGACATACATGAACTCACAACACAAACACACAACACAACCATCTGAATGACTTCTTCAAAAAGAAGAGTTTTGGCATTAAAAAGCTTGCACCATACATTGGAAAGGTATCAATGAAGATGATCCCTCTTAAAAGATTGATGTTGTCGGAATCGATCCATAGATAAGGATTCATCTACAAAGTTTTTAGGAGGATTTTGGAAAAATTGGAGACAGCACATCCTTTCCAACAGGACCAGGTATCTGCTAGGCAAACAGAGGGCATGAAAATACAGTATCTCCAGCTGTTGAGAATCAATGCTAACATTGACATTCATGCACAACTTTGGAATAGGCTTTGAATCAGTATGAGAGTGCCTATGCATATACGCCAGGTACCAAGCAAAGTGAGCAGTTAATCTCACTGAGGGATCTGCAGACTGTGAATATTGTTGGGCAAAATGAACATAGTTTTGATAAGCTTGACTTGAAGCTGTCCATTCCCCTGGAATTACTGGCCAATTAATCTGCGGTCCTGTAAGGCAATCATCCGAACTCCATCCCCTTCTTCTGGAAATCTGATTATCAAAACCGTCACAGTCACTAACCAACTGAGGTGGTTGAGATATGGAAGTGTTAGGAGAGGGTAATGGAATGAGGGAAAGTGGATGTAGGGAAGGATAGGAAAAATCATAAAAGGAAGAAAAGGTTAAAGAAGGAGTGGCAGAAATTTGTAAGGAATCACGAAGGAAAGGTGTTAATTGATAAATAGGAAATGTAGAGGGTACATTAATGAGGGGTGAAGAACAAGGTGGAGAAGGGGAAAATACCCTATCCTCAATAAAGGAATAGTAAGTGAAAATAGGAATTTGAGGGAAATTGGAAGGTTGGAAAAGAAGTGGTAAAATTACTGTGGAATTAGTTTAACAAAGGGAAAAATATATAGCATAGCGGTGAGCCAATTGTTGGTAATAAAGGAGGGTAGGAACAGAAGGTCCTAAGAGAGATCGTCTCTGATAGGCATCAAAGAAGATAGCATCAAACGGATTATGTTTGGAAAGATAGGTTAAGAGATCCATCCTCAGTTGATTAGTACTCTGTACAAAGGTAGGAGCTATGTTTTGTCTTTGATTGAGGACCACCAAATCAATCATGGGATGCCACGAACTATCCTGACAATCAGCTACTTTGGAGGAATAACTTTGAAACATATCAGCTATGCGCAACTCCAAATGATTGACATATAGAACAGCCTGTAAGACCACATCCCCCACATACCATGCCATATCTACCTCATCTGGAATTAACAAATCTCCACGGAGATACATGTATGACATCAACATGGTGTCTGGCGTGACAGAATCTTCAAAGAGCATTCTGACTACCTCTGTCAACAACTCAGCAGACCAAGCTCCACTCCAGCCATCCTCTGGAAAAGGTAAATCCATCGTGGAAAGCTTCATATAGAAGACCAGCTTCTGCAAGTGGTAGTGGACAAAGAAAGAATGGTCAAGTAAGACATATTCCTGAAATTGTTCAAAGGTAGACCATAACAAGTCCATTCTGGATTGCAATCTTTCCACTTTGTCTTGGAATAAAGGGCACAAAGTAGCCTGTCTCTGGAGGGCAGCCAAGTCCTGCTGTGAAAGAGAAGGAATTAATGAAACAGAAGGGCTGGGAGGAACAGAGCGAGACTTTGCAAGCTGATCTTGCAACTGCTGGATTTGGGAGGCTTGGTTGGCCACTGTGTCATTAGCCATCTGTAAAGCTAAAAGCTTGTCATCTAAAAGAACTTGGAATTCTTTTGCTTCGCTGGACATCCTCTCCTTCTCTGCTGAAAGGCTAGTAACCTGTGACTGAGCCTCGAATAACTGGGTCTTTAATGAAGAAATCTCATCACTTTGAATGGCAACCAGTTGGGTTTGCTGTTCCATTTGCTTAAATAGATCTGCTAGGGTATCCTTAGCAGAAGCTAACTCAGATGTTGCCTTATGCAATTGGTCTTTGGACTGCATGAGCTCCTCATAGAAAGATGCGTACAGTTGTTGAACACAGGCTGTCACTGACAACTCAATGGAACTTTGAATATCCTTGCAGAGGAAAGAAATGGCATCTCCTGAGACGAGACTGTTCAGGGAGGGAACTGAGATCTCCAAGGATCCTTCTCTATGTGCTCGGAACAGATTATTGCAAGTGAGATACCCAGGGAGTTCACTGCCAGAAGTAGCAGGGATAGACACTGAGGGAAGTACAGCAGGGGCTTTGTCCGCTACCCGCTTCAAGCGTTTGCATTGGATCACTAGGGGAGGCGGAGAATCATCATCTTCAATGTCAATAGGTGCTGACTCTTCTGAAGGTGGAGGAGGAGGTACTGGATCTGATGGAGGAGGTGGAGGCACAGTCTTCTGTAAACCTGAATAGGTCAAGAAGGCAGACAAATATGATCCATAGGTAACATTGGTAACATTACCCCTCGTGACTTTAACAAAATGCTGATCCATCTTAGTAAGGAGGTATGTGCTCCAATCAATGGCAACTCCTTTTAGCACCATCCTGGAAGCTGTGAAAAGCTCTTTGGACAAATAGTGGGATGGCGTTTTGGCAGGCATGAACCTGTCCTGAAGGAACTGGCACATGGTCTTCCATACGGGATCAGTAATCATAGAAAACGAAACTCCTGAAGAGTTTATCACTTTCTTAATATCAAGGACTTCCCTTGTCTGCTTCTGCAACAGTTTGAGGATCTCTTCATTAGAGAAGAGCTGACGAGTGGTCACAAAAGGTTCTCCTTTGGAGGGAAGAGACAGAGCCTTCCCTAAGCCTCGAGATGTCAATGTCATAGACATTCCTTGGACTACGCCTGTCTTCTTGCTGTAAGAGGCCAGGAACTCATCACATACGGACGGATCCTCTGGAAGTAATGGAAAAGGAGTGGCCACAAAAGCAGCAAGTCCTGCCTTCGTGAGGGGCTCAAAAGTAAGTAGGGACGAGTAATCCCTACTAACTAATGGGACGTACTGGATAGGGGGAGGAGCATGAGAAGGCGCCATTCAGATGGTTACACACACACCACAACCACAGACAATCAAAGAGAATGCTTGCAAAGCAACAGACAAAAAACCAAGGATAAGAGAATTACCAATCAAACGTGACTCGACCTACTAACCCCAAGCAAACCACATCCTAGAAAAAATTTGACATGACCTCGAGACAAATGCGACTGAAAGCTTCATGCGATGCATCAGACAAACACCCTGAACCCCGTATCAGGCAATAAAAGAAAAAAAAAACTACATACCGTACCCGTAACCGTAACTAAGACATGAAACCAAAACCATACCATATCCAACACAACATCTGTGATAGAACCAAGACTGGACCATGGAAAATAACACTAATGACTGCGTATACCCATCCCACGAAACGGTTCATTAAAAAAGGGATTAAGTGCAGTGAGGGGGGATTTAATTTAGTGAAGGGTTGATTTTAATCAATTATTAAAAATGGGTGAAGTTTTATTAGGTGATAAACCTTAATAAGAAAACGGCGGTTCCTTATTATAATTTTAATTACCAATTATTAGGTTAAACCGGTGCAGTTATACGATTCCCGGACTTCGATTCCCGACTGGGTCTCTAAATGCAATTCATTGATTATAATTTAAGGTGATGTGGAGCGCTTTTTTGCCAGCGCGTGCTCATGTGACGGCTGGTTTATTTTAATTAAAATTTTAGAGTGCCTTTTTAGCGCACGTAGCGCGTGCTAAGTGAACGGCTGGTTTATTTTAATTTAAAAAAATGTGTGTATAGCGCGAATGCGCGTGCCATGGTGGTAGTTAGGTTTGATTTAGGTTAAATAGTGGTTTGTTGGTTTGTGTGTGTGTCTGGTGGTTTTGTTTTTTTTTTTTCAATATTAACCGTGGGTTTTGGGGTAGCTTGTGTTTTTTTTTTTGTGTATTAAAAAAACGAATAAAAGGGGAATACCTGGTAGTGGGTGTATGAAAATGCAAAGAATGCGCTTCTCCGCTATCCAAAAATATCTGGATGTTTTTCGCTAGACGGTTAGTTGGTGTGTTGAAGGAAAAAGGTTTGACTGATTATTGTATTGTATTTTTAAGGAATGTAGGGGGAAAATTAAATATTATGATAGCTAAGAAAAAGATACCAAAAATAAATAAAAATGGGAAGGAAAGGGTTAGGAATTTTTCAGAAATTAATTGGAAATTTTTTAGCATGTTAAAGGAAATTTTAGCATATTTTTGGGTATTTTGAAAGATTTTGGAATTTAAAAAGAGGCAAAAATATTTTTTCCTGAAATTTAAAGGTGGAGAAAAAGAGGGCCATGGATTGCAAAAATAAAAGGAAAGGTTTCTAGATTTTCTGTAATTTTTCAGAATATAAAGTGGTTGTTTTAATGATTTATTTATATTTTTCAATGTTTTTGTGTGTTTTTTGTTTAGTTGTTATTTAAATCGAAAAAAGGATTTACGGGTGTGTTAATTAAAAAGCTGGGAAAAATACCCAGGAACAGGCTGTGTGGCAGCTGCGTGGTCAGCAACCAATGATCAAAAGCCGACAACCGCGTACAATCAATCACGAACAGTCTCCAGCTCCCACACATGCGTACACACTTGCGCGTGTGTCGACGTCTCGAGGGAGAACGGGGGTATATGTGGATGTCTGCGGGGGGGACGGGGTGTAAGGAGAGTGTGATGGTGGGACTGGGGGCTTGCAGGGAGTTGTCTATGGTTATCTGCGTGGGAACAGTGGTTAGAGGGGGGTGGTTTGGTGGGTTGGTTTGTTTGCTGGGGGAAATGTGGGGCGTAGATAAAGAGATGGTTTGGTGTGTGTGGGTGAAGGTAGGGGGGAAAGGGGGCTTAGGGAAAGGGGTGTTTGGGCTTGTGTGGGGGTGTGGGTATGTGTGTGGTGGGAAGGGGGGTTAGTGGGGGGGTTAGCGGTTTTGGGTGGGTTAGCTGGGGGGAATGGGGGCTTGGAAGGGGGGTTGGTGGGAAGGACACGTGGAGGGGAGGAGAGGCATGGGCACGTGGTGGGAAGGAGCCGGCAGCGGGCGCGGGATGCGACAGGGCACCGTGGTATGGCGGACAGGGCGGCAGGCAGGGAGGGCGTAGGACAGCGTCGTCGAGGAGGCGGCCGTCCACGTGGCGAAGGCGAGGCGGCTCAGGCACGAGCGACCTGGCGGGTGACAAGGCACGACGACCTAGGCCTCCTGCACGGCGACCTAGCGGGTAGAGGACGTCGAGGTGGGGACGCGGCACAGGCGACGAGGGCAACGATGGCGGGGCGCAGGCTGACGAGGGCGGCGACCAGGCGGCGAGGGCGACGAGCAATGGAGGAGTGAAGGAGGCGAAGGAGTGGGAGGAAGAGAAGGAGTGGGGGGAGGGGAAGGAGGAGAGGGAGAAGAAGGAGGAGTGGAGAACGCAGGGAGAGGAGGGCGCTGCTGAGAGGTGGTAGAGGGGAAGGAGAGGAGGAAGGAGGAGAAGGGAGATGGAGAGGGCGTCGTGAGGGAGGAGAGAAGGAGGGGAGGATGAGAGAGGAGAAGAAGGGAAGGAGAGGAGGTGGAGATGGAGGGAGAAGAGGGAGGAGGGAGAGGAAGGAGAGGAGAGGGAGGGTACGTAGAGAAGGAGAGAGAAAGAAAGGGAGAGTGGGGGAAGGCAGTTGGGGTGGGGGGGGTCGGGGTAGGGGGGGATAGGAAAGGGCATTGGGGGGGGGTGGAAAAAGGGGGAAAGGGGATGGGCAGGGTGGATGGGCAGGGGCAATGGGCGGGTGGGTAGTGGAAATAGGGGTGGGCAAGGGCAATGGGCGGGACCTAAAAAAAAAAAAAAAGGCGTATCCCCGTCCCGCGCACGTGCGCGGGGCGGGGTAAAAAAATTTGCCGTGACGGGATTGGAATGGCGCGAGGAAGATGGTACGGGTTACGCCGACACGACCGGGGCGCGTGGAGACGCGTTAAATCGAAAACGGGCGCGTTCACGCGCAAAACGAGCGCAAGAAAAAAATGAAAAAATAAAGAAAAATTAATAACTCCCAATCCGGATGTCAAAAAGAAATATCGTAAAAACAAAAAGTGGGAAGGACGACAGGGGGGAAACAAGAAAAATATGGGACGGGGGTTCCGGGAGGGGTAAAGGGCAGTCACGTGCAAAAAACACAAAAAACGAACCAAAAACGCAATTTAAAAATTAATATCGAAAGATCCGTGCATCGGAATGAGGTACAGAAAAAAGGAAAACCGTGCAGAAAGATGTGCCCGACAATCCTATCACATCAAAACATAATCCCGACTGAGATAAGACACGTTCACATGGGAAAAACCCAAAAAACAAACCCAAAAATGGAATCGGAAATTAATATCGGACGAACCGTTTACCGGAATGACATGCAGTAAGAAGGAAAAAATGTCTGCAGAAAGGAGTGGCACAGGGTGATCACGTTAAAACGTAGTTCCGGCGGAAATAGGAGGGGTTCACATGTGAAAAACTCCAAAAATACTCCCGAAAACTCATTTAAAAAATTAATAAGTAAAAATCCAAAAGTCGAAAAAGGGTGGAGGAAAAAGGAAAAAGGTAGGGGAAGGCACAGGGGACACGACTGTCAAATCAAATTGGAATTCCAATGCAAATAGGGTAGGTTCACATGGAAAAATGTCAAAAATAAGCACGAAAAAGTCGTGAAAACCCCGGAAAATTAATAACGGGCAAACCGTGTATCGGAATGATGCGGAAAAAAAAGAAAAAATGTCAGGGGAAAAGCGCTGGTCAGGGCTATGATGTCGGATCACGGTTTCGAAAAAAGAAAAGTGCGTTCACATGGAAAACCGTCTAAATTGCGTAAAATGCTTCAAAAATTAATAACTCAAAAACCGTGCACCGGAACAGGGGTAGGTAAAAAGGAAAAATGATCAATTCAAAGGGAGAAACAGGGCTATAAGGTTGGATTTGGACCTTGGTGAACATAGGGTGCATTTACATAGCAGGACCTCAAAATCAGGGAATGAAGGAAAACTGCAAGGAAACAGCCCCAAGGGTGGGTGGGAAGGGATCCCAGGAGGGTAAAAGCAAGTCATGGCATACATGCATCAGCAAGATAAGGCATAGGCAAAGGATATGCATGGTAGACGCGCAGGGACGCGTCCCCACACTTAAGACCTTAACGGATAGGGTTAACCGAACAACAGGGACCTAGGACCACGCCACAGACCATCCACTAACGTCCCTACACTTAAAACATGACCAGCACGAAGAAACCAAAGTTGTAGGGTTAGAAAAACTTGGCCCGTTTCGTCAAGAATCAAGGTTGAGTATCGATGGCACGTCCACTGTGGTTGTCGGCGCTGGAGGGACCAAGGCATCTTTACAGCACACGTTCGTCATGGCAGGGACCACGCGGCAGCACCCAGGGAGGTAGCTGATGGAAGGAATCGTAGAAAATGCATTGTCGATGATAAGGGATATTGCACTCAACTCACAGTCACTCAATTGGAATGAAAGAACAGTCATTCGCCCCATGACTAATATCACTCGAGGAAGAATGATTAAAAACCCATATCTCATACCCAGTTGAGGCATCAACAAGGGGGAATGGTGCAGAAGGAGTATGCCAGGGTGCACAGTTGATGGTGCATTAGTGCATCCAACCCGTCTGGCATAAGTGCAAGGGGGAAAGGCAAGGGAGCCTTACAGTGCAGTGTACAGAATAGGGTGATGTGTCTTGTGATGACGGCAAAAACCCATCTCGTGGGTGCATAGGGAAACGGGAACATACATGACTCCAAGTGTCGTAACATCCCTCAATTTCACCTCGCGGTAATTGATTGAAGAAACTCCAGTCACACTCAACCCACCCTCTGTCTCACGCTCTGTTGATAAATACAGAAGGGCAGCCTTTTCCTGAAACCCATTGATGTAATCCTCTCAATCACTTGTGCAAAGGGTGTATGCCTTGTGCGCAGTTGATGGTGCAACAGTGCATCCCGCCCTGTGCCGGCATACGGTGCGAGAAGGAAGGCCAGGGAGCCTTATGGTGCAGTGCACAGAAACAAATTGTGCTTGGTGCTTTGAGAGGCCCATCCCGTGCGTGCAACACTCCATTCACACTTCTCACCTCTCATTTGATTTGAAGGGAAAAGACTGGTCTCTCGCCCCACCCTCTGTCTCACTCTCTGTTGATAGATACAGAACAGAGGGCAACCATACTCACTTCCCCATCCGGTTAGGATGAAAGCTCACATCACTCGATTGTTTGTCGATGAAGATCGCGTCATCAGTTGTTGAAGAGGCGTACCCAGGGAGGTAGCCATCAAATCGAACATTGTGTTGGATAGAAACATGTTGTCTGCTAGAGGACAGGTACTCACTTTGCAGAAAGACCCATGACACAGCGTACCAAGGGAGGCAGCGTCGGAATTGGATCCTAGGGATATCAATTAATGAATCCGCTTTTTGGACTGCTGGGTGTTACCACCTTTTCCACAGCCAGCTTCTCACCCAAGGGTGTTTACCACCTTTTCTTGGAACGAGGCCTGCTATGATAGGGAATTGCTTCCTTTTCTCTCATAACAGATTTGTTTCATTTTTTTTTCTTCTGTTTTTATTTTTATTTTTCTTATTTTCCCCTATTCCCGAGGGTGTTTCCACCTTTTCTCGAAGAATAAGTCGGCATGACAGGGACCTAAGTCCTTTTCTCCCATGACCGATATGTTTTGTTTTTTTTTTCTTTTTCTTTTTCTTTTTCTTTTTCTTTTCGAATTGAGCAAGAGAATGGTAGAACTACCATTTGTCAGAACCCACCTCGCCACTGATGCTGGTGGAAAATAGAGGACAAGAGATCAAGGCTGAAAGGGGGGTGTGAGGGGACAGAGGGTTGCGTCCACCTCATCTTAAGTGATTGAAGAACGGCTATCAGAAGTGGCATCATAAGAAGTACAGTGCTGTGCCAACGAGGGAAAGGATCAAGTGACCGTAATTGTCAAGATCCCCAAGGAGGGAAGTACTTCTTCAGGCGATATCCATTTATCAGAAAGGGATCATCAGAGGCATCAACGGTCTGTACTTGAACAGAACCATTAGGGTTGACTGCAAGTACCTTATAGGGGCCCATCCACCGCTGTTGGAGCTTGCCAGGAAACTTGCCAAAGCGTGAATCATAGGCTAGGACCAAATCACCTTCTTTGAACTCCTTGTGCTTGATGAAACTGTCATGGTAAGCCTTGCGTCGAGCTTGCGTGGCTTCCATGCACTGTAGAGCCATCCTACGAATTTCGTCCAAACATTCCAAGTGCAGGAGACGGCATTGCAGTGAATCATCATCCCCCAAACGCTCTTTGATCGCCACTCTCAAAGAGGGTAGTTCCAGTTCAACAGGAAAAACTGCTTCTGTACCATACACCAGCTGGAAAGGTGTCTGTCCCGTTGCTGCTTTATGAGAGGTTTTGTACGCCTAGAGGGCCTCTGTAAGTGGATCGTCCCAATCACGATGATGTGCAGCAATTGTTCTTGTCAGAATCGAGCAGAGGATGCGATTGGTGACTTCGACTTGGCCGTTGGCTCTGGGGTAATAAGGAGTGGACTTGCGATGGCGGATCTTATACAACTCTGTCAACTCTTCCATGACTTTGTTAAGGAAATGAGTGCCTCTGTCACTTACCAGCTCTAAGGGACTGCCAAAACGGGTGATGATATTCTCGTACATGAACAGGGCCACGCTGTTACCATCGTCCCGCTTAAGGGCTTTAGCTTCACACCACTTTGTGACATAATCCGTACATACGAGGATGTATCGGTTCTGTTTCCTTCTGGTAGGAGGATCAATTGGACCTACGAAGTCAATGCCCCACTTCTCAAACGGCTTCAACGGAAGGATAGGTTGCAATGGCATGGCACTTGTCTTGGTGGGTTTCCCCATTCTTTGACAAGCATCACATCTTTTACAGTAATCATAGGAATCCTTGTGGATGGTAGGCCACCAGTATCCTGCTAGCAGAGCCTTCCTGGCTGTAGCTTCTCCTGCAAAGTGACCTCCACATAGCTCGTCGTGGCAAGCCTTCAAAACAATCCCAATCTCATCTCCTGCAACACATCTTTGGAGCACTTCATCTTTGCCTTTCTTGTACAGTGCACCACCTAGCAGGGTGTATGGGGCTGATTCTAGCATGAGCTTCTTCCTTTCCCGACTAGAAATACCAGGAGGGTACTGCTGGGTTGCCAGCAGATTGGCAATGTCTGCATACCACGGAGTTACAGTTTCCACCAAGAATAGGGAAGCATCAGGGAGGTCTGGATCATCCTGCTCCTCATCTGCAGTTTGTGGGATTCGCGACAGATGATCAGCCAAGACATGGGAACGACCACGCTTAGTAATCACCTCAAAATCAAACTCCTGGAATAGAAGGAGCCATCTCATCATTCGTCCTTTCACATCTGCTTTGTTCATTAAGAAGGACAGGGCCTCATAATCCACATAAAATTTAAAGTGGGTAGATAGAAGGTAATGGTGAAACTTCTCCAGGGCAAACACCATTGCCAAGCACTCCAGCTCGGTCACTGTATAGTTTTGTTCCCTATCAGTGACTTTTCGGCTTGCATAATAGATCGGTTGATCCAGCTTCGAGGAGCCCTTTTGGCAGAGGACAGCACCTAAGCCTTCAATTGATGCATCAGTGTGTACATGGAACTCTTTCGTCCAATCAGGAGGTTGCAGGATGGGTGCCTCTATCAGACACTGCTTCAGAGTGTGGAAGGCTTTGTCACATTCTTCCGTCCAAGTAAACTCTGCATCTTTCCTCAGGAGCTTATGCAAGGATGTTGCCTTTGTCGCAAAATGGGCTATGAACCTTCTGTAGTAACCCACATGGCCTAGGAATCCCCTCAACTGTTTGAGGTTGGTGGGTGCTTGCAGAGCTGCGATCTTTTCGATCTTTGCAGGGTCTGTTGATATCCCTTGTGCAGAGACAATGTGGCCCAACAGGACTCCAGAAGAAACCCCAAAGATGCATTTGTCGGGGTTGAGGGAAATCCCATACTCCCGGCATCGGTCAAAACATTGTTCCAGATGTCCCCAGTGTTCACTGATCAAACTGTAGACACAGAAGTCATCCAAATATACCTCAATGAAGTCATGCAGATGATTTTGAAATGCAGCCATCATGACTCGTTGGAAAGTAGCAGGGGCATTGCAGAGCCCAAATGGCATCACTCGGTAAGCGTAAGTCCCCCATTTTGTGGTGAAGGTTGTTTTGGATTGGTCTTCTTCTGCGATTTGGACTTGGTTGTATCCACTGAATCCATCCAGAAGAGAATAAAGCTCATGTCCTGCCACTGTGTCCAACAGTTGGTCTGTGAAAGGGATAGGAAAATGATCCTTCTTTGTCTTGGAATTAAGCTTTCGAAAATCCACACATATTCGCAATTTGCCATTCTTCTTGGGTACAACCACAATGGGTGAAACCCATTCACTGTTTGCCACTGGATAGATGAACTCGGCTTCTAGAAGCTTCAACAGCTCCGCTTTCACCAATGTGGAATAATTCGGGTTCATTCGCCTCTGTCGTTGCCGTACTGGCTTGGCATCAGGCTCCAAGTCAATATGATGTTGACATATTGTGGGATCAATCCCCTTCAGGTCTTTGTAAGACCATGCAAACACGTCCAAATTTTCTTTCAACAAGTTATACAAGGTTAACAACTCCTCTTCTGGGAGACTGCTACCCACCTTCAAGTGGCGTTCAGTGCCTTCTGCATCCACAAAGGTTAACTGCCTTTCACCTTCTACTTCACGGATGAAGGTCCCGCGGACTGCTTCTGGGTAGAGATCCGACTCCTTCAAGGGAGTGGTATCCTCTTCGGAAGTCCCACTAGAACCAACTTCTTCTTTTGGTGGAGACTTAGGTTGCTCCTTGAGATGTTGAAATGGGGTAAGAGCTGTTTTGGGTTTGGTGTCAAAATTAATTACCTCTTGACTTGAAGACTCCTCTTCTGAAGATGACACATCCAGAAACGTCACATAGCAGGGACCCTCTAATTTCTGTTGGGTTTGTGGGACTGGTGCTTGTTGGCACGGTGCATCATCATCATCTTTCTTTGGCAAGGATGGGTTAGGACGGCATGAGCCACACTTAAAAGACGGCTTGCTCTTCTTAATCCATTTCTTATAAAGGTTTTGCATAGAAGATCCATTTACCAGACCAAATGGTACCATTGCCATTCTGTCCCATAGCATGAGCTCATCGGCTTCTAATACTTCTGGAAATTCTTCTTCAATTGTATCCTCTTCAGGTGGGATAGATTCTTCCATTTCACTTTCATAATCCTCTTCGTCCATATCATATCCATCCTCTTCTGTCTCTGTCTCTGCTTCTGCTTCTGTTTCTGCTTCTGCTTCTGTGTCTGCTTCTGCTTCTGCTTCTGTTTCTGCTTCTGTAGGAGCTCTGTAACAGAAGAACAGATTCTCTGGTTCCTCTCCTGCCTTTGTCTCTGGCTCTGCTGTGGCCATAAAACAGGGAGAGCAGTACATCCATGCTTCTATCTCACTGTCAGAAGTGATTTCAGAAGGCATTCCTGATGCAGGCAGGAAGTATTCACCCATTGATAATGGCTTTGCATCTTTTGGAAGTCGGCTTACAGTATCCACTATTAAGGAATGTGCCACTGTTTTCTTGGGAAGGATCTGTTTGACAGCATCTTCATTTGCTGATGTTCCATCTATAGCCTCGTTAGGGGAGTCAGAAGATAATTCCAAGGAGGAGGATCCATGTCCTTTTTGAGAACCATACAGTTTCAGCACCACTTTGTTGGGTCCTCTACCCAAGGTCAAAGTTCCTTTAAACCAATCCGTCCTTGCTCTGGCTTCAAAAAGCCATGGTCTACCTAGTAACAGAGGATAGGATGTACCATAATAGTTTGGCTTCACCACCAAATAGGTCAGTCAATAATCTTTTCCAGCCACAGTAGTCTTCACATATGGGAGAATGCCCAAAGGCTTGATTCTGCTCTGATCCGCCAGTCTGATGAGCCATTGGGTTGGTTGCACACCTTGTAAGCCTAGATCCTTCATCGTCACATCCGTCATAATGTTTATTGATGAACCTCCATCAATCAGTGCATTTGCAATGAAGCAGCCTTCTATCCACACGCCAGTCTCTGGGGTACCCGGATCTAGGAAAGCATTAGCCACATCCACTTCTTTTACAGGCTCTGGAGCCTTGTTGGACTTTGTCACTGTTGAGGGAGCAATCCTTAAACCACGTCTTTTTGTCAGTATACTTTTAAATCTTTTCCGGCAACTGGGGGACAACATCAATAATTGTCAGAATGTGAGGTTTGGTTTAAAGGTATCTAGATCTCTGACTAGATCGTATTCCTTAATAGGATCCACTGGCTTCTCTAATCGATTAGGGAATGGGGCAACACCCATTTTCATTTTCCCTCTTTCTTCCAACAGAGGAATTACAGGAACTTCTTCTGCCAATTGGGGCACTTCCTCCTCTTCTGTATCCTGGACCTCTGGTCCTGTCTCTGCAACTGTCTCTGTAACTCTCTGTGGCACTGTAGGGCTCTGTACGGCACTGTTAGGCTCTGTTCTGTTCTGTTCTTCTAGTGAAAGATTGAACTTCACTGTTCTGGCAGGAGGGTTATTTTCTTTCTGGGTAGGTGGTTCCCTCTACTTTGCACGCGTGATGGCAGCAACTTCCAATTCCACCAAATTGGAGGTAGGCTCTTGGGCCTTGGACGGACTATCAGTAGCACTATTTTTCACTGGGGCTGGGCTTGGACAGTCTTTTGCAGTGTGGCCTTCTCCTTTGCATCGACTGCATAAGGGCTTGTAATCCACTGACCTTCGAGGATTTGGACAATTTGGTGAGATGTGTCCCTTTTCTCCGCATCTGTAACACTCCACTTCTGATCTCTGACCACCGCCAGACTGTCTTCCTCTGTAACTTTGAGAGGGAAATCTTCTGGGTCCGAAATTAGGACCAAACTCTCTAGGCTTGGGTCCAATATCTTGTGTTGTCATTTTGGATTCCAGCAAGTTGAATCTTGCGTCTTCTTCCCTTCTTCTCCTATCATGCATCTCCTTCAGAGAGCAAATGTCCTCTGTATGATTCTTCCACAAACAGTAGGAACAGAAGGCTCCAGGGATGGTTGGTTTCCGTGTACATTCAGTGGCTAAATGACCTGCTTGATGACACTTACCACACCAAGTATTTGACCACATCACATCCCTTCCTGCTCCTGCAACGTTGGATATGCTAGCGGTATTCACTTTCAACGTCTGTAGTTGTTCTGTAATCACATCCATCAACTCCTTTTTGATGTTTGCAACTGAGTTGGATAAGTAGTCCTTCAAGCTTTCTCCTCCTGACGTACTGGGAGGAGGGTTTTGAGGAGTCTCTGCAATCACTGCATAAACGGGTTGAGCTGGTACAGAGGGGTCTCTGTTCTAGTTCTGATTCAGAGCTCCTGTTTGAACTGTTGGCTGTTGGCTCCAGTTGGTAGGGTTCCACTGTTGCTGCTGATTTTGCATTGAGGAAATTGGTTGGGACCATGGTTGTTGTGGTGGAACCACCATTTGAGGCATGGATTGTGGCCATTGTGGATTTGGTACGCTGTACTGTGATACCGGGGGCATCTGTTGGTAGGGATAGGGAACAGTCCCTGGGACTGCATTTGGTGGGTACATCATTCCTGGCACCAGAGGAGGTAGGACTCCTCTTCCTGTATTCATTGCTAATCGAGCTTCCACTTTTTGGCGCAAAATGCGGGTTTGCATAGCCTGACTACAACTAGAGAGAGTTGGAGCCATGGTGCATGCTTTGGAGCATGCAAATTGGAGATTAACAAGAGCTGAAGATGAAGATACAAACAAGCTGAGAGCTCCACTTATCCGTCTTTTTGGTTTGACGAAAATGCATGGTATGACAATCTATAAAAGGGAAAAATCTGAGAGAAAAGTATTCAGCCTGCTCTTATGTACGTCTTCTCTCATTTTGTCTACCTTATTCATGGTCCAATGAAGCCCAACTTGTACCCAAGTACTTGAGTGACTTTGGGGCAAGCAAAGGGTGAGGATTTTGAAGGTGCATGGGCTGTTATGGGCTGAAATAACCAGTCATAAACAGGGCAGCCCACTGTTCTTGTCCATTTTTATGAGCAAACAAGAGATTTATGTGGTTGTAATAGAAGAAAATTATCTCTTTTCATCAAGACTTTACTCATTAATGATTAGAGGAGCTTATTCATGAGTTTACGCACTCTTTTTGAGCTTGATTATGGGCTGTAATTTTTTGTTTTAAAACAAGGCTGAAGTTAAAACTATGCTCCTTCAATGCTTTTCATGTACCATTGGCCCAAATCTTGAATGTATCTGAAGTCTACCATCGTAATACTTGTTTCCTAGAGTTGAAATCCATCTATGTACTTGAGATAAAAGCCATTCTTCTAGTAAGCAAAAGCTGAACCTGCAACCCACAAATTCGAACTGCATTCCAAATAGTTTGCTTGTCATACTCTTGAAAATAAGCCATTAGTTTTTCATAACCCCCATTGCATCAAAAAGACTGCCAATACTAACATCATGTATCTGAGAATGAACCGAAATAGATGATGCATCTGCGGCAAATTCAGCCACATGATGATCACCAAGTTATCACTAGGATGATTTTGAGAATCACGAGAAACAATGTGATGCTTTTCCTCAAGCATAGACATACTCCTAAGCCATATTTTCTCAATCTTTTTCTTTTTATTTGCATAAATATTATGTGCCAAGTTAGAAACATCAACATTACCTTGTTTACCCACATTGAGTGTATCCTCAATACAAACATCCTTACTATCCCCTTTGACAAATTCCAAAGTGATCTGTTTAGCATATGCTTCATCATACCCCACATACACCAAATCTTGATAAATGGTTTGCTTATCCAAATCACCATTAAACAAACCATGAACAGTTGTGACATCTTTAACATCATGAGAAGTAGTATATTTGACCTCTATTTCAATTGCATTCTCTAACAAAGAATTGATATCCAACTCAAGAAAATATTCAGCAGTTAGTTCACGATACAGAACTTAATCATATTCATACAAACCTGCCAAAAAACAACCCATCCCATATTTTTGAAAAACCTTCCTAGATTTTGAGATCTTAATCTTAGCCATTAACTTGTACATGAAGCCAGCCCAGTTCGGCATCCCCAAATGCTTAGCATAATAAATAATTCCATAAGTATCTTGTAAATGTTATTAGTCTTTGAGTTACATGGTAATCATACTGAAGATCCCTAAAGATTTTTAGAAAAAATAGAGCTGTGTTGTTTAATAGAGAGAGTGACTAATCTTGAGGATAAACTCCAGATTTTTAGATATCGATTGCAGAGAGAAGCATGAAATTGGTTGCTTGACTTTGAGAGAAGCTTGAAATTTAGGAGACAAAATTTGGACTATGAGACCATTAAAAATTATTTTATATTTAGGTTTAAAAAAAGAGAAAGTCAAAGTGAGATATGGGAAAAAATAGAAACTTGTGTTCAAAAAGATGATCAGTGTGTTGAGGATTTGGCTAGGGAGTTTGAAAGATTATGGAATCGATGGAGTTTAACACTGTTAGAAGGTGAGATAGCCCCAATTATGTTGAAGATAATGTATTTTGTAAATGGGTTGAAATTAGAAGATTGGAGAGTGAAATTGGAGGTAAAAAACCTAAGACTTTTGAGGAAGCGGTGAAGATAGCTCAATATCAAGAGAGGAAGACCAAAAGAAAAAAAGAGTTAGGGTTTGATGAACCAAGGGAAAGGTTGAGTTCAAGGCGCGTTGAGAGAAAAGTTTTTGGCGAGAAAAGAGTTAGTTATGCCTATCCTGAGAGAGGTATACTATATTCTCTATTTAGGAGATATGCGTTGACTTATGAGAAATCAATTGAAGTATGTGAGGAGAAACTCCCTAGGGTGGTTGAGGAGAAAATGGTGATAGTGGTTAATTTAATAATGAACTATGCTTAATTGTTTATATAATAAAAAATGAGTCATTAGTTTCACTCACACACTCCGCCGCATTGTAGGACGTGAACGTTACGTGGGAGTGGGAGTAGTAATCTGACATTGGTTAACATGGTATTTATTGTTGTTTTTAGTCAAAATATTTGATTGTGTCATGATTTTTTTGAGTCTCTGTCTGGGCTACGGAATGTAGTTTTATTTTATTTTCTGCCTAATACAGGGTTATAGGGTGCATGTATGTCTGCATCACATGAAGCTTTCAGTTGCATATGTGTAGAGGTCATGCCGGATTTTTTTTCTAGGATGTGGTTTACCTGGCGGTTGTTATGGTCTAATCACTCGTGTAAATTAGCCGATTTCTTGTCGATGGTCTCAGTCTTGGTTTTGTTTTTGGGTTTTGTAGGTTTTCTTTTTGTTTTCCTGGTTGTATGTGTTGATTTTTTTTTACCATAGTTTGAATGGCACCTCTTTCTATGCCTCCAATTGTGGTCCAGCTTGTTCCTCTTGCAGTCCATGACTATTCTCTTCTGTTAGAGGCAGATTGTATTCGACGAGCTGACCTTCGCCCATTTGTGGCTCTCACTTTACCACCTGTGGATGAGAAGCTGTGTTATTCTTTCCTCGCTTCTTACAAAAACCAGTCTGGCCTGGCTTACCGGACATTCTGTTTATCAGTAGCCAATATCAATGAAGCATTATGTTTGCCCTTATCTGCTTCCTTTGTGCCCAGTGGTAACCAGCTAGCTACTGACAACTGAGGAGATAGTCATACTGATGAAGAAGGAAACTTCCACCCCCTTGCTCATTAACCAGCTCATTAATAGCTCAGGGGTGTCTGTTGCCCACATTTCTTCTCCAGTCTGGAAGCAGTTATGCCAGTTCCTACAGGACCGGTTCATGTTAGGAAAGGTTGCATCCAAATACCTGTCAAAAGAATTATTCACAGCTTTTGTGAAGATTCTGGAGGGAGCTAAATTCAACTGGGAAAGTTTCCTGTTATCTAAGATGGATCAGCATTTCCAGCATGTCAGGAAGGGTCAAAATAGTATTGTTTCTTATAGTGCCTTCCTACAGAGGATCCTTACTTTTGCACCTCCTCCTGGTGGTGTTCCAGTGCCAGATCCAGCTTCTTTACCAGTGCAGCCTCCAGTATCAGTTTCTTCTCCTAGGCCCATGCAACTTAATTCAGAAGATGAGGAGTCACCTGTTATTTTTTTCTAGAAAGAAACGCCTTCACACAAAGGGACCTTCCAATCCTTCTGTCCAAGATCCACTGGTGCAAACATCCACTCCTGTTGTGTCTGGTAGTGCCCTTCCTTCATTCCTTTCCTGTACCAATCTATTTCACTACAAGATATAGACCTTATAGCGACGTTTAAAGCGACAAAAATACAAACAACAAAATTTGCCCCCGTCGTCGCAAAAAGCGTCGTTATTGACAACGCCATAGAATCGTCGCTCATAGCGACGGTTGCAGAGTATTTGCGACGCTCATAGTGACGCCAATAGCAACACGTGCAGTAAATTTGCGACGCAAATAGTGAGGGTAACAGAGAAAAAAAAAATTTGTGGCAAGGCAGGGCAGCCCACATATAGCACTGTGTGCTGTATGAGAGCCATACAAAATAGTTTCTGCACTGCTACATACAAAGCGTTTGCAAACAAAAAGAATGTATACTCAAATCATAAAATTAATACATGAAATAAATACATGATCGCATAAAATGCGATTGGTACAATCATGAAACGATATCGCTAATACATAGAAAATGTCTACATAGATCGGGCAACTAAAAACTAAAGGTGTGTGAGCTCTAAGGATCCAAGGGCGAGCTACAAATCCTCGTCCCTCGAAAGCTCGTCCCACTGCAAAGGAGCATCAAACGGATTCTGCAGAAAAAGAAACAACATATCAATCCACCCTACAATAATGCATTCAAATATCTCATGGTAACTACAGAAGAGAAAGATGAGTGACTTACAGGGCCGCCGCGTCTATACAATCGGTCAATCAATGCCCTGAGACCGTGCCTCTCTGCATATCGAGTCTCAAGGCCTTGCGGATCGCGATTTGTAACGGAGTGCTGCAAAGAAAACAAAATGCTAACTGTTAGAAACATGATTGTCAGTACAAAGAATATCTCAAAAAAACAAATAAGAAAAACAAAAGAGAAACTTACAAAGTCCTCCAAATATGTCCTGTGGCCGCCACTCCCAAGATGATGTACCGATCCGGCCTCGATTCGTGCCCTCGCCGCCTCCCGCTGCTGACTCCAACGTCTTGGCGAATTTGTAGCCTCCTTCCTCAGTCAGCGCCAGTCGTCTGCATCTAACCACTTGGGCTTTGGAGCCCCACTCTTGATTGCCTTGCGTGCGTCGGATCGTCTATGTGACATGTATGCACGCATGCAATCCATCATCCAGCCCGTAGAGAATCTATCCACTGCTGCTGGTACCGGAAACTCCTCGTGCAAGGATGCTACTATGTAGTCCTTGCTCCCCTCCGGTATGTTCCTCCAATGATCCAGGACATTGTGCCGAAAAACTTGTTGGCACAACTCCCTCATGCGAGCCATCACCCTTCTCCCCTCATCATTCATGATGATGGCTCCTGACCTGCCATCCACTAGGTATCCATAACCCCTAGGAGTCTGCCTAAGATGGGCCCTCTCCCATCTCCGTCCATGCTCCTGGGCATATCCAGGAGACCCCTGTACATCCGGTGTACCGACGGGGGTACCCTCTCTCGGAGTGCCACTCAAAGGGGTGCCACCAAAAGGCGTGCCATCTGCCGACGGCTGCACAAAAGCCGAAGTAACTGGAGTGGACGTCCCCATAGGTGTGACAAATCCTGGAGGTGAGGCAGCTCCAGCTGAACGACGAGACGGAGACACCACATCCGTGTCTCCACAGCAGCACCCCCTGATCCTCTTGCAGTCGCAGTCCCTCCCTCTAGCCCAAGTCGCGAGCGTCGAGATCGTCTGCTCGAAGTTGAAGTATCTGATCTAGCTGAAGCTGATCTAGCAGAGCGCCCTGATGAAGAACGAGACAGCTCCTGATCTGCCATCTCGCGAGCTAATCTGGAGACATGCATGCCATCATGTCCTGAAACTCCTCATCGCTCATCCCTCGACTTATCCTGAAAATGTCGATACCTGCACAGATAAAAAATGATGTTAGAATAATCAATTTAAACTATACAAAGCACATTAATATAAATATTTTTGAAAAATCCCTCTTAAAATGCATATCTTATCTACCTTTACGGAAGATCTAAACAACGAATTGAGTAATACAATTCTCCAAGAATGAAGTATTCTATGGTCCCATGTTAATCTCCTGACACAACTCTGCATACACTGGAAGGTCGATAGACATGTCACCACAAAAGAACGAGTCTGCCTCGTTCTCAAAAAATTCTACAACTTCTGTATTTCCATCATTGTTAGCCGATGCGGGCTCCAAGCTTGCGGTGGCCTCCACCCCTTATAATATCGATCCCTCTATTTGCATATTTTCTTCATCTATGCCTGGAACATCGCTTTGATCATATACTCTCACACCTCGAGGAGTTGAAGGTATAACATACCACCATCGAGGTTGTCGGAGGTTTGGATAGAAGATTACCTGTTCACAAACACTTACAAAGCAACTTCAAACTATTGTGACATAAACCATGTCCTATTACAATTAGCAAGCAAATGACTATTTGTACCTGTTCACAATGGGCTGGCAACACAAAGGTGTCGTGCAAATCCATCCATTTTTTTTCAGAATCTATTTCAAGAAATCCAGATGGACCTCGTCGAACTGTGGCTCTAGCTCCTCCAAGTACCACTTTGAACCACTGCACATCGAATAGTATGATGGAGAAGCTATGATAATCCACCGTAATAATACTTTGCAAGTTCCCAAAATACTCCATCTCATCCACAACTGTGTTTGGATCCATTGCTCGTCACCGGCTCTCTTGCTCAAACCTTGCCATGACACCACAGTCCATTGTGGAGCGCATTTGGTCAATACGCTCCACCCAAAAATGCCGTCCGCACGACCATGCTGCACTATATATTTTGTACTGCATATTGAAACACTCAAATTAGATGTAGCAAGCAAATTTAGATACGATACATTCTAAACCCCTCATTACCTTTGGACTACATCCCCTCGAGAACTCCCACTCCTCCATTGAGACCTCTGTCCCTTTGCTGGATGCTGCGGTCAAGGCTCCATGCAACCATCGTGTTGGCATAAACCGTGGCATCTCCTCCATGCCTTCGGGATATCGAATCGGTCGGTGACGTATACTGCATCGGAATTCAGCTTGCCCTTCCTCTCGATCTTGCCTTGCAATTTGGTACTTAGCGAGCCATGTCTCCATGGAGGCATGGTGCAACATACAAAAGTGATTCACCTTCTCTTCCATTGAGGCATCCATTCTTTTTTCTACCCCATTTCCAACCACCACATCTCCAGTCAGCCTATCATCGTCCTTCAGCGTCCATAGCATTTCATTGTCTGGTTCCACCGTTGGTAGCCATTGTGAGATATGCACTAATGTCTCTAACACTAACCAACCTTCCGCCATGCTACCTTCCGGACGAGCTCGTTGTCGCACAAAGCCTTTCAGGGTTTTCATGAAGCGCTCTAGGAAGAACATCCATCGCGTATGGACAGGTCTAGCAATCTCCACTTCGTCCACAAGATGCACAAGAAGGTGAACTTGTATCGTGAGCATGCTAGTGGGCAGGTATTTCTCAAAGAGACAGACCGTCTCAACTGCTCCCCGCCTTGCGGATTCAATAGAGGACGTCTTAATATCTTTCTGTGAGATCCATTGCACCAAAGTCGACAACTTGTAAATGGCCCCGCGAATTTCTAGAGTTAGGCATCCCGCGATCGCGATCAGTAGGACAAACTGCCACAAATGAGAAAGCATTAAGAATAATGGTCACTTTTCAAATTTCAAAATGTCCACGCTAATTAAAATCCATTTTGTTCACAAACCTGACATATCCTATGCCAATCATGGGATTTTAGCCCAGACATTTGGTCATCTTTAGAAAATGCAGACCTGAGAGAACGCATCATACCCATCGGAGTGCGGATAGACTTGATTACTTGCTTCACAATGCGCTCTTCTTTGGTAGACAAAACCCAGGGAGCGCGAGGAAGCTGCACTCCCCCTTCAGCACTCGACTGCGGCCAAAGCGCCTCCATCTTACCTACCTCCTTTAAATCCATTCGTGACCCTATAGTGTCTCTCTTTCCTATGATGTGGTCCCATAGCAAGCTGCCCACATTTTTGAAAATATGCATGGGATCCAACAAGTGGTTGGCCTGTAAGTGGGTCCAATATGGCAACTCGTAGAAAACTGAGAACCGTTGCATTCCATTTGGATGTGATTCCGGGTTTACCATTTTCAGCTCGTACCAGCTTGCAGCGTTCATACGTGCTGGAGGTCGTCCAAGAAAACCTTCCCTGAGTTCATGATCCTCCGGCAAGAAAGCGGCGTGTCCTTGATATACCATCTTCTTCATGGTTCGTGACCTTCGGGAGTCTAACTGTGGCCCACACAATGGACATGCATGATAACCTGAGGTAACGAGACATGCAAGGCGATCCACGACCTAGTGAATACTTGATTGAATGAAATAAAATATAGATATTACTAGCGAGAACAAAGGTCTGCTCACCTGAGCACTCTCCCAATCTCGGAAAGTCATGCATTGTCCACATGAGAATGGCTCGAATGTTGGCTGACCGCCGACCATCGCGCCTGCTCATATCTTGCACCGTGACCCCCTCCTCCCACAAAATCTTAAGCTCATCGACTAATGGACGAAGATACACGTCCATATTTTTTACTTTGTAGCGGCCCGAGATGAGCAAGCTAAGGATGAGATGTCCTTTCTTCGTAGAAAGCCATGGAGGAATGTTGTAGTTGACAAGCACTATAGGCCACACACTGTAAGAAGTCGAGCGCAGACCGAATGGGTTCACACCATCCATGGCGAGACCGAGCCGAAGATTCATTGGCTCTCGCGCAAAGCCTGGGAAGGTAGAGTCAATGTGGCTCCATGCGCGCGAATCTGCTGATATTTGTTGAACTCCATCTGTGGACCTATTCTGCACATGCCACGTTGTCAAGCTTGCCATGGCAGACGTGCGAAACATGTGGTTTATGCGGGGGATGAGCGAAAAGTGTCTGAGAACTTTTTGAGGGATGGTTTGCCCTTGCAAGTCCTGTCGATACCTGTGAGCACCACACTTTGGACATGTCTCCATAGTCTTGTATTCATCTCGAAACAATGTGCAGTCGTTGATACATGCATGGATGTTATTGTAGTCCATGCCAAGCTTACATAAAACATGTCGTGCATCATCACGAGACTCAGGCATGGTGTTTGCAGGTGGCAATATATGATATTTCAATAACTTGAAAAAAATCATAAAACACCTTGAAAAAACACAAATGTTTGCAATAATACTGTTTAAAAAAAAACAATGAAGTCTGTGTGCAAGGTACCTGAATAACTCAGTCACACTCATATCGCTCCAACCGTATTTTGCTTGCACACTTAAGAGTGCAAGCAATGTCTTCAACCGAGATACTCGGCACCCATCATATAATGGTATGGATGCTTCCTCTCTAAGCGGGTCAGATGTCTCAACATCCATGGGAATCAATGCATCGATCATTGCCTCCATCTCAGGCTCCAAGTTTGTAGGCAGGTCGGGAAGGTTGTCTGTCTCCTCTGGCATTGACAGTATAGATGGGCCTTGCGAGTGGTCGATTGGCTCCTGCAATCCATCCATCGCACATCCACGAACTCTTCTAATTGGCAGCAAAGGGTGCACTCCCCCTTGGGTCGAGACATCACCCCCCTGGATACAAAATTTGCCAACAAGACCCAATCTTATTGTGTATGGTTTTCAATTAGCTTGAGAGTACAATGTATGAAAAATGCTAACTTCAAATTACCGTTTGCTGAAAATCCACAATCGCCTATTCAATGATCTTAGATTGAAACTCGCCAAATCGTCGTACGTGTTCTATAGATAATCGGCGTTTTCGTCTAATTGCCAACTTGCATTGAGAGCAAGGACATGGGACACGCTGATTAAGATACGTCTCGTGGTCTTGAACAATAAGATCTTCTTCGTTTGCCATCTTATCTACATTACAGCAAACGAGGCTTAAATGGATAGCTTTATGGAGATATATGTCAAGTTGCAAGTTGACCATAAATCTTGCATTGTATATAGTAGTTGAGAGATTTTCCGATGTTATATCTCGGCCTTGTATCATGTTCAACGATTTGTTTGTCCCGGTAGATAATTATTTGTTATATCTCAGCTTTGAGTATAAGTAATCCATTTTAAAATTAATGCGCGCCATCTATGAAATTTTATAACTATAATAATAAAATTTATTCCAATCAATTCTACTTGTAGTCATAAGACCTGAGAGAAATTATCCTATACTCAATTTAAGGGTTTCATCTTCTATAACAATAATTTTGGGTTCATTTTGATGAAGTACGTGGCCCATGGCAAAGCACATTGCATACCATTATCAATAAGTCTATTATCTTAAATTTCCTTCCCCCCCCTCTCCCTCTCTTTCTCTCCCTCTCCCTCTCTTTCTCTCTTTCTCTCTTTCTCTCACCCTCTCCCTCTCCCTCTCGTTCTCTTTCTCTCCCTCTCTCATTTCCTTCCCCTCCCTCTCTCTCTCCCTCTCCCTCTCCCTCTCTTTCTCTTTCTCTTTTTCTCCCTCTCCCTCTCTATCTCTCTTTCTCTCTCATTTCCTAAACAAGCAAAAAATAAAGTGATTTAAACATCCTCCAAGCAAAAGGGAGAGGGAGAGATACAATGCACTCTCCCTCTCTTTCTCTTTCTATCCCTCTCTCATTTCCTTCCCCTTCCTCTCCCTCTCGCTCTCTTTCTCTCTCATTTCCTCTCCTAAACAAGCAAAAAATAAAGTGATTCAAACATTAAACAAGCAAAAGGGAGAGGGAGAGAGAGAATGCACTCTCCCTCCTTCTCCCTCTCTTTCTCTTTCTCTCCCTCTCTTATTTCCTCCCCCTCCCTCTCCCTCTCCCTCTATTTCTATTTCTCTTTCTCTTTCTCTTTCTTTCCCTCTCCCTCTCCCTCTCCCTCTCTTTCTCTCTTACTCTCTCGTTTCCTCTCCTAAACAAGCAAAAAAGAAAGTAATTTAAACATTAAACAAGCAAAAGGGAGAGAGAGAGAGAGAATGCACTCTCCCTCTCTTTCTCTCCCTCTCCCTCTCCCTCTCCCTCTCCCTCTCCCTCTCCCTCTCTTTCTCCCTCTCTTTCTCTCCCTCTCTCTCCCTCTCCCTCTCCTTCTCTTTCATTTCCTCTCCTAAACAAGCAAAAGAGAACGATTTAAACCTTCAACAAGCAAAAGAAAGAGAGAGGGAGACTCACCAATGAGATATGGCGAGCGTGGACGGCTTCTCTTTACAACGAGGGCTCCTCCTCTGTTGAGTGTTGAAATGACTTGTTTTTTGGCTGATTTTTGTTGTTTTTGAGAGCTGAATGGTTGATTTTATGGGATGATTGATTGATTTGGAAGTGGTTTGAGAGTGTTTTGGATGATATTGAGAGTGTTTTGGAAGTTCATGATGTTTGTTGATGGTTCTGTGATGTTCTGATAGGTTCTGAATGGTTCTGTATACCTTCTGTTTTGGTCTGTTTTGTTCTGATTGTCTTCTGTAAGGAGGGATGGAGTATTGATTGATGAAGAATGAGATATTATGAAAGCTTAGTGAATGGTTTGTGAGAGTTTGGAATGGTTTGAGAGTGAGTTATGAGGTTTTGATGACCTTCTGTAACCTTCTGTAGGTCTTCTGTAGAGCTTCTGCTTCTGTTCTGTTCTGTTTTTGTTCTGTACTGTAGCTGTTTTGGTACTGTTCTGTAGACTGTTCTGTAAGTGTTCTGTGGAATGTATGTGATTTTTGGGAAAGTTTTCTAGCCTTGGAAAGAGGTGAATACAAGTGCAAAAGAGCTGAAGGAAGTGGAAGAAGTAGCTGCTGAAGACTCAAGAGAAGACTAGAGTGAAGTGACAGTAGTGAGCTGTGAAGAGACACTGTAGTGGCTCTGGTGACTCTTCATATCAGACATACCTCTTGGGAGGGGTATCCACGACCTAAGAGTGATTATTGAGAGTGATTTTGAGAGATTGTAGTGAGGATATGATGTATTATTGATGGAGTGAGTGAGAGAGAGTCAGAGATAGCCAATTATACTCAAACAGAGTGATTGTATAAGAGAGATTGAGAGAGAAGACTATGAAGATATTGAAGATGAATACTATGTGATGTATTTCCATTCAAGATGGTGTACTTCTTTGATTTCTTTGTTCCATTGATGGATTTTATGAGGATGTTGAAGAGTGTAGCCCATGCTTAAGAAAGAAGCTCATCTTCACAACATGCAAGAAGAAAGTGATGCTCACTCTATTCCTAGTAGTCACTACTCCTGTACTCATTGGGCAAGGGCGACTACTAAAACCGTTGTTAAGATTGGAGAAAAAGAGACTCCATGCATTGCCCTTATAGACCATGGTTTGGAGATTAATGTCATGTCAAGAAGTCTCTATGAGAATGGTGGATGGCCCATTGATGTGGACCCAGGTTGCCGCATGAAGGCATCCAACAACTCTTCTGGCAAACTTTATGCAGCATGCCCTTATGTACAAGTTACAATTGGTAATGTAAAAGATGAATTTCATTTCTTTGTTCAAGATTCCTGCAGCTATCCTATCATTATTGGACAACCGTTTATTTCTGAGTCTCGTTTAGAGACAAAGGCCATGGATGATGGTTCATCATATGCTCAGATAAGAAGTAAGGATAACGACAAAGCTATCCAATTCTTGACTGTATATGTAAATCATCATCGGAATAGGGATCAATTGAGAGATCATTCTGTTCCCCCTAATGCCCGAGAATTTAAGGGTTTTCGAGTAGCACTGCTATAAGTGGAGGCTATGGCAGTGCATTATGTCATTAAAAATTGCCTCCACATATAAAGGAGGCAAGGCCAAAAGCTGATTTGCAGGTTTTTACAGCCAATAGTGTAGGCTGTTATAAATAGTTTTCAGCCATGAATAGGGCTGAAAGAAAGCATTTGTGTCATGTGAAACAAGAGCTGAAGAAAATTGATGTTTTACCTAAAGATGAAGAAATTTCAAGGCTATTTTATGGGCTGAATTATAATGATACAATGACTGAAATATATGCAGTCATTCATGCATAAAATCAAGCTGAAAATCAGTCTATACAGGTTTGTACATTGGATATGTATGACATAATCCAAGAATTTGCAGATCATGAAGCCTTTGGATAGCCAAACAAGGATAAATTAAGAGTAGAAACAAAGTATAAAACAATTGATAAAAAGGTCAAGCCGGTGGCTACTCCTCTACCACCCGAAAGCGAAGGACTGGCAGAAAGGGTATCCAAACAGCCAAGCCTTCGTGATCCCAAAGATATTGGTCACCAATTTACAACAGAAAGTCTACAAGAGCTGAAAATTGGTGAAGACTCTTTCCTCTTGTCAGCTGAAGAGAAATTCTTCATGCAGATGTTAAAGAATCATGGCAAAGCTTTTTCATTTCAGCCACATGAAATTGGCTGTGTGGATCCAAGTGTTGTGGCACCAATGGTGATTTTTATGGTCCCACATATTCTTGGAATCTTAAACCAATTCTGATACCAAGGGCTCATTTGCCTAAGTTATTGGAACTTCTAAATGAAAAGATAAAAATGCGAATATTGGAGCCATCTTGAGCTCCATATTCCAACCGATGGTTTACCGTGCCTACGAAGAATGGATCTTTGCGATTCATTCAAGATTTACAGCCTATCAATAAAGTCACCATTAGAAATGTGGGTTCAAGGCCAATGGTTGATGAATTTGCTGAAGCCTTTGTAGGTAGAGCAATCTATTCCATGGGAGATTTATATTCAGGCTACAACCAATTTCAGCTTGCTTTGGAAAGCCAAGACATTACCACAATGAAGACGCCTCTTGGCTTAGTCCACATGTGTACTCTACCTCAAGGGGCTACGAATTCAATAGCTCACATGATGAATGCCATGCATAAAGTATTGAGGAATTATATTCCTCAATTAACTCTTCCTTTCCTTGATGATGTTCCAATCAAAGGATGTGAAGTTCATGAGAAGAATGAAGAACTCAATGAACTTGGATATCACAAGTTTGTTTCCGATCATATTAATGATTGTGCTCAAATCTTGTCTAAATTAGAAGAAGTCCATCTTACTCTTTCAGGTGCCAAATCTATTTTTGGAGTTGAAAAAGTTCTTGTGGTAGGGCATATGTGTGGTCCATATGGCCGAAAGCCTTCTCCATCCAAAATTGATGCTATCAACAAAATGCAAGAAATATGTACAAATGTTTCAGAGGTGAAAAGATTTCTTGGTGCATGTGTCTTCTACCTTATTTGGATACCACATTTTACTCATGTTGCTAAAAATATTTATCAATTGCTAAGAAAAGGCCAAAGGTTTATATGGATAAAAGAACATATTCAAGCTATTCGAAAACTGAAGAAATTGCTGATTTCAGTCCCCCACCTTAAAGAGGGATAATTACTCTAATGGACAGCCTATTATACTCACAGTGGACACAAGTCCTATTGGAATAGGATGGGCAGTTGGTCAAGACGACCTTGAAGGCAACAGATATGCAATCCGCTTTGGAGCAAAGGTTCTTAATGAACAACAAAGAAGGTATGCTCAAATTAAAAGAGAGCTTTGGGGAGTAGTGACTGCATTGAAATGTGACAGGGAGTACTTCATGGGTGCACATGTAATAGTTGAAATAGATTGCCTTCCACTTTTGGGCATGATTACCAACTGTTCCACTCCCGACATAGCTATGCTAAGATGTATAGCTTATATTAAATCCTTAAATCCTGATTTGAAACATATTGCAAGAAGAGATAATCCAGTTGCTGACATGCTTTCGCGTGCCAGATATAAGGATGAAGAAGAAATGATGGATGAAGAAGAATCAGAGTCTAAATGATATTGTAAATGCAAGTACAAATCTGAAAACAGCAAGTACAACTGAATCTAATAATGATTCAGAATTCAAAAATGTAGGTACAACAATAATTACAACAAGTATGACAGGTTCAATTGTTAAAGAAAATTTTACATCAGTAAGGAAGGATGATACAACCAAAGAAGGACAGTGGGCAGCTGGTAGACAGCATGCTCAATGTTTTGTTATGGTTTGTTTACACTTCAAAGAGGAATATTATGTAGATGATTGGCTAAAAATTGGCCAATTTTTTAGCACTATGACAAAGAAGGAAGATTGGTCTAACGAAGAGTTCAAGAGAATTAAGAGAAAATCTTATGGCTTTTTCTTAAAGATGGATACCTTTGGAGGCATGTGAAAAACAAAGGAAGGGCGCCTGTTCGTGTCTTAAGAGACAAAAAGACTCAAAGACAGTTCATGCAAGAATTTCATGAAAGCCTATTGGCTGGTTATAGAGACATATGGAGCACTTTTGCCAAAATAAAAGAGAAATTTTGGTGGCAAAACATGTATAAAGACATTGAGCATTTTGTTGAGTCTTGTCATGTTTGTCAAATATACTCTATGGTTAAGCCTAGAGATGGGCTTCAACCTACCTATCCTTTATCCATTCACTATAGATGGGTTATTGATTTAGTAACCATGCCTATAGGAATTTGGTACATGAGATATCTAGTATTTGCTAGATGGTGAGTAGACATCGTAACCTAGCCCCACTCAGATTTTGACACGATTGGACTGACTAACTGGGTCTCTACTAATGCAATTGCTTGTTATAATTAGATGATGTATGGCACTTGCGGCATGCGTGACTGCGGGGGTTGATTTTAGTTACAAGTTAATGTGTCTAAAACGAGTGTGCATGTGCATTTGTGAATTGATTTTAATTTACAACTTATGTGGGGTAGGGTGCAAAGGTGCACGTGCAACGGCAGGGGTTCTTTTTACAATTAACGTCCGGTTCATTTTATTTACAATTTATGAGGTGCAATCTGTTAATTATGTATGTGCAACATTCGGTTGATTTTATTTACAATTCATGTGTGTTATTGTGCAAGTGAGAGGGGGAAAAAATGAAGGAACCTGGTAATGTGTGGGTCTGCCTGCGAAGTCTCAAATCACAACCTCCAAAAGTGGAATGCCCAATCCACAAAAATCCACAAAACAGTCAAACAGTTGACTGTGAAGAGTCAAAACAATCAAACAGTCGACTGCCAAGAGTCGTCTTATTGGATAGAAAAACAAAAACAAGCTAACACCATGACCACGACAAAGAACAATGAAACAGATGACCAAAAGAAAAGAAGAAAAAAAATGTATGTCTTGGATTTATTTGGATGTGTTGATTGGTAGGGTTTTTATGTTCCAAGAACCCAAATTTTCCCACAATGAGGATGGCAGCCCATATTATTTCAATGTGATGGAAATGTTCATTTGATGTCGGGGAGTTTCAAAAAAAAATTGTTATAATAAATACATTGTCATGAGATGTTTCCAAAAAGAAATAAGTTCTCAACATTATGTGATTTTTTTTTAATCCCAAGAAAATGTCCAAGATAGCAAAGAGGGTAAATGTGATTTTCTGAAAATTTTTCTTTTTTTGAATCATGTTCTGATTTTTATGTATTTTACTGGATTTTTTATCAATTTCCACCAGTTTAGAAAGAATTTTAGCCAATTTGGAATTTTCAAGAATTTTTAAATAGGATTTTTTAAAGAAGAAATTTTATTAAACTGTGGGAAAAGGTATCAACAATTTTTGGCAATTTTTCAAAATTTGTTTTGAATTTCTTATGATTTTGTTCAAATTTTAAATGTGTTTAATGGATTTTGTGATTAAAAAATGAGTTTCGGGATTTCAAAAATGAATACCCAGACACACGTGAATAGCTGCGTGTAAATGAAAAAGCATGCACCACCGCACGGACAAGTCCAAATGCGCATCTCGTGCGTGAACAGTCGCAAAGAGACGCAATCACGCGTACACACACGCGAATGGCCCAGCTGATGCAGAGACGCAATAATTTTAAAAAAATCACAGCACAGGGTTGCTGTGCGAGAACCATGGGGTTGAGGTGTTTTCTATTTGTTTTTTATGTGCTTTTTACTTGCTGCGAGAGGGGGTAAACAGGGGTTAGGATGGGGGAGGGGGAATTAGGAAGGGGGAAGGGGCCTAGGGGGAGGGATTGGTTGGGGGAACTGGGGGTGCGGTGGGAACCAGGGGGTTGGGCTAGTTGGAGGGGGGTTGGGGGCTGGTTAAGGGGGAAGGTGGGTGGTCGTCGCTTAAAGGGAGGGGAAGGAGGTGGTGGAGAAGGAGATGGAGAAGGAGGAAGGGGAGGAGAAGGAGGAGGCAAAAGAAGCGGCGGCGAGGGCGGAGGCGCGGCTGACGGCGGCGAATCCGGCGGCAGTGACGGCGGAGTGGAGGTAGCGTTGTGGAGCGGGTAGGAGGCGAAAGAGGGTGGAGGGGACGGTTGGGGGAGGGAGCAGGAGGAGGAGGGTTTGCCTGTCGGGAGGGGCAAAGGGGGCGGGAAGAAGGGGAAATAGGGGAGAAGGGTGAAGGGAAGAGGGGATGGAGACGGGAGAAGGAAGAGAGGGAGGAAGAAGGGAGGGGGAGGAAGGTGGAGGGAATGAAGGCGGGAGGAGCAGCAGGTGGGGGGGGAGGGTCAGGGAGAGAGAAAGAAGAAAATGAAGAAGAGAGAGAGAGAGGGGGGAGGTTGGGAAGGGGGGGTGCCCATGGGTGGGGTATTTAAAAAAAATAAAAAATAAAAGTAAGGAATTAATGAAGAAATAAATTAGAAGAAAAAAGAGGAAAAGGGGGCATGCCCCTGTCCCGCGCACGCGCGGGTGAGGGTAAAAAAATTTGCGGTGGTGGGACCCGATAGGGCGGGGACGTCGACACAGAAGTCACGGACGCGACGAGAGCATCGCGAGAGACGGGAAAACGAAAACGCAAGCATTCAGGCGCAAGGCAAAGCATGCGAGAACACGAAAAAACAAAGAAAAATTAATAACTCATAAACCGTTCGTCGTCAAAACGAAAATCCATAAAAAGGAGAAATAAACCAAGAGAGGAGGAAAAAATGAGGGAAAAGTAAGATGGGGTGTCCGGAGGAAAATGAGGGCCTTCACATGGAAAAAATGCAAAAAAAGGCCCGAAAACACATACGGGGATTAATATCGAAAAATCTGTTCGTCGGAATGCATGGCGAAAAGAAGGAAAAAGGTGCAGAAGAACGTGTCCAACAACTCTATCACATCAAAACACAGTTTTGACCGAGATAGGACACATTCACATGGAAAAAATGTAAAAATGACACACGAAAACGAGGTCGAAAATTAATAACAAAAAATCGGTTCACCGGAACAGAGGGTAGAAAAAAGGAAACATGTGCGAGGGAAGGGGTTACACAAGCCTGTCACATCCAAACTCAGTTCTGGGGGAATTAGGAGGGGTTCACATTCAAACTGAGTTCCGGGGGAATTAGGAGGGGTTCACATGCAAAAAACACAAAAAATGCAGTAAAAAACACTCGAAAAAATTAATAACTAAAAATTTGGCAGTCGTAAAAGGGGAGAGGAAAAAGGAAAAAGTGGGGGCAAGGCTGGCAGGACACGGGTGTCAAATCAAACTCGAATTCCGGTGAAAATAGGGCAGGTCAACATGGAAAATTATGAAAAATAAGTACGAAAAAGACTCGAAAATCTGCAAAAAGTAATAACGAAGGAACCGTACATCGAAATGACATGGAGTAAAAAGGAAAAATTTCAGGGACAAAGGGAAGGACAAGGTTATCATGTCAAATCACCGTTCGGAAGTAAGCAAGATGCGTTCACATGGAAAACTGTCCAATTTACGCAAAATACTTCAAAAAGTAATAACTTGAGAATCGTCAGTCAGAACAGGGGTTGGTAAAAAGAAAATTGGACAGTTCAAAGGGACGAACAGGGCTGTAAGGGCAGATAGAGATTCTATTGACGTAGAGTACGTTCACATGAAAACACATCAAAATAAGGGAGAAAGAGAAATGGAGGAGGAACAGCCCCAAGGGAGGGGTGACAGTGGATGGGTGGTTGGGGAAGGGACCCCAGGAGGGTAAAAGAAAGTCATGGTATACATGCATGATCAAAGTGAGGCATATGTAGGGCAGTATGCCACATAGACGTGCAAGGACACGTCCCCACACTTAAAATCTTAACGGATAGGGTTGACCGAACAACATGGACCTAGTACCACACAACATACCCATCGCTAATGTCCCCACACTTAAAACATGACCGTCACTGACAACAGAAGGTGTAGGGTTAGAAAAACTTGGCCCATGTTGTCGAGAATCAAGGTTGATTGTTGATGGTATGTCCACTGTCGTTGTCGGCTGTAGGAGGTATCGAGGTATCTTCACAGCACACATCCTTCGTGGCAGGGACCACGCGGTAGCATCCAGAGAGGTACCTGGTTGAAGGAATCGCAGGAAATTCATCATTGATGAGGAATATGACACTCAACTAAAAGTCACTCATATGAAATGAAAGAGCAGTCACTCACCCCATGACTGATATCACTCGAGGAAATCAGAATGAAAACCCATAGCTCACACCCGGTTTAGGAAACGACAAAGGAATGGTGTAGAGGGAGTATGCCAGGGTGCACAATTGATGGTGTATCAGTGCGTCCAACCAGTTTGGCATAGGTGCAAGGAGGAAGGTAAGGGAGCCTTGTAGTGCAGTGTGTAAAACAAAATGATGTGTCATGTGTTGATGGCAGAAACCCAGCCTGTGGGTGCATAGGGAAACGGAAATGTACCTGACTCCAAAGGTCGTAACGTCCCTCAATCCTCACCTCTCGGTAATTGATTGAAGAAACACTAGTTACCCTCATCCCACCCTCTGTCTCACTCTCTGTTGAAAGATATAGAGGGCAGTCATGTCCTGAAACCCGTTGATATAATCCTCACGGTCACTTGTGCAAAGGTTGTATGCCTTGTGCGTATTTGATGGTGCAACCGTGCATCCTGCCCAGTGCCGGCATACAGTGGAAGAAGGAAGGTTAGGGAGCTTTATGTTGCAGTGCACAAGAATAGATCGTGCTTTGTGCATTGAGAGGCCCATCCTGTGCGTGCAACACTCTATTCACACTTCTCACCTCTCATTTGATTTGAAGGGAAAAGACTGGTCACTCGCCCCACCCTCTATCTCACGCTAGTTTGATAGTTACAGAGGGCAACCCATACTCACTTCCCCATCCGGTTAGGATGAAAGCTCACGTCACTCGATTGTTTGTCGATGAAGATCTCATCGTCAGTTATTGAAGAGGTGTACCTAGGGAGGTAGCCATCAGATCGAACGTTGTGTTAGATAGGAACATGGCGTCTGCTAGAGGACTATCAAACACTCTACAGAAAGGCACAGGACATAGTGTACCAAGGGGGGCAGCTTCAAAACTAGATCCTGGGGATGTCAACTGATGAATCCACTTTCTGGACTGCTGGGTGTTGCCACCTTTTCCACAACTAGCTTCCCGCCTAAGGGTATTGACCACCTTTTCTTGGAACGAGGCCTGTTATGACAGGGAATTTCTTCCTTTTCTCCCATAATTTTTTTTCCTTTTTTTTTTCTTTTTTTTTTCTTTTTTTTCTCTTGTTTTTTTTTCTCCTATTCCCGAGGGTGTCTCCACCTTTTCTCGAAGAATAGATTGGCATGACAAGGACTGAAGTCCTTTTCTCCTATGACCGATATGTATATTTTTTTTCTTTTTCGAATTAAGCAAGGAAATGGTAGAAATATCATTTGTCAGAACCATCCTCGCCACTGCCATTGGTGGAAAATACAGGATAAGAGATCAGGGATAGGAGGTGGGGCTAAGGAGACAGAGGGTTGCATCCACCTCATCAGGAGTGACTTAAGAATAACTATCAGAAGTAGCATCATAAGAGTTACAATGCCACGCCAACAGGGGGAAAGGATCAGGTGACTGTGATTGTCAAGATCCCCAAGGAGGGAAGTACTTCTTCAGGCGATAGCCATTAATTAGGAAGGGATCATCAGAGGCATCAACGGTTTGCACTTGGATAGAGCCATTAGGGTTGACAGCAAGTACCTTATATGGGCCCATCCACCGCTATTGAAGCTTGCCAAATCGTGAATCATAGGCAATGACCAAATCACCTTCTTTGAACTCCTTGTGCTTGATGAAGCTATCATGGTAGGCCTTATGTCGAGCTTGTGCGGCTTCCATGCACTATAGACCCATCCTGCGAGTTTCATCCAAACATTCCAAGTGCAGGAGACGACGTTGCAATGAATCATCATCCCCCAAATGCTCTTTGATAGCCACTCGCAAAGAGGGCAATTCCAGTTCAACAGGGAAAATAGCTTTTGTACCATACACCAGGTGGAAGGGTGTCTGTTCTGTTGCTGCTTTATGGAAGGTTCTGTATGCCCAGAGGGCCTCTGTAAGTCGATCATCCCAATCACGACGATGTGCGGCAATCATTCTTGTCAGAATCAAGTAAAGGATGTGATTGGTGACTTCGACTTGGCCGTTGGCTCTGGGGTAGTAAGGAGTGGACTTGCGATGGCGGATCTTATACAGCTCTGTCAACTCTTCCATGAGTTTATTAATAAAATGAGTGCCTTTGTCACTTACCAGCTCTAGGGGACTGCCAAAACGGGTGATGATATTCTTGTACATGAACAAGGCTACGCTGTTACCATCGTCCCGCTTTAGGGCTTTAGCTTCACACCACTTTGTGACATAATCTGTATATACCAGGATGTATCTGTTCTGTTTTCTTTTGGTGGGAGGATCGATTGGGCCGACGAAGTCGATGCCTCGCTTCTCGAACGACTTCAAAGGAAGGATAGGTTGCAGTGGCATAGTGCTGGTCTTGGTGGGTTTCCCCATCCTCTGACAGACATCACATCGCTTGCAGTAGTCATAGGCATCCTTATGAATGGTCAGCCCACCAATAACCTGCTTGCAGAGCCTTCCTGGCTGTATCTTCTCCTGCAAAGTGGCCTCCACATGGCTCGTCATGGCAAGCCTTCAAAACAATCCCAATCTCATCTCCTACAACACATCTTTTGAGTACTTAATCTTTGCCTTTCTTGTACAGTGCACCGCCTAACAGGGTGTAGAGGGCTGATTCTAACATAAGCTTCCTCCTTTCCCGACTAGAAATGCCAGGAGGGTACTGTTGGGTTGCCAGCAGATTGGCAATGTCTGCATACCAAGGGGTTACAGTTTCTACCAGGAATAGGGAAGCATCAGGGAGTTCTAGATCATCCTGCTCCTCGTCTGCAATCTGCGGGATACACGATAAATGATTAGCCAGAACATGGAAACGACAAGGTCTGGTAATTCCTCAAAGTGGAACTCCTGGAAAAGAAGGAGCCATCTCATCATTCCTCCTTTCATGTCTGCTTTGTTCATCAGGAAGGACAGGGCCTTATGATCCACATAAAATTTAAAGTGGGTAGACAGTAGGTAGTGGCGAAACTTCTCTAGGGAAAACACCATTGCCAAGCACTCCAGCTCAGTCACTGTATAGTTCAGCTCTCTATCAGTGACTTTTTGGCTTGCGTAATAGATAGGTTGCTCCAGCTTCAAGGATCCCTTCTGGCATAGGACCACACCTAAGCCTTCAATTGATGCATCAGTGTGTACATGAAACTCCTTTGTCCAATCACGAGGCTGCAGGATGGGTGCCTCAATCAGACACTACTTCAGAGTGTTGAAGGCTTTGTCACATTCTTCCGTCCAAATAAAGTCTGCATCTTTCCTCAGAAGCTTGTGCAAGGGGGTTGCCTTTGTTGCAAAATGGGCTATGAACCTTCTGTAGTAACCCACATGGCTGTCAGAGCTGCGATCTTCTCAATCTTTGCAGGGTCTGTTGATATCCCTTGTGCAGAGACAATGTGGCCCAACAGAACTCCAGAAGAGAGTCCAAAGATGCATTTTTCGAGCTTGAGGGAGATCCCATACTCCCAACATCGGTCAAGCATTGTTCCAAATGTCCCCAGTGTTTAAGAATCAGACTATAAACACAGAAGTCATCCAAATATACCTCAATAAAGTCGTGGATATGATTTTGGAATGCGGCCATGATGACTCGTTGGAAGGTAGTAGGGGCATTGTAGAGCCCAAACGGCATCATTCGGTAAGCATAGGTCCCCTATTCTGTGGTGAAGGTTGTTTTAGATTGGTCCTCTTCTGCTATTTGGACTTGGTTATATCTGTTGAATCCATCCAAGAGGGAATAAAGCTCATAGTGTGCCATTGTGTCCAACAGCTGGTTTGTAAAAGGGATAGAAAAGTGATCCTTCTTCATCTTGAATTCAACTTGCGAAAATCCACACATATACGAAGCTTGCCATTCTTCTTGGGTACAACCACGATGGGTGAGACCCATTCTCTGTTGACCACTGGATAGATAAACTCCGCTTACAAAAGCTTCAACATCTTTGCTTTCACCAGTGTGGAATAATTCGTGTTCATTTGCCTCTGTCTTTGCCGTACTGGCTTGGCATCAGGCTCCAAGTCAATATGATGCTGACATATTGTGGGATCAATCCCCTTTAGGTCTTTGTAGGACCATGCAAACACGTCCAAATTCTCTTTCAACAAGTTGTACAAGGTTGAAAACTCCTCTTCTAGTAGGCTGCTACCCACCTTCACGTGGCATTCAGTGCCATCTGCATCCACAAAGGTTAACTGCCTTTCACCTTCTACTTCACGGATGAAGGTCCCACGGACTGTTTCTAGGTACAGATCCGAGTACAGATCCGACTCCTTCAAGGGGATGGTGTCCTCTTTTGATGTCCCACTAGACCCAACGTCTTCATTCAGTAAGGACTTAGGTTGCTCCTTGAAATGCTAAAATGGGATCAGTGCTGTCTCAGTTTTGGTACTTGTTGACAAGGAGCATCATCATCATCATTTCTTGACAAGTGTGGATGGGTGCGACAAGAACCACTGATAAAAGATGGCTTATTTTTCTTGATCCACTTCTTATATAGGCTTTGCCTATGGAAAGATCCATTTACCAATCCAAAGGGTACCATTGCCATTCTGTCCCACAGCATGTAGTCTTCTACTTTTGAAGCTTCTCGAACTCCCTCCTCATCTATTCCTTCTGTGGGTAGAGTGATTTCTTATGTCTCGCTTTCAAAGTCTCCTTCTTCAGATTCATCATCATCCTCTTCAGACTCCGACTCTGCCTCTAGAGGTGCGCTGTAAGAGAAGAATAGGTCCTCTGCTTCGCCTTCAGCCTCTGTCTCTGGCTCTGCTATGGCCATGTAATAGGGAGAGCAGTACATCCATGCTTCTATCTCATTGTCAGAAGTGATTTCGAAAATGGTTCCTGGTTTAGGCAAGAAGTATTCACCCATCGATAATGGCTTTGCATCTTTTGGGAGTTGGCTTATAGTACCCACTGTTAGGGAATGTGCCTTTGTTTTCTTGGGAAGGATCTGTTTGACAGCATCTTCTTCTGCTAATGTTCCATCTGTAGCCTCATTGGGGGAGTCAGAAGATAATTCCAAGGAGGTGGATCCATGTCCTTTTTTAGCACCATATAGCTTCAGCACCACTTTATTGGGTCCTCTACCCAAGGTCAAGGTTCCTTTGAACCAATCAGTCCTTGCTCATGGGTTCAAAAAGCCATGGTCTGCCCAATAACAGGGGGTAGGATGTACCATAAGAGTTTGGCTTCACCACCAGATAGGTTACCCAATAATCTTTTCCAACCACTGTAGTCTTCACATATGGAAGAACGCCCAAAGGCTTGATTCTGCTCTAATCTGCCAGTCTGATGAGCCATTGAGTTGGTTGCATACCTTGTAGGCCTAGATCCTTCATTGTCACATCCGTCATAATGTTCACTGATGAGCCACCATCAACAATCAGTACATTTGCAATAAAGCATCCTTCTATCCACACGCCAGTCTCTGGGGTACTAGGATCTAGGAAGGCGTTAGCCACATCCACTTCTTTTACAAGATCTAGAGCTTTGTTGGTCTTTGTTGCTATTGAGAGAGCAATACTTAAGCCACGTCTTCTTGTCAGTATACTTTGGAACCTTTTTCGGTAACTGGGAGACAACATCAACAATTTTCAAAATGTGAGGTTTGCTTTAAAGGTATCTAGATCTCTGACCAGATCGTATTCCTTAATAGGATCCACTGGCTTCTCTAACCAATTAGGGAATGAGGCGACACCCATTTTCATTTTCCTTTTTTCTTCCAACAGGGGCATCATGGAGACTTCTTCTCTCACTTGTGGCACTTCCTCCTCTTCTATCTCCTGGACCTCTGGTCCTGTCTCTAGAACTGTCTCTGTGACTCTTTGTGGCACTGTAGTGCTCTGTACGACACTATCATGCTCTGTTCTGTTCTATTCTTCTGTTGGAAGATTGAACTTCACTGTTCTGGCAGGAGGATTATTTTCTTTCTGGACAGGTGGTTCCTTCTTCTTTGCACGCGTGATGGCAGCAACTTCCAATTCCACTAAATTGGAGGTAGGCTCTTGGGCCTTGGACGGATTATCAGTAGCATTGTTTTTCACTAGGGCTGGGCTTGGTGGACAATCTTTTGCAGTGTGGTCTTCTCCTTTGCATCGACTGCATAAGGGCTTGCAATCCTCTGACCTTCTGGGATTTGGACAATTTGGTGAAATGTGTCCCTTTTCTCCGCATCTGTAACACTCCATTTCTGATCTCTAACCACCGCTAGACTATCTTCCTCTGTAACTTTGGGATGGAAATCTTCTGGGTTTGAAGTTAGGACCGAAGTCTCTAGGCTTTGGCCCAATATCTTGGGTTTTCATTTTGGATTCTAGCACATTGAATCTTGTGTCTTCTTCCTTCCTTCTTCTATCATGTATCTCCTTCAGAGAGCAAATATCCTCTGTATGGTTCTTCCTAAGATAGTAGGAGCAGAAAGCTCTAGGGACCATTGGCTTTCGTGTACATTCAATGGCTAAATGGCCTGCTTGATGACACTTACCACACCAAGTATTTGACCGCATCACATCTCTTCATGCTCCTGCAACGTTGGATATGCTAGTGGTATTCACTTTCAGTGTCTGCAACTGCTCTGTAATCACATCCATCAACTCCTATTTTATATTTGCAACCAAATTGGATAAATAATCCTTCAAGCTTTCTCCTCCTAAGGAATTGGTAGTAGGGTTTTGAGGAGTCTTTGTAATCACTACATAAACAGGTTGGGCTGGTGCAGAGGGGTGTTTGTTCTAATTCTGATTCAGAGCTCCTGTTTGAACTGTTAGCTGTTGGCTCCAGTTGGTAGGGTTCCACTGTTGCTGCTGATTTGGTATTGGGGGAATTGTTTGGGACCATTATTGTTGTGGTCGAACCATCATTTGAGACAGTGATTGTGGCCACTATGGATTTGGTGCACTATACTGTGATACTGGGGGCATCTGTTGGTAGGGGTAGGGGACAGTCCCTAGGATTGTATTTGGTGGGTACATCATTCCTAGCATCAGAGGAGGTGGGACTCCTCTTCGTGGATTCATCGCCAATCTAGCTTCCACTTCATCGTACAGTCTTGCACCTTCTGTTGGTTGTAGCTTGTAGTGTGGTTGGTCTTCTCAATTCCACGAACTTGCGAACTTTTGGTTGTAGGCCCCTGAGAGACACTCCTTTCTGGATTCCTTCATCCAAATGATGGTTAGTCCATCTCTTCAGGATAAATTCCATTCGTGAGACATAATATTCTACTCTTTCTCTAGAGGACTGACTTAAATTCATGAACTCCTCTCGCATTCGCTCTTCAAAACCTTCACGTTTGAATTTAGTGAGGAAGGCCAATCCCATGTGCCAATGATGACCAATAAATATGTGCAAATAAAGGCACAAAAATGTGTTCAACATGGAAACATCCTTTGCAAATTGACACTTTTCTTTTGTACTCTCTTGGAAAAAAATCAAATATGAAGCAATGTAAAATGTGTAGTCCAAAAGGCTCACATTAAAAAATGTTGAAAAGAAAGGGAAGGTCAAACACCTTTTGCTCATTCCAAAAATTGAAGGGTATTTAGACCTTAGTCAAGATGTATGCAATTTAATTTTATATATCAAGAAAAGAAAAGGAGGAGGCTTGTCGGGTGATTTGAGGAGGTGGAAGGTTGAGGTGGTTACACACTCTCTCTTCCTTTATCTTCTCCTCTCACGGTTCATTTCCCTCTCTCTCATTTTGGCACAACACTTGCCTTCTTGTTCTTGCTTCCCTCTTTTGTGCTCCTTTGCCAAATCTAATGGAGAGTGAGGAAGAGGAAGAGGGTGAGGATGGAAGAATTTCTCTCAATTTCTTGTGTGCCTTTCATTTGTGTGTTTTGGAGCAATGGTTCTTGGTGAGGAGGAAAGGTTTCTTACAGGTTTTTGTGGCCAGCAATGTATTTGCAGCCTCTACCTAGCCGGTTTGTGGTTCTATTTGTGCCGTTGGCAGGGTGCTCTTCATTTGGTGCACAGGCTGGGAAAGAGGTGGCTATGAAGTTTGCAAGAGCTTCAAAGGGTTCACGGTCAGATTTGGGCCAGGGAAAGCTTCATTCTTGGTTGCATCCTGAAGAGGGAGAGATGGGTTTTTCTAAAACTGAGAAGAGAAGGGATATTTCAATGAGAAGATGAAGAAGGAGATGGTTGTAGATCGCTGTCATACCCATTACAATAGCAAATTTTCCATTTGTCTCTGCACAATTGCACGAGCCTCAATGCCTCTATCTGGTTAGGCCTACAATCGCCACACTCGTTTGGCCTTAACTTCCTCTGTCCTCCACACCATAGCACTGCTTCCACAGCCTTTTACTACTCATCTTCAATTGTCTCGATCCAGAAGTGCGCCCAAAATTGCTCCTTGAGGTAGATGCTCATGCCGTCAAAGATTAATGCGTGTCTTTAATCAGCACGCTCTGCAACACCTCGACCTCCACATTGCCTCTACAACGCCTCGTTTTCAAAAGACCTAGTCCCTCAGTGATATCAACACGAACAGCCTCCATTCTTCTATCTGCAGCAATCCTACGGCCAGTGTCACAGGTTGTTTTGTATCTCTACACAAGACAAAGAAGAAGAAGGATTTGATCTTTAGATGATGCAGGCACAACAAAGTAGTGCAAACAAGCTTCCCAGCAAACTCTCGCATCATAAAGGCGACGCTCGACTGTTTGTCTCCCCCACTTATGGATTTTCCAAACGACGAGCAGGAGTATTTCTTTTGTGCACACCATTGAGGATTTGAACAAGGAATGACGTAGAGAAGAGCTTTGAAGGAAGAGATCAAGCTACAGCGTGATGCATCACCATGGATGTTGAGTGTGGTGCGATGCTTCCTACCCTCCTATTCAGGCACACGATGGAGCACTTCCTCATCCTCTTATTTTCATAATCAATTGGCAATGCTGAGATCCATTCAATCTACCTTTTCTTTTCATTTTTTCTTGAATACTTTAAAGAAAGGATTTAAACCTTTCATACTCAAAATCTTCTCTAAGGCTCCTTTACATACATTCTATTTTCTATCCTAACATGACCCTTCACTAAGATCATCCTACTCCAATCACACAAGACTGTTTTCTATTCTTGATTTTTTTTTCTTCAATAAAAGTTATTCTTGTTTTTTGAAATCCATAGACCAGGTGGAGTACGTGAATGTAATATCCTTAGCGAGAGTGTACTTTATTTTCATATCCTTCTCGGGTTCCTTTTAATGTGCTTCATTGCATGGTTGTTTTCCTATCTATGCTACGTGTGAAGATGTCCTTGTGTGCAATATTGTTGGAAAACCCCATCCTTTGTGTTTTTGTTGTTTTGGGTGTTTGCTACTTAGGCTTTACGGCCTAGTTGTATTTTTCTATTGTGTGGTTATTTTCTTTTCCCCATCCAATGGCAATATAAAGAAAATGAAGACCGAAGATGAAGATGAAGACTTTTTCAAGTGCTGATTGTGGTTCTTCTTCAAATTTGTTCGCAGGGACGCTTCACACTTAAGCGTGGAAGGAATGACAACAAAAAATATGTGCAAATAAAGGCACAAAAATGTGCTCAACATGGAAACATCCTTTGCAAATTGACACTTTGCTTTTGTACTCTCTTGGGAAAAAATCAAATATGAAGCAATGTAAAATGTGAAGTCCAAAAGGCTCACATTAAAAAATGTTGAAAAGAAAGGGAAGGTCAAACACCTTTTGTCTCATTACAAAAATTGAAGGGTCTTTAGACCTTAGCCAAGATGTATGCAATTTAATTTTATATATCAAGAAAAGAAAAGGAGGAGGCTTGTCTAGTGATTTGAGGAGGTGGGAGGTCAAGGTGGTTACACCCTCTCTCTCATTTTGGCACAACACTTTCCTTCTTGTTCTTGCTTCCCTCATTTGTGCTCCTTTGCCAAATCTAATCGAGAGTGAGGAAGAGGAAGAGGGTGAGGATGGAAAAATTTCTCTCAATTTCTTGTGTGCCTTTCATTTGTGTGTTTTGGAGCAATGGTTCTTGGTGAGGAGGAAAGGTTTCTTGCAGGTTCTTGTGGCCAGCAATGTATTTGCAGCCTCTACCTAGCCGGTTCGTGGTTCTATTTGTGGCATGGCAGGGTGCTCTTCATTTGGTGCACTGGCCGGGAAAGAGGTGGCTATGAAGTTTGCAAGAGCTTCAAAGGGTTCACGGTCAGATTTGGGCCAGGGAAAGCTTCATTCTTGGTTGCATCCTGAAGAAGGAGAGAGATGGGTTTTTCTAAAACTGAGAAGAGAAGGGATATTTGAATGATAAGATGAAGAAGGAGATGGTTGGAGATCGCTGTCATACCCATTAAAATAGCCAATATTCCATTTGTCTTTGCACAATTGCACGAGCCTCAATGCCTGTATCTGGTTAGGCCTGCAATTGCCACACTCGTTTGGCCTTAACTTCCTCCCTCCTCTACGCCATAGCACTGCTCCCACAGCCTTTTACTACTCATCTTCAATCGTCTTGATTCAGAAGTGCGCCCAAGATTGCTCCTTGAGGCAGATGCGCCTGCCGTCAAAGATTAATGCGTGTCTTTTATCAGCGCGCTCTGCAACACCTCGACTTCCCCATTGCCTCTACAGCGCCTTGTTTTCAAGAGACCTAGTCCCTCAGTGATATCAACACGAACAACCTCCATTCTTCTATCTGCAGCAATCCTACGGCCAGTGTCACAGCTTGTTTTGTATCTCTACACAAGACAAAGAAGAAGAAGGATTTGATCTTTAGATGATGCAGGCACAGCAAAGTAGTGCAGACAAGCTTCCAGCAAACTCTCGCATCATAAAGGTGACGTTGGACTGTTTGTCTCCCCCACTTACGAATTTTCCAAACGACGAGCAGGAGTATTTCTTTTGTGCACACAATTGAGGATTTGAACAAGGAATGACGTAGAGAAGAGCTTTGAAGGAAGGGATCAAGCTACAGCGTGATGCATCACCATGGATGTCAAGTGTGGCGCGATGCTTCCTACCCTCCTATTCAGGCACACGATGGAGCACTTCCTCATCCTCTTATTTTCATAATCAATTGGCAATGCTGAGATCCATTCAATCTACCTTTTCTTTTCATTTTTTCTTGAATACTTTAAAGAAAGGATTTAAACCTTTCATACTCAAAATCTTCTCTAAGGCTCCTTTACATACATTCTATTTTCTATCCTAACATGACCCTTCACCAAGATCATCCTACTCCAATCACACAAGACTGTTTTCTATTCTTTATTTTTTTTTCTTCAATAAAAGTTATTCTTGTTTTTTGAAATCCATAGATCGGGTGGAGTACGTGAATGTAATATCCTTAGCGAGAGTGTACTTTATTTTCATATCCTTCTCGGGTTCCTTTTAATGTGCTTCCTTGCATGGTTGTTTTCCTATCTATGCTACGTGTGAAGATGTCCTTGTGTACAATATTGTTGGAAAACCCCATCCTTTGTGTTTTTGTTGTTTTGGGTGTTTGCTACCTAGGCTTTACGACCTAGTTGTGTTTTTCTATTGTGTGGTTATTTTCTTTTCCCTATCCAATGGCAATATAAAGAAAATGAAGACCGAAGATGAAGATGAAGACTTTTTCAAGTGCTGATTGTGGTTCTTCTTCAAATTTGTTCGCGGGGATGCTTCACACTTAAGCGTGGAAGGAATGACAACAAGAAATATGTGCAAATAAAGGCACAAAAATGTGTTCAACATGGAAACATCCTTTGCAAATTGACACTTTGCTTTTGTACTCTCTTGGAAAAAAATCAAATATGAAGCAATGTAAAATGTGTAGTCCAAAAGGCTCACATTAAATAATGTTGAAAAGAAAGGGAAGGTCAAACACCTTTTGTCTCATTCCAAAAATTGGAGGGTCTTTAGACCTTAGCCAAGATGTATGCAATTTAATTTTATATATCAAGAAAAGAAAAGGAGGAGGCTTGTCGGGTGATTTGAGGAGGTGGGAGGTTGAGGTGGTTACACCCTCTCTCTCATTTTGGCACAACACTTTCCTTCTTGTTCTTGATTCCCTCTTTTGTGCTCCTTTGCCAAATCTAATCAAGAGTGAGGAAGAGGAAGAGGGTGAGGATGGAAAATTTTCTCTCAATTTCTTGTGTGCCTTTCATTTGTGTGTTTTGGAGCAATGGTTCTTGGTGAGGAGGAAAGGTTTCTTGCAGGTTCTTGTGGCCAGCAATTTATTTGCAGCCTCTACCTAGCTAGTTTGTGGTTCTATTTGTGCCGTGGCAGGGTGCTCTTCAGTCAAAAGTTCATGTTGCTTGTCTGTCATACCTTTGAAATGCCGCCCCCTTGAAAGTGGTAGGGAATATTGCCAACCAATCCTTTCATGTATCTTACAAGCCATCTACATATCCCTAATGAGAAATATTTAAACGTTTATGTGAGAGATGTCATCTTACAGGCAGTGATGTATGTACATTCAATTGAGCTTCTGTTAGCAGAGAGTTTACGAACTTATCATGAGCAGACGTCTTGGTGCAAGGGATATGCTTGGCATCCACCTTTGGAGGATGTTGCTTTGGAACCTCGTCGCTTTAGAAGTGTCTTTCATAAATCAGATATCCAGCCTCTTCAATCTCAGTTGTTGAGCTTCATTGCTAGTAACCCATTATTTACTGAGTCTTTCTTTCAAGATTTAAATTTCCGATGTTCTATTTATCCTTTAGATCCTGCTGATCTTTTATCATATTCCCTAATGTCTTATCGTTTCCCATTATATGTTTCTCTTCTTTCATCTGGTCCTCATAATATTCCTCTCTTATCATTTACCCCTTCAGGATTTCCTCACATTCTAGTGTTCACTACATGTCCTTTCATTGCTGATCCTACATTATCTCCTACTCCTTCTGACATTCCACCTACTGTTCCTCCAGTTCCTTCAGTTTTTCCAACAGAATCCCTTCATACATTTTTTATGTATTCTCCATCTTTTCCACCTTCTTTATCCCTTCAATTACCCTCTTTTTATGATTTGTCCTATCCTCCATTACAATGGTCTCCTTTCATTCCATTACCCTCTCCGTCAGATTACATTAACCTTCCTCCCCAAACAGTGCTAGATACCCTAGGGTATGATGGTGACATCCTTCGTAGAAGATAGTGGACATTACATGATTCAGTGGATAGGTCCAGTGTTTAATTGCAGTGTTTAATTGGCCTCTTATTTCAGGGTCCTAGGATACTTCTGCAGCGTGTTCCAATTCTTACCTCCACTTTGCTAGGGTACATGGTACTTCTGGAGATACCATAGTGCGTCTTGCTGCTCACTTTTGCTGGTATCTTGCGTTCATGCATCATCAGTCACATTGAATACTTGCAAGGATATCCCCCAGATGCTGATTAATCCAAATGAGGATGTAGTAGTTGCCCAAGTGGATCTCTTATATTATTTTGCACAGGCCTTTCCTACTAGATTCATCATTTTATTGGAAAGGATGTGTTACCTACAATTCCTCCAAAATGTACCTCAATACTTTGTGGATGAAAACAAAGCCTTGGACCGTCTTAAAATTAGTCTGCAGTTTAAGAAGAAATACCTTCATCCTACTTAGTAGAAGGGTTTTCTTGATTGTATCCACTCTCTTCTTTTTAATGGAAATGTCTTCTTTCTCTTCAACATTTTTGAGGAGTTGTGCCATTCAGATTATATTTGTGTATGGGTATTTTTTGTACTAGTTTTTTTTTTTCTTTGTGGATGAGGAGCTGATGAAGATGGAGCTGTGAAGATTGATGATGTTGCTTATTAGCTCGATGAAGTTGCAGTTGAAGTTTTGGAAGTTGAAACATATTATATAGGTTTTATAAAGCTGATGTTGCGGTTGTGATCATAGCTGGTACATTGTGCTGATTGAAGATTTTTTAGCAAAGAGATTAGAGCTTTTATTCATTTTTTCCTGAGGTCGCGAGGACACTTTCTTATCTAAGTGTGGGGATATGTTGAGTGTGAAATGTGTTGATTTTTGGGCTGATTTTTTGTTGTTTTTTATTATAAATGGTTGTTTTTTATGACTGATTGTTTGAATTTGAAGATATTTTGAAGTGTTTGGAAAGGTTTAGATAAGTTTGAAGGGTTTTTGATGGTTTTTGATGAGGATGTTTGGTTCTATAAGGTTTGATTTTCTTTTGTTTTCTTCTATTTTGTTTTTGTTTTGGTAGTAGAGATGGTTGAATGAATGTTTTGAGAGATGATTGAAGTTGTGCGAAGAGGTTTATGAAAGATTAAATTGGTTTTGTTTTGGTTTTTATGATTTTTATGGGTTCTGTTGATCTTCTGTGAAGTTTTGTAAGCTTCTGTAGCTCCGTGTTCTGTACTTTTGTTGCTCTATGGTTTTGTTTTGTTGTTTCTGTTGAGTGTTATGATGGATGTGTTGATATTTTGGGAAGTGTTTTTGTCTTAGGAAAGGATGAATGGAAGCTCTACCCAAGCTAATTGAAGTGAAGAAGTCATTGCTGAAGATTCACAGAAGGTTATAGAAGACAGTGATAGAAGATAGATCTCACAGGACACTATGAAGTCTCTAGTGCCCCTTCATACCACACATACCTTTTGGAAGGTGTATTCATGACCAAGAAAGGAGTATTATGTGTGATTATTGATTATTGTAGTGAGGAGATTATTTTCATTTGAGAGAGTATCATTGAGAGAGAGAAAAGTGAGAGATAATCAATTTCATGCATGAAAACAATGTATCTACATGTGAGAGAAGAGAGAAGGACTATGAAGAAAATAAAGAAGAATACTATGTGATGTATTTCCAAGCAAAAGTGGTGTCTTTATTTGGTGTTTTATTGTTCTTTTTGTTCAGATTCAAAGAGGCAGAGTGATGAAAGGCAGAGTGAAGCAACAAGCTTCCTCTCTCACACACAATAATCAAACCACACTGAATAGTGAAAGATACAACCTACGGTCATAAGACCATTCACACCAAAGGCACCGACTTATTTAATGTATCTAACTACTATGGCTAGACTAGCTGTGTCTAGCTCATGTCGGTCAACACACACTAAATGAGCTTGATATTCTAACACTCCCCCTCAAGCTCAAGACAGCATATGTACTCCAAGTAGCTGTCTAAAACCACAGAACTTATCTTTACCCAGAGACTTGGTAAAGATATCTGCTACCTGCTCATCAGTCCTCACATGCATAAGATCAACCTTTCCTGCAAGGACCATCTCACGAATAAAGTGGTAGTGTACCTCTATGTGTTTTGTCCTGGCATGGTAAACTGGATTCATGGCCAGGAGTACACTACTCAGATTATCACATAACAGTTTCACTGGAGCATCAACCTGAATATCCAAGTCAGCCATAAGCTTGAGCAGCCAAGCAATCTCACATGCTGCCAATGCAGCCCCCCTGTACTCTGCCTCAGTACTAGATAAAGCAACCGTAGGCTGCTTCTTGCTGCTCCAACTGATCATGCCGCTACCAAAGCCAAAGGCATAGCCACTCGTAGATCGTCTGTCAGTTGAGCATCCTGCCCAATCTGCATCTGTGTATCCAATCAGTATCAAGGGCTTATCTCTGACATAGAACAGCCCATAGTCTACAGTGGACTTAACATACCTCATGATGCGTCTAACTGCATCCAAGTGCGGCTTTCTCGGCTTTTGCATAAACTGGCTTATCAGCCCTACTGCATAGCTCAAGTCAGGCCTAGTGATGGTCAAGTAAATCAGACTGCCGACCATCTGCCTGTACATAGTCACATCTTCTACTTCAGCCCCAGTGTTCATGTCTAGCTTTACATTCTGGTCCAGAGGTGTATCCAGTGGTTTGCATTCAGCCATGCCATACTTCTTAAGCATTTCCATGGCATAGTGCTTCTGCATCAGCCATAAGCCATTTTCAGCTGGTACGACCTCAATACCCAAGAAATACTTCAGATCTCCCAGATCTTTCATGTCAAATTCAGATTTCAGCATCTTCATAGCATGCTGAATTCCCATGTCATCATTTCCAGTGATTATCAGGTCATCAACATATATGACCAACACTACCAAGCCACTGTCAGTCTTCTTTGTAAACAGGCTGTGATCAGCCCTGCCAACAACAAATCCAAGACTCTGCAAGTAACTGCTGATCCTAGCATGCCAGGCTCTCGGAGCCTGCTTCAGCCCATACAGTGCCTTTTTCAGCCTGCACACATAATGCTGAAAATCAGGGTGCTCATACCCTTCCGGCTGAACCATGTATACATCCTCTGTTAAATCACCATTGAGGAATGCATTCTTAACATCCATCTTCTGCAATTTCCAGCCTTTTGCAGCAGCCAAGGCAATAACAGTTCGTATGGTTGCCATTTTTGCAACCGGGCTGAATGTTTCATCATAATCCAAGCCATACTGCTGAGCATATCCTTTAGCGACCAGCCTTGCTTTGTACCTTTCTACACTGCCATCAGACTTACATTTGATTTTATAAACCCATTTGCAGCCAACAGGCTTTTTCCCTTCAGGAAGTGGTACCAAATCCCAAGTCTGATTTTCAGCCAAGGCTTTCATCTCTTCGTCCATAGCCATGCACCAGTTTTCATCCTTTGCTGCTTCAGCATAAGTACCTGGTTCTTTGATCTCCATCACTTTTGTCATGTATGCATAATGCTTTGCAGAATAACCAGAGTACGTCAACCTGTCAACAGGGTATCTGACCCTCTGCGATCGTCTAGGCTGTGGTGCACTACTCGATTCACCTCTCTCATGAGGCGGAATGTACCTGTTCTGCCTCGTGCCAGGCGTATAGACAGTCGGAATACCAAGTTCGCTGTCTAAAGTATCACTAGACTCATAGCCCGAAGTCATTCTGCCAGGTGTCATCATACCATCCTCACTAACTTTCTCTTTTCCTTTGCTGTCCAAGACATCATGTCTCCCCCTCACTGACATACCTGTGTCAGTGGACGGTGAGCTCCTCAATCTCCCTGTCCATGGGGATACTGTCTGACTGATAGGTCCTGTCATAGCAGTGCTCTGCTGCATATCAACTGTAGATACATGAGTGGAAGGCAGATCGGATGGCACTGCAACTGGTGAGACATACCAAGAGCCCAGCTCATCAAAGATGACATCCTTGCTTACCAAAGTCTCCCTGGTAGAGGGATCATAACATTTGTATGCCTTCTTCTCCTGCGAGTATCCAATGAACACACTCTTATGCGCTTTGGGATCCAACTTTTTCCTTTTCTCATCTGGAATGTGCACATAAGCAAGGCAGCCAAAGACCTTCATGTGTCTTACATCCGGCTTATAGCCATAGAGCCTCTCAAACGGTGTCATGTCATGAATGCCTGCAGTGGGAGTCCTGTTTAGAATATATGCGGCTGTCACAACAGCCTCTGCCCAATAGTAGAGCGGCATATGCTTCTCATTCATCATGGCCCTAGCAGCTTCCATCAGAACCCTGTTCTTCCTTTCAGCTACTCTGTTTTGCTGCGGAGTGTAGCTGCAGGTTAACTGCCTACGAATGCCATTTTCAGCCAAAAAATCAGCAAATTCATTGGAGACATACTCCCCACCGCTATCAGATCTCAAGCAAGAGATGTAACACTCAAATTCCTTCTCAACCTGTGCCTTAAATTTCTGAAAAACAGCAAAGACCTCATCTTTTGTTTTCAATATGTGAAGCCAGGTATATCGACTGTAGTCATCAATGAAGGATACATAGTATCTGGAACCCCCCATAGATGCATTATGAGCTGGTCCCCAAACATCAGAGTGCACTAACTGCAGTGGTCGTGTACTCTGTCTTACATGCCTAACAAACGGCAATCGTGACTGCTTACCAAACTGGCAAGCCTCGCAGACATGACCAATATCTGAATATTGGAATCTAGGTAGCCCTGTTACCAGCTGCTTCTTCTGCATGGTCTGCAGCCTCTGCAAATTGACATGCCCCACTCTCTTGTGCCAAATCTCTAAGTCCCTGATAGTGCCAGAACCCTGAGCAAACATAGCGGAATTCAGCTCTGGCAGTGTAGCATCAAGAGTGAACATTCTTCCATTTCTGTGGCCTTTCGCGATCAACTTGCATCCATTGCCAAACTCTTCAATAAAGCATCCATGCTTATTGAAGCGAACCTGCAAGTTCTGCTCTGTCATTTGACCCACAGACAATAGGTTCTTCGTAATCGAAGGAACATGCAAAACATCATGAAGATTCTTCTTCCTACCATCATGTACAACTAGAGGCACTTTGCCTTTATGCTCAATGCTATGCTGCGTGTCATCACCTGTGCATACATAGCCATGCTTTTCAGCCACCATATCCGTGAACCAATCACCATGAGGGGTCATGTGATTCGACGCCCCCGAGTCAATGTACCACACTGCATCATCAGATGATTTTTCAGCAGCCTTATCTTTGACATATTGCATGGCAAACAGTCTATCACCAGAGTCATCTGCCTGACTGGACGTAGCATAATGTCCATGCTGCTTGCCCTTCTGATTTCCCTGCTTCTTCCAGCAATCCTTTGCAATATGCCCATACTTTCCGCAGTAGTGACAATCCTTGTCCTTATTTGGATTGTCTGACTGACGCTGCTGCTGCCATGAGCCTCTGCCACGGGAGTTCGATCTCCCCCTGCCTCGAAAGTTGCCACTACCTCTTGCATTTGATGACTGCTGATTGCTATTACTATAGGATGCGTTCTGCTGGCCTCCTCTGCCAGATCCATAGCCTCTACCACGGCTACCACGACCACGCTGATTCGAATAAAAAACTGCATCCTTATTCTTAGAGCTGCTTGACCCTGTAGCTAAGCCAAGCTTCACCTCTTCATGAATCAATAATGCAACCAGCTCATTAAAATCAGGCATCTCAGCCCGCACAGATACTGAAGTGTCAAAAGACTTATACTCCGGACCCAAGCCATTTAAGGTTACTGCAACCATATCCTCATCTTCTACCTGTGAGCCAACAGATGCGAGCTGATCTGCTAAGGTTTTAATTTCCGTGACATAGTCCTGTATGGATCTGTTCCTCCTCTCTATGTTGTTGAATTTTTGCTTCAGTTGTATCTTCCTGGCACTCGTAGTTGTGCCATAGTACCTGACCAATATGTTCCATGCATCTGCTGGGGATTTGCAGTTCATGATCTGCATCACCATAGCATCCGAGATACATAATGATAGCCAATGTAAAACTCTGCGAGCTCTTTCCGTCCAAGCTCGATGTGCTCGTCTTTGATCAGCTGTAGGATTCCTATCTGGAACTTCAGGTTCAGCCTCAACACCTGTCACTAAGTCCCAGTATCCTTTGCCTATCAGAAAGTTCTCCATGCGGAACTTCCATATTGCATAATTGTTGCTATCAAGCTTTTCTCCCACAATCTGGGTTACATTATCAGTTCTATCAGCATTTGCCATGTTGCAGACCTTGCCTGACTACCTGCAAACCAAGATTTTCTTAACAGTTCAACCTCAGCCCGGAACTGTTTATGACAGTTTTCTGCAATTAATTGCAGTAAAAAACCAGGGTATTTCAGCCCACTAACAGTCCAAAACAGCTCACACCAAGTGGCTTAACCTGTGAGTAAAGCAGTCAATGCAAATACTATGTATTCACTTCGGTTTGAACTCCTGCAACCTCACTGCCAGGGTACATATATGCAGTCTGAAAACTGTAATTCTGTGAGTGACCAGCAGTGATTTCAAGCTCAAAACTGAGTAGTATACATGGCATACATATCCCAAACCTTCATAGACATTTGCTAGTACATGTAGCAAACTGAGCATAACCAATGGGGCACAAATCAGTGCATAAATAGCAAGTATAAGTATCAAGCCTTCTGCTTACAAATTGCAGTTAGCAACTTCTCAATAAACCACAATCAAACCAGCTCCAAAAATAGCCTCAAATCATGTTAGACATTCACTTTGAAGTTTTAGGTTCAATACATGAGCATTCGGGTAACTATAGGCATCCTGTCTTCATGAATCCAATTTATATATATTGCATTTACCGCTTGCAACCACTGAGACAATGTCATTGTAGTAATCACCAGCCTTAGGCTTCAACTTCCATGATCCCTTGATGCTCAACCCAATCCATAAACCTCCAGCATACATATCCCATGTCATACATATGGTAGATCCCAGCCAAGTGTCAAGTAATGCTTCAGTGAAAGCTAATGCTTGCTGCCCACTGTTCTGAGACAGGTTTCCAGCCTATTTACACTTCCAAATCTGAGTATTTTCTTCAAGGAACTTCAGCTCAAAGTCCTGAGAACTGATACTTATGTCTTCTAGAATGCTCCTAGGCTCTAGTGAGGTCCATAAAGCATGTCAGAGAGCTTCAAGGCTCTTCCAAAGTATTGCATATGCTGTATATACACTGTATACAGCAGTTCAGCCTTCTCTTCCAGGTCTGTGTACTCTGATTTTAGCTCATAAGAGAACTCCAACACAAGCAATGACTTCTTGTAACCCTGAACTACCTTCCAGTGTCTGCTCACTAGCATTTGATGACCTTTTGTACAGTGCTCATGTCAGTTTTGCTTCAGCAGAAGCCATTCCTTCAGCAGGCGCAAACACGCAGCCTGGGCAGATCTGTGCTGCTGCACATCTTGCTCATTACTATGATAATGATGCACTCCCTGGTGCTCAATCAGTCCTTGGAAGACTCCTCAGCAAGCCACAACCCTGCTTCAAGCCATGAGACTCCAATGCTTCACAGTACATACCTCTAGTGTGACCTTTGATGGAAATGACAGTCAGTCCTCTTCTTTTTCCAGCTCTTCAGTTCACTCTTCAAGTCTTCTTATTGAGTGCATTCCACCAGTGAGCCCATTCATGGCTCTGATACCATGTTCAGATTCAAAGAGGCAGAGTGATGAAAGGCAGAGTGAAGCAACAAGCTTCCTCTCTCACACACAATAATCAAACCACACTGAATAGTGAAAGATACAACCTACGGTCATAAGACCATTCACACCAAAGGCACCGACTTATTTAATGTATCTAACTACTATGGCTAGACTAGCTGTGTCCAGCTCATGTCGGTCAACACACACTAAATGAGCTTGATATTCTAACACTTTTGATGGATATTATGAAGATTATGAAGAATATGGTTGATTTTATAAAATCCGCGGGAGATCTACATGATGTTGCATGAAGATTTGTTGTGCGTGGTTTTCTTTTCTTCATTGTGATCATATAAAACCTAATAAAAAAGCTTGTTGATGATGACAAGATAGATTTTCTTGCAGTAGAAACCCTATTTTCTTGGTGTCTCTCTTGGGGCTCCAATGAGGAATGGTTAAGATGATAATAAATTGTGTGATATTTTTATGGATAGCAGTTTTATGTTGTTGAATATGATATGTGTTTTCTATCTAAGTGATTTTCCTAAATGTTATATGCTTATGATGGTAGTAAATCTGTTCAAGAAGTTTCATGTAGTATATGGGTCAATTCAGGCTGATCAGTGTGTCTTGGGTTGTTATGGTGTTTTGAGGTGCCATAACATGGGCCTTCAAGCACCCATATTGATATCAATTTAGATGTATTTTTCTTTTAGATTCTCATAGACCATTTCAAGCTTTTATAAACACAACCTGAGGTTTTTAAACACCCGTGTCGAAGTTATGTATTTTGCACATGCACACAAATAAAAAATTTGGGACACATTGAGAGTAAATAGCTTGAGACAAAGAGAGAAAGAGGGAGAGATAGCTAGTCCAAGGTGACTGGGCTCATACTTAAGGCCATGGAGAGACCCCTCAACTCAACACATTTAAGGTTTGTTTCACTTTCGCTCTCTTTAGAATCTAAGGTTTGCATTCATTTTCTTTGGTGATTTAAACATTGTTGTTTTTCTTAAACAATTTAGATCCATGTTATTGCACATTGTTTAGGGTTGCTTGTGTGATAAATAGTGAACATTTTGGTGAACATAAGATTAATCATTGTCCAAACTAGTTTTTTAACGCTTATTTATACATATGTTTACATGTGATTCAAAATGCGTAAATCACTACTTCTCTGCAACGGTTCTGTTAACATTTTAGGAAATGAGGATCCCCATGGGTTCTTAAACACAAAGAGACAACAATTGTTTGCTTTATTTACTATTTATTTTGTTGTCTACATTAGCTATTGATGGACTCGTGTCTTCTTCTTCTTAAATTCACTAGTTTATGAGTTAATTTTAGGGTGCCATTAGGTGCTAGAGCTTATATGAAAGGTGTGGGAGCCTTATTAGCTTGAAGATAGTGATATTCTCAAAAGATATGAGGTTCTATAGTTTGGATAAATTTGTCTTGGATGTTTAGAGCCTTTTTTTTGTTTTTGATATTATTTCATATGTATTGGTGCAACATATAATCTTAGGATTGTTGGTATTATGTCTCATTCCTCATCACGTATGATTATATTGATAATGAATGAAGAATGTTAATTGATGGGCACAATATGAGACGCAAGCTTCTATTTTCAAGAGAAAGTGAGAGAAGCAATGGGAGAGACTAGGGCAATATGTGAAGATGCTGTGAATTTGATTCAAGGAGTGATAACTTTGTTGTCAAGTAGTGTAAGATTTCATAGGCATTGATATTTCTGATCTTAATATGTTGAAGATGCCACATCTCCTTTATGGATGTCCTCATCCTCTTATCTGCTTTGGAATCACCTACCAATTTGACAAATTTTCCACCTACACATTGACCTCATAATGAGGCACTTTGTACATAGACCCACACTTTTAGATACAATGTGTGATCAAGTCTTCCCACTTTCTTGGACTCTAGAAATCTTGCTCTCCATTTTCGCGTAATTGAGAAGGTTTAAAAAATACATCACAACATCATGACAAGAGGGAGAGTATCTCTTAGGAACAAGAAAGTAAAAGACTAGGATAGGTTTGTCCCATCTAGGAAGAACAATTCAAGCTTCATGGACATACATGAATATAGAGCATGGGGATCTCCTAAAGACCTCTAGTATGCAATCCTATATTATTCTAGATAGCAAGTTTGTGGTGGATGATTTAGTGGACCTTGAACCTATTTTGATAGATACTTCTAGTGATGCTCTTGGTATCATAGGCTTATCCTTCAAATTTTTTAGTTACCCTTGCATATGTTACTCAATATTATACTCAGTAAATGAATGTTGTGTATTAAGGAGAACACAAAATTTCCTTCTCAATCGAGTCAAAATACAATAGCTACAGATCTAAATGTTAGAGGTTTCTTTAGTAACATTGCAGCCAATTTCGACCCAACATTGAGAGATACTTATAGCCATGGTCTTTAAACACTAGGGTATAGGAGGTGGTCAACTAATGCTTAATATCCTTCTCATATCAGAAATCGTTGCTTCTACTTCATGCAGCTTACGCTCACTTTCAAATTTCTTCCATTCTTGCCCAGCTTGTATCTGTTCTTACAACACGACACTATACTATAATTTTATCCAAGCAAAGTGCCGAAAACCATTGTGAAAATGCAAGTTAATCACCTCTTCTAATTGTTTCTTACTTAGCTCAGCTAGACTCCTTGCATTGCTCCCATTTTTGGAGAAAATTAAAGATAGTGTGTTTATTTCTGTCTTTTTCCTCCCTAAGAAACTAAGGGGATTTCATATCTTTTAACACTGGGTTATCTCTTAACTTTTGGTGGGGTTCTCTAGGATCTCGCATAGTCACATCTAAATCTTTCGATGAAGATGGAATATCCGAGGTTTCTACCTTATTTTTATCCGTTTCTAATAACAGGGCTAATTGAGATTTTATTTCTATGAGTGTTTGAGTTAGAAACTCCATTTGAACCCCCTGTGCTTGCACACGAGCAATTAAATCATCAAATTGTTCTCGTGTAACAAAAAATTCTTCCCATTGTTCTTCTTGAATTTCTGTTTCATGGGGATCCGCCATAGGATGCCATAGGATGGTCCCCAGAACTAGAATCTTCCGTCACCCCATTTTTCTCTTTACCATCCATTAATACACTGGAATTCTTCTCAAAGGTATTAGATAAGTACTCATCACCATTGTTAGATCATATGCATTTCAACCTGTATCCAAACTGATTTTCAACAAAAGCAAGCCAACACTAAAATATAGCCAAGAATGATTTTTTTTGCTTTATGGGATATGGCTAGACCTTATGTGAGTGAATGAAAGTAACAAAATATTTCACACCACTAATGACTAAGGACTTGTAGAGCATAGATCCACAAACATTAAAAAAAACAAGAGTTATGTTATATTTTTGCTGAAAATATATTACGAGGCCGTGTGAATTCTCGGGCAAAAGACAATGCCGGCATTGTGGTCACAGACGGTGCGAACTTTAACACGATGTATCATAATCTCCATTGGTAGAACCAAGACTGAGGTTTAATGAAACCGCATATTTTCGTGTGAACCTCCTCTTGGGAGGAGGTCAAGAGGAAATTGAGAAGATTTATGGAAATTTTTTTCTTTTTAATCCTTCTTTTCTCCCCAGCCGATGGCTGTGCTGGAGGAGGGGGAGTAAGGCACGAGCATGAAAGCCTTGCTGGATGTCATGGAGGGGTGAAGGGCCATGTAGTTGGCCGTGTGGGAGAGAGGAGGTACCTCTCCCTACCATATAAATACCCTCTATGGGGTGAGTGAGAACGAGGAAGTGAGGGATGGATGCTACCACGATCGAGTGAAGGAGAGGATTCTGAGGGTAAGGAGGGCCATAACACTGCAAGCCGAGAGAGAGAGTAAAGAGGAGTCGTGTAGGAGTGTGACGTTGCTGGCCATGAGGGAGGTGAGCTGAGTAGTCGAAAGGCTGTGGGAGAGGTGGAATAGCAGAGGGAAGCTCTACATGAGGAGGGAGGTGAGAACTTCCACAAAACCATTTGAAAACCTTTCTATGGATTTTTCTCCCCCCCTACAAGTTATCTTAAAAGCACTTTCTAGGGACTTTTATAAACCATTTCTAAAGGGGTCTTTATGTTGAGAAAGAGAGAGAGAGTACGAGAGAGATACACAAGACATGCTCCCAAAGAATGATTCATATTGATGTAGAGTTAGTATATATAGGTGAGACCCAAGTCAAGTGAGAGATGATATATATAGTTGTAACATCCCCACTCAAACAAAGGTCTCTGGCTGCGAGTGAAAAAACCCTTGGGGAGAACAAGGGAAAAACCCGAGCCCCTACACATACCTATGATACAAAAATGATTTCCTATAAAGTTTTCTTGAATACAATGATACATGTCTCAATCAGTGAGACAAGAACTTGGAAGAATACCAAGTGCATGTCTTAATGAACTAAAGCGAGCTTCACTAAGAGCTTTTGTGAAGATGTCTGCAACCATTTGATCACTGGGACAATGCTCCACCATAATGGAACCTTTCTTAACTTCATGTCAAACATAATGATAATGAATAGCAATATGCTTTGATTTACTATGTTGTATATAGTATTTGGTAAGACTAATAGCACTTTGGTTATCGCATCGAAGAGGTGTACTAGATGATGAAGGATGTCCTAAATCTGCAAGTAGTCGTCGAAGCCAAACTAGCACGCGAGCTGCTAATGATGCAGCAACATATTCAGCCTCAGTTGTAGAAACCGCAACACATCGTTGTTTCTTGCTGGACCAAGAAACCAAACATCCATTTACAAAGAAACAATTCCCACTTGTAGATCGCATGGATAAGTGTGAACTTGCCCAATCAGCATCTGTATATCCAATAAGGTCAAGAGAAGTTGAAGAAGATAAAGAAGAATCCTCTCGACGACGATAAATAAGACCAAATTCGTTAGTACCCTTGAGGTACTTAAGAATACATTTTGCAGCACTCCAATGAATAGTGGAAGGGGAAGAAAGATACTATCCCAAAAAGTTAGCTGCAAAAAAAATATCTGCTCTTGTGTTTAAACCAATAAACTGAAGACAATTAACAAGATTAGCAAAAGGTTGATGAATGGTTGATCCTTCATTGCGTGTTGTAGATGTACCCTTGGTAGAGCTTGAAAGAATGGGAGTGTTGGCAGAGTGCGCATTTGTCAACCCAAACTTCTTAACAATATCATTAATAAACTTTGTCTGGTGAAGAAGAAGAATACCTTGTTGTCGGTGTCATTGAACTTGAATACCCAAACAAGAATGTATCTCACCAAGATCCACCATTTCAAATGCAATCGATAAAAGCTTCTTCATAGCATCCAAGAAAGCAATATTATTTGACACAATAATAGTATCATCAACATATAGAGCAAGAATAAGAAAATATTTGTCCTTCCTTTTGATGTAAAGATTTGGGTCAGCAAAACATGCAACAAAACCTTTAGATGTGAGGAAGTGATCAATCTTAATATACAAAGCACGAGAGGCTTGCTTCAATCCATATAATGCACGATGAAGCTGGCATACAAGATGTTCCTTTCCTGCAATCATAAAACCTTCAGGTTGCTCCATATAGATTTCTTCTTCAAGATCTCCATTGAGAAAAGCCGTTTTAACATCCATTTGGTGAATTTCTAGATCAAATAGTGTTGCAAAAGCCAAAATCATATGAACAGTTGTGGAGCGCACAATGGGAGAAAATGTTTCTTGATAATCTACTCGTACAATCTGTGAGTAACCTTTTGCAACAAGTCGTGCTTTGAACTTATCAAATGAGCCATCAGCTTTGGTCTTGGTTTTATAAACCCATTTACATTTGATAGGAACACGATTTGGAGGGAGTTCACTAAGAATCCATGTATCTTTGGAGACTAAAGAATTGTACTCAGCTTGCATAGCTTCTTGCCATTGATCCCTTTGAGACGAATTGATAGCTTCCATATATGATATTGGATCCTCTTGGACAGACATAGCATCATCAAAGACACCATATTCAATAGAATAGAATCCATGCTCTATCTCAATAGGAAGATCGACATAGATCTCCAAATTTTCATCAATCTTCTTTGGAGGTGAAGGAGATTTATGACCATCAGAATTAGTAGAATCACAAAGCAAGTAAGGAAATGCACTAAGCAAAGACTGTGTATCATCTGAAACATCTGATGACCTTGTGCCACCCATAGTCTTCTCATCAAATATAGCATCACGACTAATGATAACCTTTTGAGTAGAAGGATCATAAAATTTGTAACCTTTGGAATGATCTGAATAACCAATAAAAATAACCTTCAAACCTGGAGGATCCAACTTATGTCGAGTGTCCTTGGGCACATGAATATAAGCAATGCAGCCAAATGTGCGAAAGTGAGAGACTGAAGGTGTCTTCCATGTCTAGATTGTTATAGGAATTTTACCAACAGGTGCAGTAGTTGGAAGATGATTTTGAATAAAAACAGCTGTTAGAAGTGCTTTAGTCCAAAACTTTCAAGACAAACCAGAGTGTATAAGCATGCAACGTATAGCATTAAGAATAGTGCAATTTTTGCGCTCAGCAACACCATTTTTCTAAGAAGAATAAGGAACTTTAAACTCATGATGAATACCTTGATCCTTATAGAAGTCATCAAATAGATTGGATACATATTCACTACCATTGTCACTGCAAAGCGTCTTTATAGAGAATCCATTTTGAAGCTCCACACTTATCTTGTATTGTTTAAATATAGATAAAGCCTGAGACTTATGTCGAAGAAGATAGACATGTGTGTACTGTGAGAAATCATCAATGAAAGTTATAAAATATCGATATTGAGACTTTGAGGCAGGAAAAGGACCGCAAATATCGGTATGAACCAAATCCAAGAGAACACAGGAATGTGATGAAGTAGAAGTGTGGAAAGGCGAATGATGGTGTTTTCCAAGTGCACAGTACTCACATATTCCCATACGTGGATGAGATTTAAGATCCATACCTTGCACAAGACCATGACGATGAAGATCAAGAATTTTGGCAAAATCGAAGTGTGCAAATCGTTGATGCCATAATTTGCAATCTGCATCTCCAGGGGCAGTAACAACATTTGCAATTGTATCGTTCAATGATAGCTCAAATATATTACCATGTCAAGGAGCCACTACTATAGTATACCCGTCTTTCTCTATACAACATTGATTATGATCAAAGACAACAAACAAACCAAGATCAACTAGACGAGCAACAGAAAGAAGATTTCTTTGCAAATCTGGAACATGAAAAACTCCTCTTAATATTCTAGTGGATGAAATAGTCCCTAGATATAAATCACCCACTCCTTTGACTTGACAAGTCATATCATCCGCAAGGTAAATAAACTTCTTGACAGGAAGAGAATGATAATTGTGAAGCCACTGCGATTGGTATGTCATGCTTCCAGTGGCACCTAAATCAACGATGAATAGAGAACCATCATGAACATGAAGTACCTTTTCTGGAGAGATATCATAATGGACAAAATTGAGCTCTTGATGAGTACGATCATCATCAGTTGTAGTTTGTTAAATAATATAAGCTCGAGAACGTTCTTCATCATATCTTGATTAGGGCGTCCACCCTGCTGAAAACGTGAAGCGGGACACTTCCAAGCAACAAAAGTAGCATTAAAATCCCTTTGTTCGTGAGTGACCAAAATAGTATCAGATTTTTCCAAATGATGCTTATGACATTGAGAATATTCAATAAGAGATATACATTCTTTGTCAAAGTGGATATAATCCTTGTTAGACAAAATAGTGATGATATTGTCATATAAAGGATCTTTGATGGTATGAAGAAGTTGAGTAACAATTTGATTTTTAGCAATAGGAGCACATTCCAAAAGACGGAGAAATTAATCAAGGAAGCCAAATCACAAAGGAAGTTTCACGTGCGAAGGAGATGGCCAAGATCATAAATCTGCATCCAAGACAAAAAGGCTGAAGTCGCGATGGTCCCTAAGAAGGCACAAGGTGCAACCGCAGGAGGATCATCTCCTAACATCCATGTGGACATTTCACCACAAGTCCAGGTTTTTCTCTTTATTTTGATTAACGTCATGATATTTCAATTGTGCATGGATCATTTACGGAAATAGGATGCACTTTTCGATTGAAATACCTTGGCTAAATTAAAGGAAATAACTTATGATCAAAGAATCGGTCATTTGTATTAAATGAATGAAAAAGAAGAGTATAAGATCTCTATGCATTCCTAGCAAGTGGTTTTTATGCATTGCAAAGTAACAAATTTAGATAAACTAATGATCATCTTTACAAAGTCGAATTTATTTTTGTACACTTCGATTATGCATGGAAAGTATAAATCGCATGTCACATTATTAGACATCTTTTCATCGTAATGATTCGTTAAAGAAAGTTGCTAATAACCATAGGAAATTGCAAGGTATGGAAATGATTCTAGGGCTGCATGAACTAGATTAATCTCTAGAAAATTGACTTAAATCTCAATCAACTACATAAATAGTTACGAGAGGTTGTGTAATGCTCATTCAACGTACGAATATCTCGTTTAGAAAAGAAATTAGAAAAAGCTGCATGGTTCACATAAAACCCTAAAATTTTAGTAGCATGAGTCTTGAATGCATGTTCTAGAAGAATCAATAGAAGTTATACCATAACTTAGCATATGCTTGGATTTTAACCAGAAAAGTAGGGTTTGTAAATCTACTCATACATAGGCAATGAATCATGTGGTTACGAAAATGGTATCGTAAATATCTTCAAGAATAGACAAGTAAATTGGTTTAACCTAAACACCTAAACCGCGAGGGAATCGTTTAGGAATGATTAAATCAATGAAACATATCCCAAAGAGCTACCTAGGGATTTAGCATGTTGAGGACGTGACCTAATCGCTCATATTGCCAAAGCTGAAACTCTTATACCTAAAGACTTGCCCACATTCACGAAATGTAGGGTCAATAGGACGTACTTGCAAGAGACGATCTAGGGTTTTTACCCTAAGGATCGCTCGGTAAAAGGATGAAACTCGATTTGAATTTGGAACCTTAGGATCAACAGTGTCGACCTATTGCAATCAGGAATGGATTGTTATGAAGACACCCTAACCCTGTTTCTTATCTAATCATGATACTGTGATTAGAAGACGCCGTTGATGGGTAAAATAGTCCCATGGATTAGATGCAACACTCGTGCAACAAGTTGTAGAGTCGCATGATCTTGTGATTTGATCACAAGGGAATGGCCAATTCCTCGGAATGAGATTGGCAGATTCTTACGCAAGTTTATCTTACAAGAGGATGAATAATTGTCCTGATATAGTACCTTTCTTGGGTAAAGTGACCAAGATACGGGGATTAGATATTTGCTCAAGGATATAGGGTTAACAAACAAACCCTTGGGGATCTTTCCAAGTCGCAATTGATCCCGGATTGAATGCTGAATGCATTCTGAAAGAAGGATTCACTCATTAGCAGTTGGCCAAATAACGACCATTGGAAATGATTGTGCTTGTAACAGTTGTATAGAGAACTGTTTTCTTTGTTTGCTCAAGGAATTAAAGGATGAAAAGATATCTAATGCTTCAGGTTGAAGTCCTGAAGGGAGAGGCAGTCTCAGTTACACCTGACTGCCTACCTGACCCTAACCAAGGGGGTTGTTAACCGCGCCGAGAAGGTGGACCGAACCTGCCGCGACAGGTCCCTCCGTTGAGCACTACTTGGAGTAGGAGGATGCTTGGGTGCTAGGGGGCTTTGGCCGTAAATCCCTCGCCTTCCAAGCCCTGCACAAGAGGCCAACGTGACTCGGGATTGGATCTCGAGGCCCGCATACTAGTCTATGGGCGGAATCTTGGATTAGTGATCCCTGTGGATTGCTAGATAGCCTTCGGGTGGATTATGGATAAGCCTATGGACTGGACTTTATAAATGTATTCCAAAGATAAATATGATAAGCTATTGAAAAGGAACGTGTTTGACATTGCTTTTCTATGTCAAGTGCTAAGATTATGTGAAGGAACCGATGCTTAACGGGCTAATTAAGGAAGTTGATTGATGCGTGTCCAACTAAACGTGGTAGGTAATTAGATAACTAAAACAACCTGAGGAAAGTGCAATGGATGTGGCCATGGGTCCGTCCTACGGATGGGTGGTCCCGGTTGGCCGAGAACTTTTCTCAATCATGATGGGCAGCAAGAAGATCGTTTCAAAGGACACGAACATCAAGGGCATTGACCTAGAGTCTAAGTTATAATAATCCCATTTTACGTTGTTTTAGGGGAATGGAATGGGGCTATGCTTTATGTGGTAGAGAGGTTGAGCTTTTTATCCCTCTTGTTTCCCATTCTCCTTGAACCAAGTGCAACGAGAATCCGCTTCAGCCCTGGCGTTTCTGCGTAAAGTAGTTCACTTGGGGTTCCACGCTAGTTTCCGTTTAGGAAATGACCATTAGGGAAAACCCTGATTTAGGTCGGTCCTAAGTGGGAACAGCCAGAATACTTCCGCTCCGTGGCAGACGCAGAAAGTCCTAGATCGCAAACCCCATAACATTCTATGGGAGTTCCGGGCGGAGCTTTCTAGACATCCTTTCCGATGAACTGCTAAGACGTGTCCTGAAGATAATGGGTGGACATGTTACAAGTTAGAGGCACCCATGCACATAATGCAAGACATGTTATGTGAATTACGAGTCTTCTTGCAATAAAGACAATGATCATAAGAATCAAAACACTTATGGTCAATGGGTGGAAGATATTGCAAAAAAGTAAGCATTTTCATTCCCTTCAATGACATATGCCCAAGGTAGCGATGTTATCATGATACATGTGTTATTGTAGCCACTACCAAAACATGGTGGATAGACCTAGATATGATTAAGGAATAAAGAGTACCAAACTTGGCACCTCATGCCAATACAATATTTCCATATGTAAGCTTCCAGAAGTAATCACCAAAAGGTACAACATAACCTATATCATACAACTTTCTAATCGAAAGGAGGCTTTTGATCAAAGCTAGTATATGGCGTACATCATACAAAGTAAACATATTGCAAACCTCTATAGTGTGTAATACAAATACTTCCATATTCATCCATCTTACATTTTCACTTGTAATAGTAGTAAAATTGAAGAGAGAAAGCAATACGTGGAAGCTTATGCAAGCGGGGAAGCAAGAGCAATGTAAGATACATGGGATGTGGAGACTCCAATAGTTGCGATGTTTGATTGCAAGCGATAGTAATGGACACTTGTCACTTGCAGTGTACTAATAGTGTCACTGTAATGAATGCACAGGTGGTTGGGCACAAGTGCCTTTACCCCCAACAAAACTTTCGATGTGAATGAATGCAAAAGAAAAGGTTTTGGAGAACCATTAGAAGTTCTTTGAAACAATTGAGCTATGAGAGCAATAGTAGAGAAAGATCAAAAAATTGTTCTAGTATATAACAGGATTCTTCGAAGAGACCAATGTCTAATAGGGTCTAATATGCAAAACTAAAATTGTTGCAACACTAAGGTTGCATTAGTAGTAATCATAGATGTGTATTGAAATAGGGAATTTATATCAAGTATTTTTAATCTTTCCATGTCATACTTTTGGAAAACAAGAGTTCAAGTGTGAATAGAAGCTATAACAGAAGGAAAATACCACGGGTTCTATAGATATGATGAAGCGAATGCTAAAGAAGAGAAAATAAAGATAAATAGATGAAAAAATTTGTTGGCCATAGTAGATGAGATGTAGGAGGTTACTTAAGGTGACCCATCCACTAGGAAAAATATCTTATGTAGAGAATATTCCTATAGAAGAAAATTTCCCTATCTAGGTGTCACCATGGAAATTTCCCTATGTCTTTCATGCCTTGGGAACAATTAAGAGTTCCTTGTGTATGTAGAAGGGTGGCCAAGATTGCAATGTTGATTGGTTAGTTGACTGAATCGCACAAATGGATGGTTGAGTTATATAGAGAGTGTTTAGGGCATTCACAAGGAGGAAGCAAAGAATACATGAACATGCCATGGTACTAGAATAAAGAACATGATTATAGATGTATTCTTTGCATAAGCTTCATCATACATAACCAAAAACTGTTTATAATTCCATAATACATAAGCATAAGTTCAAATACTTAAAGAACATGATACAAACATTGAGAGTAGCCTGCAGCGCGATCATGAAGACTTGGTGCTAACTCTCTCTATATTCAAAAATCATGCGACTCTCTTCAAGAAATACAACTACTTGCATATCAAAATTAGTGCTTGAGATATAGGCATGACCCGAACCCACAAGCATAGAGTAAGAGACTGAATGACATAAAGAACATACTTATACCTTGCTAGAGGCCTTGCACCCCTAAGTAGGCCACATTGAGCTATCATGAGTAGAGCTCCTCTGAGATACTCATAATCCTCTCGTGCAGTTGCATAAAGCAGTTTTAAAACCAATCAAAAAGATGAGTGAAGTTCAAAATCCAAAAAGAAGTAACAATATAGCACTATGAGCAACTAGAAAGTAATCGGAACATAAACAATAATGTCCTTGCAAAAGGACATTTGCACTCCAGAAGACGCGGACCATCATGTCTAGCAGGTACAACACCTCTCATCTCTTGGAACTCCTCATGCACCTCATGCATAACCTCCTGCACCATATTACTACAATCATCGGTATGAAAATGCTTCTCCTACAACAAAGTAGCAATGTAATCCTCACTATGTCTTCTGGCTTTCAAAGCCTCCTCCGATCTACATTTCAAATCATGACATTTGCCTTCAAGCATAGACACCTTCTCATGTAATCCCACATCCTCATGAATATCAACTGGTTGCTTTACCATAAACATATCCTTAAACATAGCATATGGTCGAGAAACCAATGCGTCCAAAGTTTGAGCAACCCTTTGCCATGATTTTTTTATTTCCAAAAGCAAAGCATCATGAAGTTCTTCATACTCTGATCTAAGCACTACTGCCCCATCTGCATCCATATTCAAAATTTGAAGAATCTACTACTCAACCATTTTCAAAGGAGCAAACCTGTCCTGCAGAAGTTTATGGTCAACTTGTAACTGTGCATACATATCCATAAAATTTTGCATACTATCCAAATAGTGAGATTTCAATTCTTCAGTCCATCTTTCAAAGACATTGACTAAAACTTTATTATGTTCTATCTGCTGCTGCAATGCTAACACCTGCTCATGATGTTTAGCAAACAAAGCATCATAATTTGCTACTTTTGGCTTTAATTGTTGATCCAAATCCTTAGTCCTCATCCTCTCAGCATTCAACTGAAGCTGAAAACTCAAAACCTATACTGCAATACGTGAATGATCTCGGTCATGCTGTCCCACACAGACCATGATTTTTTGCATCATCCTTATGTCATCAGTCATACTAGTAACCTGAGAAACATCAGTATCCATGTCACCTGAGACCAAAGGAGTATGAGGTACATGCATAGACTCAAAGTCTCCATGTAAAGCCTTTTCAATAGTAGTAGAAGCATCAACCAAAACCTATATTTGACTGCTCATCCATATTGCATTTACGCTCAGCCAAATTTTACCTATATTTTTCTTCTTTTTCCTTATATTACCTGTAGAATTTAATACATCCCCTATGACCCTTGCATCCAAATGATCCATCTTCTCATCATACATTGACTTCTCATGATCTCTCACAAAATCCATAACAACTTGTCTTGCATAAGGCTTTTGATAACCTGCTTGCAACAAATCTTTGCAAAGACCTAATCTCTCTTCATCACCACCAAAAAGATCAAAATCATCACCACTATCTTTGTCATTATTAGTATCCATTGTCACATCATCATGCCTTGCATCTTGAGACATAGAATCATGTGTCCAAGTCAATAAAGACTCCATAGTCAAACCATGATATTGCCTAAAATCATACTCATATAGGGATGCCATGAAACAACCCATGCGGGATTTATGAAAAACCTTCTTAGACTTCAGCACTTTGATGTATGTCGTTAACCTGTCATACAAAACCAAAGTCCAATTTGACATATCTACATTCTCAGCATAATAAATTAAGCCATAAGTCTCCAGAGATATGGAATTAGTCTTAACAAATAGCATGAACTTCTCCATAAACCACTGAAGATGCATTCTACGATCACCATCAATGAGTTTCATAACATACACCTTGCATGGACCCGTGACATCTCTGAATGCTTCATGCATTTTCTCATCAGAGCATCTCCACAATGCCGAGTTTACATTCATTGGTAATGCAAAAATGTGGCTCACAAGAGTCATTGTAAGCTTAAGGAAACTTGCAATTATACCTTGGGATTTTCAAAGGATATCCAACTGTACCAAAGCATGTATAATGGTGGCCCAAGATTTCCAAGCAAGGCAAGAAAACTGATACAATCTGATTCTTTCCTGCCATGCCTTGGTAGATGCATGCTCAACATAGAGTGCCAAAGTAGAATATAAAAATGGTGTAGACACAACACTCGAAAAACGTACCTTAGGTGAAGACTTCAATGTTGATGCTGCTTTTAGCTGCTATGAGTGCTTGTCCTCATGCAGATTATACTCGGTGTCATCATCATCCTCCACACGAGCTCTTTTCTTCCTGGACAATGCTTTGGTGGATGTATGCTGACTATGTGTCGTGGCTAAAAATGCAGGGGTCAACACAGATGAAGATGGAGAGAAAGAAGAGGAAACAAAAGAAGAACTCTTCATCTCCATCCCAAAATTGATGTCCAAGTCCTCTACTAGTTTGAACCTTTTTGTGCCATTTGTCATTTTAGTATGACACAGCTTAGACCACTCCACACAATTACTACATGTCACACTTCAATTAACAAATGGAGCCCCAAGAGGAACACCAAGGAAAAGGGAATTCTCTTGCAAGAAAATCTATCTTGTAACATCAACAAGCTTGTTTATCATGTTTCATATGATCACAATGAAGAAAAGAACACCAGGCACAACAAATCTTCATGCAGTATCATGTAGATCTCCCACGGATTTGATAGAATCAACCATATTCTTCAACATCTTCACAAAATCCATCAATAGAACAAAGAAAGCAAAGGAATACACCATCTTTGAATGGAAATACATCACATAGTATTCATTTTCAATATCTTCATAGTCTTCTCTCTCAATCTCTCATATACAATCACTCTGGTTGAGTAAAATTGGCTATCTCTGGCTCTCTCTCTCTCTCTCCATCAATAATACATCATATCCTCACTACAATCTCTCTAAAATCACCCTCAATAATCCTTCTTAGGTCGTGGATACCCCTCCCAAGAGGTATGTCTGATATGAAGAGTCACCAGAGCCACTACAGTGTCTTTTCATAGCTCACTACTGTCACTTCACTCTAGTCTTCACTTGAGTCTTCAGCAGCTACTTCTTTCACTTCTTTCAACTCTTTTGCACTTGTATTCACCTCTTTCCAAGGCTAGAAAACTTTCCCAAGCTACACTCTCATCCATCAGAACACATACAGAAGCATACAGAACAGTCACAGAACAATACCAGAACAACTACAGTACAAAACAGAACAGAACAGAACAGAACAGAGACAGAAGCTCTACAGAAGACCTACAGAAGGTTACAGAAGATCATCAAAACCACATAACTCATTCTCAAACCATTCCAAACTCTCACAAACCATTCAATAAGCTTTCACAAGATCTCAATCTTCATCAATCAATACTCCATCCCTCCTTACAGAAGACAATTAGAACAAAATAGACCAAAACAGAGCAAAACAGAAGGTATACAGAACCAATTAGAACCTATCGGAACATCACAGAACCACCAATAAACATCATGAACTTCCAAAACACAATCATTATCATCCAAAACACTCTCAAACCACTTCCAAACCAATCAATCATTTCATAAAATCAACCATTCAGCTCTCAAAAACAACAAAAATCAGCCAAAAAAACAAGTCATTTCAACACTCAACATATCCCCACACTTAATAAGGAAGCGTCCTCGCGACCCAGGAAAAAGGGAATACAAGTGTATTTAAAAGCGCAACTTTGATCTTCAATATCTCTTCAAAAAGAATCCATCCACCACGACCCCAACTTATAACCTGCTTCTAAGATAAACATACAAAGAAAGGAAAACCCTTTATACATTAACACTGCTTAGCAAACTAAAAATCACAACAAATTTGTAAAGGATATAAGAGTTTGCTTCTTCTTCATCAGCATCAACTTCAATTCTGCATCCACGACCCCATCAGCACAAATCTCCAAAATGTAGCTCGCACACAAAATCCAATCCAATAGAAAACCACCACGTTCATTTGATATAAATGAACTCACAACACAAACACTACACAACACAACCATCTGAATGACTCCTCCAAAAAGAGAGATTTTCATTAAAAAGCTTCCACCATACATTGGAAAGGTATCAATGAAGATGATCCCTCTTAAAAGATTAATGTTGTCGAAAACGATCCATAGACAAGGATTCATCTACAAAGTTTTTGGGAGGATTTTGAAAAAACTGGAGACAGCACATCCTTTCCAACAAAACCAAGTATCTGCTAGGCAAACAAAGGGCATGAAAATACAAAATATCCAGCTGCTGGGAATCAATGCTCACATTGACATTCATGCACAACTTTGGAATAGGCTTGGAATCATTATGAGAGTGCCTATGCATATATGCCAGGTACCAAGCAAAGTGAGCAGTTAATCTCACTGAAGGATCTGTAGGCTGTGAATACTGCTGAGCAAAATAAACATAGTTCTGATAAGCTTGACTGGAAGCTGTCCATTCTCCTGGAATTACTGGCCAATTGATCTGAGGTCCTGTAAGGAAATCATCCGAACTCCATCCCCTTCTTCTAGAAATCTGATTATCAAACCCGTCACAGTCACTAACCAACTGAGGTGGTTGAGATATAGAAGTGTTAGGAGAGGGTAATGGAATAAGGAAGAGTGGATGTAGGGAGGGATAGGAAAAATCATAAAAGGAAGAAAAGGTTAAAGAAGGAGTGGAAGAAATTTGGAGGGAATCACTAAGGAAGGGTATTAACTGATAAATAGGAAATGTGGAGGGTACATTAATGGATGGAGAAGAACAGGGCGGAGAAGGGGAAAATACCCTATCCTCAATAAAGGAGCAGTATGTAAAAATGGGAATTTGAGGGAAAGATGAAGGTTGGAAAAGAAGGGGTAAAATAGTGGTGGAATTAGATTGACAAAGGGAAAGATATATAGCATAGCGGTGAGCCATTTGTTGGTAATAGAGGAGGGTAGGAACAGAAGGTCCTAAGAGAGATCGTCTATTATAGGCATCAAAGAAGGTAGCATCAAATGGATTATGTTTTGAAAGATAGGCTAAGAGATCTATCCTCAGTTGATTAGTACTTTGGGCAGAGGTAGGAGCTGTGTTTGGTCTTTGATTGAGGACCATCGAATCAATCATGGGATGCGAGGAATTATCATGACAATCAGCCACTTTGGAGGAATAACTCTGGAACATGTCAGCTATGCGCAACTCCAAATGATTGACATACAAAACAGCCTGTACGACCACATCCCCCACATACCATGCCATATCCACCTCATCTAGAATTAACAAGTCTCCTCGTAGATACATGTATGACATCAACATGGTATCTGGCGTGACAGAATCTTCAAACACCATTCTGACTACCTCTGTCAACAACTCAGCAGACCAAGCCCCACTCCATCCATCCTCTGGAAGAGGTAAATCCATCGTGGAAAGCTTCATATAGAAAACCAACTTCTGTAAGTGGTAGTGGACAAAGAAAGAATGGTCTGGTGAGACATATTCCTGAAACTGCTCAAAGGTAGACCATAATAAGTCCCTTCGGGATTGCAATCTTTCCACTTTATCTTGAAAGAGAGGGCACAAAGTAGCCTGTCTCTGAAGAGCAGCCAAGTCCTGCTGTGAAAGAGGAGGAACAAAGCGGGACTTTGCAAGTTGATCTTGCAACTGTTTGATTTGGGAGGCTTGGGATGCCACTGTGTCATTAGTAGTCTGTAAAGTTGAAAGTTTGTCATCTAAGATAGCTTGGAACTCCTGCGCTTCTCTGGACATCCTCGCCTTCTCCTCTGAAAGGCTAGTAACCTGTGATTGAGCCTCTAGTAATTGGATCTTCAAAGAAGAGATCTCATCGCTTTGGGTGGCAACCAGTTGGGTTTGCTGTTCCATTTGCTTAAATAAATCTGCTAGGGTATCCTTAGCAGAAGCTAACTCGGATGTTGCCTTATGCAACTGGTCCTTAGACTGCATGAGTTCGTCATAAAAAGACGCGTACAGCTGTTGAACACAGGCTGTCACATTGACAACTCAATGGAGCTCTGAATATCTTTACAGAGAAAAGGAATTGCATCTCCTGAAACTAGACTATTCAGGGAGGGAATTGATAACTCCAATGATCCTTCGCGATGTGCTCTGAACAGGTTATTACAAGTGAGATACCCAGGGAGATCACTGCCAGAGGTAGCAGGGATGGACACTGAAGGAAGTACTGAAGGAGCTTTATCTGCTACCCGCTTCAAGCGTTTGCGCTGTATGACCAGGGGAGGCAGAGAATCATCATCCTCTATGTCAATGGGTGCTGACTCTTCTGAAGGTGGAGGAGGAAGTACTGGATCTGATGGAGGAGGTGGAGGTATAGTCTTCTGTAAACCTGAATAGGTCAAGAGGGCAGACAAATATGATCCATATGTGACATTGGTAACAATACCCCTGGTGACTTTAACGAAATGCTGATCCATTTTAGTGAGGAGGTAAGTGCTCCAATCAATAGCAACTCCTTTTAACACCATCCTGGAAGCTGTAAAAAGCTCTTTGGACAAGTACTGGGATGGCGTTTTGGCAGGCATAAACCTGTCCTGGAGAAACTGACAGATCGTCTTCCATACGGGATTAGTGATCATAGAAAAGGAAACTCTTGAAGAGTTGATCACCTTCTTAACATCCAGTATTTCCCTTGTCTGCTTTTGCAACAGCTTCAGAATCTCTTCATTAGAGAAAAGCTGACGAGTGGTCACAAAAGGTTCACCTTTGGAGGGAAGAGACAAAGCCTTCCCTAAGCCTCGAGGTGTCAAAGTCATAGAAAGTCCCTGGACTAGGCCTGTCTTCTTGCTGTAAGAGGCCAGAAACTCATCACATAACGACGGATCCTCTGGAAGCAGGGAAAAAGAAGTAGCCACAAAAGCAGCGAGTCCCGCCTTCGTGAGAGGCTCAAAAGTAAGTAGGGAAGAGTAATCCCTACTAACTAATGGGACGTACAGGATAGGGGGAGAAGCATGAGAAGGTGCCATTCAGATGGTTACACACACACCACAAACACAGACAATCAAGGAGAATGCCTGCAAAGCAACAGACAAAAACCAAGGATAAGAGAATAACCAAACAAGAAAACGTGACTCGACCAACTAACCCCAAGCAAACCACATCCTAGAAAAAATTCGACATGACCTTGAGACATATGCGACCGAAAGCTTTATGCGATGCAGCAGACAAACACCCTGAACCCTGTATCACGTAAGAAAAGAAAAAAAACTGCATACCGTACCCGTAACCGTAACAAAGACAGTAAACCAAAACAATACCACATCCGACACATATCAAGACTACATCGGTGATAGAACTCTAAGGACTGCGCATACCCATCCCACGAAACGGTTCATTAAAAAGGGGAATTAAGTGCAGTGAGGGGGAATTAATTTAATGAAGGGTTTATGTTAAGAAATTATTAAGAATGGGTGAATTTTTATTAGGTGATAAACCTTAGTAAGAAAACGGCGGTTCCTTATTATACATTTAAGTACCAATTATTAGGTTAAAACGGTGCTTTTATTCGAATCCCGGACTTCGATACCCAGACTGGGTCTCTAAATGCAAGTTCATTGATTATAAATTAAGGTGATGTGGAGCGCTTTTCTGCCAGCGCATGCTCATGTGACGGCTGGTTCATTTTAATTAAAAGTTAAAGTGCCTCTATAGCGCACGTAGCGCGTGCGAAGTGAACGGCGGGTTTATTTTACTTTTAAAAAACAATGTGTATGTTGAGCGCGAATGCGCGTGGAAACTGTGGGTGAATAAAGAGTTCATTTTAAGAATTAATATGTGATTAAGGGGGAAATGAAAATAAAGAAAGCTCATAAAATAAATACCTAGAAGGGGTGTGTATATAATGCAGAAATGCGCACGGAAGAGTCCCCTAAAAGAAGTGAATCCAGTAAAGGAAAAGTAAAGACCATTGACGAAACAACAAAGACAACACCTTAGCGGATGTGTTGATTTGTTTTGTGGTTGGGTTTTTTTTATATTTTTTTTATAATTTGGGATTATTTATGGTGGTGGTTTGGTTTGTGAGGGTATGATGTTTTGTTGTTTTTTTTGTTTGGGTAGTTGGTGTTGTTTTTGTGTTTTTTTTTTGAAATAAATAAGAATAAAAATAAGAATAGGAAAATCAATATATTCAACATATAAATAGGGAGGAAATATCCACAATGGAGTGTATGCAAATAAAATAGAGAGTGTTAAGGGAAATTTCTGTTTGTTGGTTTATTGTTTTTTTTTTAAAAAAAAAAGGGGTACCATGTATGATAATTTTTTAAAGTGAAAAATAAATGAAAAATGGTCAAGGGGGGTGAGGGGAATTTTTTAGAATTTTTCAGAATTTGTTTTAGAAGTTTTTGACTATTTTTAAATGAATTTTCTACATTTGTTGGTAATTTGGGGGATAAATTAGAAAATATTTAATTTTCAGAAATTGTGGGGGTGGTAATTTCCAGCGGAAAAATTTCCAAAAATTGGCAAAAAGCGAAGGGAATTTCTAGAAATTTTTCTGAATTTTTAGGAGGTGGAAATTAATTTATAAATTAAATAAATCAGGTAAATCAGTTTAGTCTGGTAAGTAAGTTGAAAGTAAGTCAGTTAAGTCCTGTTAGTCTGTGTAAGTCATGTTAGTCTGACTAAGTCAAGTCAGGTTAGTCAGATGGAATTAGGTTAGGCTAGGTAAAGTTAGATAAGTCAGTTAGGGGGACTAAGTCAATGGAGACTAACCTAAAGGGGGTTAGTTAACCTAAGGGGGGTTAGGGTTTAGGGTTAGGGTTAGGGTTAGGGAGCCTAACTAGGGTTAGTGAGGGTTAGGGTTAGGCACCTAACTATGGGTAGGTAGAACTATCCTAGCTAGGGTTAGGGAGAAGGGATTAGGTTAAGTTAGTTAAACTAACTAAGGTTAATTAAGGGGGGTGTTAGGGTTAGTTAGTTAACCTAACTAGTGTGAATTAGGGGGAGGGGTTAGGGGTAACCTAGTTAACCTAACTAGTGTGAATTAGTGGGAGGGGTTAGGGTAGTTAATTAAACGAAGGTTAGGTTAGTGGACTTAGGTTAAGTTAGTTAACTGACCTCAAGTTAGTGAGGGAGGAGGAGGGGGAAGAGGAGGAGGGCGGTGGTGGCGGATGTGGCAGGGCGGTGTCAGGCGTTTCGGGCGCAACGGCGGCTACGCGGCGGCGTCGGTCGTGTCGGGCGCAACGGCGGCTACGTGGCGGCGTCGGGCGTGTCGGCGGGCGAGGGGCGTGGAGCGGCCTGCGGACGACGGGCTGCTGACGGCGCAGGGCACTGTGGACGATGGCGACGAGGGGGCGGCCGCTGCGACGGGCGGGGCGGCGCAGGGCAGCTGGTCAGCGGCTGGTCGGCGTCTTGCAGCGGCGCCCGGCGGTTGGGGAACGGCGGCGGGGGGACAGCGTGTTGGCGTCGGTGCGGCGGTGGGAGGCGCCAGGGGGATGAGTGGGAGTAGCCTCAGCGACAGGGGCAAGTGGCGACAGGCGGCTAGGAGGGAAGGGCTACAGGAGGAGAGTGGGAGAAGGAAGAGAGGAGGAGGAGGAGGAAGGAGGGAGGAGAAAAAGAATGGCAGGGGAGGAGGAGGAGGGAATGGCAGAAAGGAAGGGGAACAAGGGGAAGGAGGAGATGAAGGGAAGAGGAGGAGGGAGGAAGAAGCTACACAGGGAGAGGGAGTCGGGGAGAGAGAAAGAGAAAGGGAGAGAGAATAAGGCAGTTGAGAGGGGGGGAGAGGGTGTCCGTTGGGGAGAGGGGAGGGGGAAAAGAAAAATTAATAAATAAATAAATAAATAAATTTGTGTCGTTTAAAAAAAAGGAAAACAAAAGGAGAGGGGAGACTGCCTTGGCCCGCGCATGTGCGCGCGGGGCAGGGGTAAAAAAATTTGCGGTGACAGGAGTGAAAGGACGCCCGGATACGAGGATGAGGCACGCGGATGCGATTGGGGTGCGTGAAGACGCGTAAAATTGAGAACGAGTGCGTTCACGCACGGGACGAGGCGTGTAAAAACACATAAAAAATAAAAAAATAATAATAACGCCCAATCCGGACGTCAACACGAAAGGACGTAAAAATAAAAAGTGGGCAGGACGACAGGGAAAAACAAGGAAAATATGCGACAGAGGTTCCAGGAGGGGGAAAGGGTGGTCACGTCCAAAAAACACAAAAAACGCAATGAAAAATTAATATCGGAAGATCCGGGCATCGAAACGAGGTGCAGAAAAAAGGAAAACTATGCAAAAAGACGTGCCCGACAATCCTATCACATCAAAACATAATTCCAACTGAGATAAGATGTGTTCACGTGGAAAAATCCCCAAAAACAGACCCGAAAATGGGATCGGAAATTAATATCGGACGAACCTTTCACCGGAATAACATGCAGTAAGAAGGAAAAATGTCCGCAGGAAGGAATGGCACAGGATTGTCATGTTAAACCGTAGTTCCGGTGGAAGTAGGAGGGGTTCACATGCAAAAAACTGCAAAAATACTCCCGAAAACTGATTTAAAAATTAATATGTAAAAATCCGAAAGTTGAAAAAGGGTGGAGGAAAAAGGAAAAAGGTGGGGGAAGAGACAGGGAACACGGCTGTCAAATCAAATTGGAATTCCAATGCAAACAGGGTAGGTTCACATGGAAAAATGTCAAAAATACGTACGAAAAAGGTCGTAAAAACTCGGAAAAGTAATAATGGACAAACCGTGTATCGGAATGACACAGAATAAAAAGGAAAAATGTCAAGGGAAAAGTGGTTGTCAAGGCTAGGATGTCAGAGTACGGTTCCGAAACAAGAAAAGCACGTTCACATGGAAAACCAGCGAATTTGCGCAAAATGTGTCAAAAATTAATAACGCAAAAACCGTGCACCGGAACAAGGGTAGGTAAAAAGGAAAAATGATCAGTTCAAAGGGAGGAACAGGGCTATAAGGTTGGAGTGGGACTTTGGTGAACGTAGGGTACCTTCACAGGACGGGACCGCAAAATCAGGGAATGAAGGAAAACTGTAAGGGAATAGCCCCAAGGGTGGGTGGATCATAACCGGGTGGGTGGGAAGGGATCCCATGAGGATAAAAGCAAGTCATGGCATACATGTAGGAACAGGTTAAGGCATATGCAGAGGGGTATACAATGTAGACGCGTAGGGACGCGTCCCCACACTTAAGACCGTAACGGATAGGGTTAACCGAGCAACAGGGACCTAGGACCACGCCACAGACCATCCAATAACGTCCCCACACTTAAAACATGACCAGCACTGAGAAACAGAAGTTGTAGGGTTAGAAAAACTTGGCCCATTTTGTTGAGGATCAAAGTAAGGGTGAGTGTCGATGGCACGGCCAGTGTTGTAGTCGGCTTCTGGAGGTACCAAGGCATCTTCGCTATACACGTCTGTCATGGCAGGGACCACACGGCAGCACCCAGGGAGGTAGCTGATGGAAGGAATCGCAGAAAATGCGTTGTCGATGATGAGGGATATTGCACTCCACTCATAATCACTCAAATGAAATGAAAGAATAGCCACTCGCCCCATGACTAATATCACTCGAGGAAGGATGATTGAAACCCATATCGCATACCCGGTTTAGAAATCGACAAGGGGGAATGGTGCAGAAGGAGTATACTAGGGTGCACAGTTGATGGTGCATTAGTGCGTCCAACCCGTCTGGCATAGGTGTAAGAAGGAAGGCAAGGGAGCCTTACAGTGCAGTGGACAGAACAGGGTGATGTGTCTTGTGATGGGGGCAAAGACCCATCCCGTGGGTGCACAGGGAAACGGGAACATACCTGACTCCAAGTGTCGTAACGTCCCTCAATCTCACCTCTCGGTAATTGATTGAAGAAACTCCAATCACACTCAACCCACCCTCTGTCTCACTCTCGGTTGATAGATACAGGAGGGCAGCCTTTTCCTGAAACCCATTGATGTAATCCTCACAGTCACTTGTGCAAAGATTGTATGCCTTGTGCGCATTTGATGGTGCAACTGTGCAGCCCGCCTTGTGCCGACATACGGTGCGAGAAGGAAGGCCAGGGAGCCTTATGGTGCAATGCACAGAAACAAATTGTGCTTTGTGCATTGAGAGGACCATCCCGTGCGTGCAACACTTCATTCACACTTCTCACCTCTCATTTGATTTGAAGGGAAAAGACTGGTCTCTTGGCCCACCCTCTGTCTCATGCTCTGTTGATAGATACAGGAGGGCAACCATACTCACTTCCCCATCCGGTTAGGATGAAAGCTCACGTCACTTAATTATTTGTTGATGAAGATTGCGTCATCAGTTGGTGAAGAGGCGTACTCAGGGAGGTAGCCATCAAATCGAACGTTGTATTGGGCAAGAATATGTCGTCTGCTAGAGGACAGGTAGTCACGTTGCAGAGAGACCCAGGACACAGCGTACCAAGGGAGGCAGCTTCGGAATTGGATCCTGGGAATATCAATTAATGAATCCACTTTCTGGACTGCTGGGTGTTGCCACCTTTTCCACAGCCAGCTTCCCGCCCAAGGGTGTTTACAACCTTTTCTTGGAACAAGGCCGGCTATGACAGGGAATTGCTTCCTTTTCTCTCATAACAGTTTTGTTTTTTCTTTTTTTTGTTGTTAAAAATAAAAAATAAAAAATTCTCGAAGGTGTTTCCACCTTTTCTCGAAGAATAGGTCGGCATGACAGGGACTTAAGTCCTTTTCTCCCAAGACTGATATGTATATTTTTCTTCTCTTTCTTTTTTCGAATTGAGCAAGGGAATAGTAGAAAGACCATTTGTCAAGACCAACCTCGCCACTCGCTGGTGGAAAATAGAGGATAAGAGATCAAGGCTGGAAGGGGGGTTTGAGGGAACAGACGGTTGCGTCCATTTCATCAGGACTGACTGAAGAACGGCTATCAAAAGTAGCATCATAAGAAGTACACTACCGCGCCAACGAGGGAAAGGATCAAGTGTCCGTAATTGTCAAGATCCCCAAGGAGGGAAGTACTTCTTCAGGCGATATCCATTAATAAAAAAGGGATCATCAGAGGCATCAACGGTCTGTACTTGGACAGAGCCATTAGGGTTGACGGCAAGTACCTTATAGGGGCCCATCCACCGCTGGTGGAGCTTTCCAGGAAACTTGCCAAATCGTGAATCATAGGCTAGGACCAAATCACCTTCTTTGAACTCCTTGTGCTTGATGAAGCTATCATGGTAAGCCTTACGTCGAGCTTGCGTGGCTTCCATACACTGAAGAGCCATCCTACGAATTTCGTCCTAACATTCCAGGTGCAGGAGACGGTGTTGCAGTGAATCATCATCCCCCAAACGCTCTTTGATGGCCACTCTCAAAGAGGGTAATTCCAGTTCAACAGGAAAAATAGCTTCTGTACCATATACCAGTTGAAAGGGTGTCTGTCCTGTTGCTGCTTTATGGGAGGTTCTGTACGCCCAGAGGGCCTCTGTAAGTCGATCATCCCAATCACGACGATGTGCAGCAATTGTTCTTGTTAAAATCGAGCAGAGGATGCGATTCGTGACTTCGACTTGGCCGTTGGCTCTGGGGTAATAAGGAGTGGACTTGCGATGGCGAATCTTATACAACTCTGTCAACTCTTCCATGACTTTATTAAGGAAATGAGTGCCTCTGTCACTTACCAGCTCTAGGGGACTGCCAAAACGGGTGATGATATTCTCGTACATGAACAGGGCCACGCTGTTACCATCGTCCCGCTTGAGGGCTTTAGCTTCACACCACTTTGTAACATAATTTGTGCATACGAGGATGTATCGGTTTTGTTTCCTTCTGGTGGGAGGGTTGATCGGACCTATGAAGTCAATGCCCCACTTCTAAAACGGCTTCAGGGGAAGGATAGGTTGCAGTGGCATGGCACTTGTCTTCGTGGGTTTCCCCATTCTCTGACAAGCATCACATCTTTTACAGTAATCATAGGCATCCTTGTGGATGGTAGGCCACCAATATCCTGCTAGCAGAGCCTTCCTGGCTGTGGCTTCTCCTGCAAAGTGGCCTCCGCATGGCTCGTCATGGCAAGCCTTCAGAACAATCCCAATCTCATTTCCTGCAACACATCTTCGGAGCACTTCATCTTTGCCTTTCTTGTACAGTGCACCGCCTAACAGGGTATAGGGGGCTGATTCTAGCATAAGCTTCTTCCTCTCCCGACTAGAAATGCCAGGAGGATACTGTTGGGTTGCTAACAGATTGGCACTATCTGCATACTAGGGAGTTACAGTTTCTACCAAGAATAGGGAAGCATCAAGGAGGTCTGGATCATCCTGCTCCTCGTCTGCAGTTTGTGGGATACGCGACAGATGATCAGCCAGAACATGGGAACGACCGGGCTTAGTAATCACCTCAAAGTCGAACTCTTGGAATAAAAGGAGCCATCTCATCATTCGTCCTTTCACATCTGCTTTGTTCATCAAGAAGGACAGGGCCTCATGATCCACATAAAATTTAAAGTGGGTAGATAGGAGGTAATGGCGGAACTTCTCTAGGGCAAACACCATTGCCAAGCACTCCAGCTCTGTCACTGTATAGTTCCGTTCCCTATCAGTGACTTTTCGACTTGCGTAATAGATCGGTTGATCCAACTTCGAGGAGCCCTTCTGGCAAAGGACAGCACCTAAGCCTTCAATTGATGCATCAGTGTGTACATGGAACTCTTTCGTCCAATCAGGAGGTTGCAGAATGGGTGCCTCAATCAGACACTGCTCCAGAGTGTGGAAGGCTTTGTCACATTCTTCCGTCCAAGTAAACTCTGCATCTTTCCTTAAGAGCTTGTGCAAGGAGGTTGCCTTTGTTGCGAAGTGAGCTATGAACCTTCTGTAGAAACCCACATGGCCTAGGAATCCCCTCAACTGTTTGAGGTTGGTGGGTGCTGTCAGAGCTGCAATCTTTTCGATCTTTGCAGGGTCTGTTGATATCCCTTGTGCAGAGACAATGTGGCCCAACAGGACTCCAGAAGAGACTCCAAAGATGGATTTGTCGGGGTTAAGGGAAATCCCATACTCCCGGCATCGGTGAAAGCATTGTTCCAGGTGTTCCCAGTGTTCACGGATCAAACTATAGACACAAAAGTCATCCAAATATACTTCAATGAGGTCGTGCAGATGATTCTGAAATGCAGCCATCATGACTCGTTGGAAAGTAACAGGGGCATTGCAGAGCCCAAACGGCATCACTCGGTAAGCATAGGTCCCCCATTCTGTGGTGAAGGTTGTTTTGGACTGGTCTTCTTCTGCGATCTGGACTTGGTTGTATCCGCTGAATCCATCGAGAAGGGAATAAAGCTCATGTCCTGCCACTGTGTCCAACAGTTGGTCTGTGAAAGGGATAGCAAAGTGATCCTTCTTTGTTTTAGAATTGAGCTTTCGGAAATCCACACATATTCGCAATTTGCCATTCTTCTTGGGTACAACCACGATGGTGAAACCCATTCACTATTTGCCACTGGATAGATGAATTGGGCTTCCAAAAGCTTCAGCAGCTCCGCTTTCACCAATGTGGAATAATTCGGGTTCATTTGCCGCTGTCGTTGCCGTACTGGCTTGGCATCAGGCTCCAAGTTAATATGATGTTGATATATTGTGGGATCAATCCCCTTTAGGTCTTTGTAAGACCATGCAAACACGTCCAAATTCTCTTTCAACAAGTTGTACAAGGTTGACAACTCCTCTTCTGGGAGATTGCTACCCACCTTCAAGTGGCGTTCAGTGCCATCTGCATCCATAAAGGTTAACTGCCTTTCACCTTCTACTTCACGGATGAAGGTCCCACGGACTGCTTCTGGATACAGATCTAACTCCTTCAAGGGAGTGGTATCCTCTTCTGATGTCCCACTAGAACCAACTTCTTCTTTTGGTGGAGACTTAAGTTGCTCCTTGAGATGTTGAAATGGGATTAGAGCCGTTTCGGGTTTGGTTTCAAAATTAATTACCTCTTGGCTTGAAGACTCCTCTTCTGAAGATAACACATCCAGGAACGTCACATAACAGGGACCCTCTGATGCCTGTTGGATTGGTGGGACTGGTGCTTGTTGGCACGGTGCATCATCATCATCTTTCTTCGGCAAGGATGGGTTAGGACGGCATGAGCCACTGCTAAAAGACGGCTTGTTCTTCTTAACCCACATCTTATAAGAATTTTGTATATAAGAAGATCCATTGACCACACAAAATGGTACCATCACCATTCTGTCCCGTAGCATGAGCTCGTCTATTTCTGATGCTTCTGGAACTTCTTCTTCAAATGTATCCTCTTCAGATGGAATAGACTCTTCCATTTCACTTTCATAATCTTCTTCGTCCATATCATATCCATCCTCTTCTGTCTCTGTCTCTGTCTCTGCTTCTGCTTCTGCTTTTGTTTCTGTTTCTGTCTCTGCTTCTGTTTTTGTCTCTGCTTCTGCTTTTGCTTCTGTAGGAGCTCTGTAACAGAAGAACAGATTCTCTGTTTCCTCTTCTGCCTCGGTCTCTATTATGGCCATGTAATAGGGAGAGCAATACATCCATGCTTCTATCTCACTGTCGGAAGTGATTTCAGAAGTCATTCCTGGTTCAGGCAGGAAGTATTCACCCATTGATAATGGCTTGGCATCTTTTGGAAGTCGGCCTACAGTATCCACTGTTAAGGAACGTGCCACTGTTTTCTTGGGAAGGATCTGTTTGACAGCATCTTCGTCTGTTGATGTTCCATCTGTAGCCTCATTAGGGGAGTCAGAAGATAATTCCAAGGTGGTGGATCCATGTCCTTTTTGAGAACCATATAGTTTCAGCACCACTTTGTTGGGTCCTCTACCCAAGGTCAAGGTTCCTTTGAACTAATCCGTCCTTGCTCAGGCTTCAAAAAGCCATGGTCTGCCCAGTAACAGAGGATAGGATGTACCATAAGAATTTGGCTTCACCACCAAATAGGTTAGCCAATAATCTTTTCCAGCCACTGTAGTCTTCACATATGGGAGAATGCCCAAAGGCTTGATTCTACTCTGATCCGCCAGTCTGATGAGCCATTGGGTGGGTTGCACACCTTGTAGGCCTAGATCCTTCATTGTCACATCCGTCATAATGTTCACTGATGAACCTCCATCAATCAGTGCATTTGCAATGAAGCAGCCTTCTATCCACACGCCAATCTCTGGAGTACCCAGATCTAGGAAAGCATTAGCCACATCCACTTCTTTTACAGGCTCTGGAGCCTTGTTGGACTTTGTTGCTGTTGAGGGAGCAATCCTTAAACCACGTCTTCTTGTCAGTATACTTTTGAACCTTTTCTGGCAACTCGAAGACAACATCAATAATTGTCGGAATGTGAGGTTTGGTTTAAAGGTATCTAGATCTCTGACCAGATCGTATTCCTTAATAGGATCCACTGGCTTCTCTAACCGATTAGGGAATGGGACAACACCCATTTTCATTTTCCCTCTTTCTTCCAACAGAGGAATTACAGGAACTTCTTCCGCCACTTGTGGCACTTCCTCCTCTTCTGTCTCCTGGACCTCTGGTCCTGTCTCTGTAACTGTCTCTGTAACTCTCTGTGGCACTGTAGTGCTCTGTACAGCACTGTTAGGCTCTGTTCTGTTCTGTTCTTCTAGTGGAAGATTGAACTTCACTGTTCTGGCTGGAGGGTTATTTTCTTTCTGGACAGGTGGTTCCTTCTGCTTTGCACGCGTGATGGCAACAACTTCCAATTCGACCAAATTGGAGGTAGGCTCTTGGGCCTTGGCCAGACTATCAGTAGCACTGTTTTTCACTGGGGCTGGGCTTGGACAGTCTTTTGCAGTGTGGCCTTCTCCTTTGCATCGACTACACAAGGGCTTGTAATCCACTGACCTTCGAGGATTTCGACAATTTGGTGAGATGTGTCCCTTTTCTCCGCATCTGTAACATTCCACTTCTGATCTCTAACCACCGCCAGACTGTCTTCCTCTGTAACTTTGAGAGGGAAATCTTCTGGGTCCGAAATTAGGACCAAACTCTCTAGGCTTGGGTCCAATATCTTGTGTTGTCATTTTGGATTCCAACAAGTTGAATCTTGCATCTTCTTCCTTCCTTCTCCTATCATGCATCTCCTTCAGAGAGCAAATGTCCTCTGTATGTTTCTTCCGCAAACAGTAGGAACAGAAGGCCCCAAGAATAGTTGGTTTTTGTGTACATTCGGTGGCTAAATGGCCTGCTTGATGACACTTACCACACTAAGTATTTGACCGCATCACATCTCTTCCTGCTCCTCCAACGTTGGATATGCTAGCGGTATTCACTTTCAACGTCTGTAGTTGCTCTGTAATCACATTCATCAAATCCTTTTTGATGTTTGCAACTGAGTTGGATAAATAATCCTTCAAGCTTTCTCCTCCGGACGTACTGGCAGGAGGGTTTTGAGGAGTCTCTGTAATCACTGCATAAACGGGTTGGGCTGGTACAGAGGGGTCTCTGTTCTAGTTCTGATTCAGAGCTCTTATTTGAACTGTTGGCTGTTGGCTCCAGTTGGTAGGATTCCACTGTTGCTGCTGATTTGACATTGAGGAAATTGGTTGGGACCATTGTTGTTGTGGTTGAACCACCATTTGAGGCATGGATTGTAGCCACTGTGGATTTGGTGCACTGTATTGTGATACCGGGGGCATCTGTTGGTAGAGATAGGAAACAGTCCCTGAAACTGCATTGGGTGGATACATCATTCCTGGCATCAGAGGAGGTAGGACTCCTCTTCCTGTATTCATTGCTAATCTAGCTTCCACTTCATCGTACAGTCTTGCACCTTTTGTTGCAGCTTGCAGGGTGGCTGGTCTTTGCAGCTCCACAAACTTACGGACTTCTGGTTGTAATCCTCTGAGAAACACCCCCTTTTGAATGCCATCATCTAGATTATGGTTAGTCCATCTCTTCAGGATGGATTCCATTCGTGAGACATAGGCTTCTACTCTTTCTCAAGAGGATTGACTTAGGTTCATAAATTCCTCTCGCATCCGCTCTTCAAAACCTTCACGCCTGAATTTAGTGAGGAAGGCCAACTTCAGGTCGTCCCATGTGCCAAAAGTTCCTGCTGCTTGTCTCTCATACCACTGAAACGCCGCGCCCTCGAAAGTGGCGGGGAAAATCGCTAACCAATGCTCAGGGGTTCTGGCATTGTTAGCCACACATGCTACCATAAACTCTGCTACATGAAGATTGGCACCTTCATTGTACTCTCCCTTAAAAACTGGCAATGGGACTACATTCGTTGGCCTGTCATCAATATTTCCAGGACGGATCTGGCTTGGAAGTGGACCTCCAGCAGAAGGAGGAAGGGCTTGATGTGCCATTGGGACTTCTGTAAAGAGTTCCGCAAGGGCGTCAAAGACGGCTTCTGCTGCTAGCTCGCTCTCGGCTCTGATTCTTGCTTTCTCTCTTCTCACGTACCTCTGGACTCATTCTAACGCTTGCCTCTTTATTGCGTCATTCATCAGGGGGTTGGCTCCACTAGGTTGTTAGTGCTCCACAGAGGGTTAACAGAAGGTTTCAGTCTCTGGAGGACTCTCTTGCCAACATTTCTTCTACTTCTTTCTTTTCAATGTCCCTGAATTCTGCTTTCATGCCATTGCACAGAGGAAGGTATTCGGTTTTGAAGGTGTCAAAATGCATACGTTTGAGCATTGTGGTGGTGCCATCATCATAGTAATGCCAACTTCTGATGGTTTCAACAGTGTATGTTGTGAAAAACACTCTGTCTACCAACTTCCAGTGGGTTGCTAATTGAACAAACAAAAGATTATCAGTACACCAAGCATCCCATGTATCTTGCTGTTGAGCATCCACGAACAAAGTCCAACTCTTTTCCTTCTTGTCTTTGTGAACCTCTATAGACCAAGACTCTTGAAGCTTCTTCACAATCTCCCACTTGATGTTGTCTGGAAACTTCTCAATGAATGCCAAATCTTCCATGGATGGTCATTCTCTTTGTTTCTGCTCTTCAGTTTATTCCCAAACAGTTTGCCACCAAGGTGCAAGTTTCTGCTGCTTCAACAGGAAGAGGAAACTGTCCACCACATAGAGCATGCATCATAATGGTGATGTGTTTCCGCCATTGTGGGATGAACTTCTTGTGGAAAGTGGCTTTGATTATTAGAAATTCCAACTCTTCAGTGGAAGAAGGAACTTTACAAACATCCATTGAATTCTTCTCTTCTTGGCAATGCCATTTCCTTCATTTTCAGCCTCTTCTAGTGCTTGTTGATGGCAAGCTTCCCCGGCTGCGCACCAAAAACATGGAGCCCCAAGAGCAACACCAAGGAAAAGGGAATTCTCTTGCAAGAAAATCTATCTTTTAACATCAACAAGCTTGTTTATCATGTTTCATATGATCACAATGAAGAAAAGAACACCAGGCACAACAAATCTTCATGCAGCATCATGTAGATCTCCCACGGATTTGATAGAATCAACCATATTCTTCAACATCTTCACAAAATCCATAAATAGAACAAAGAAAGCAAAGGAATACACCATCTTTGAATGGAAATACATCACATAGTATTCATCTTCAATATCTTCATAGTCTTCTCTCTCAATCTCTCATATATAATCACTCTGGTTGAGTAAAATTGGCTATCTCTGGCTCTCTCTCTCTCTCTCCATCAATAATACATCATATCCTCACTACAATCTCTCTAAAATCACCCTCAATAATCCTTCTTAGGTCGTGGATACCCCTCCCAAGAGGTATGTCTGATATGAAGAGTCACCAAAGCCACTACAGTGTCTTTTCATAGCTCACTACTGTCACTTCACTCTAGTCTTCACTTGAGTCTTCAGCAGCTACTTCTTTCACTTCTTTTAGCTCTTTTGCACTTGTATTCACCTCTTTCCAAGGCTAGAAAACTTTTCCAAGCTACACTCTCATCCATCACAACACATACAGAAGCATACAGAACAGTAACAGAACAGTACCAGAACAGCTACAGTACAGAACAGAACAGAATAGAGACAGAAGCTCTACAGAAGACCTACAGAAGGTTACAGAAGATCATCAAAACCACATAACTCATTCTCAAACCATTCCAAACTCTCACAAACCATTCAATAAGCTTTCACAAGATCTCAATCTTCATCAATCAATACTCCATCCCTCCTTACAGAAGACAATCAGAACAAAACAGACCAAAACAGAAGGTATACAGAACCAATCAGAACCTATCAGAACATCACAGAACCACCAATAAACATCATGAACTTCCAAAACACAATCATTATCATCCAAAACACTCTCAAACCACTTCCAAACCAATCAATCATTTCATAAAATCAACCATTCAGCTCTCAAAAACAACAAAAATTAGCCAAAAAACAAGTCATTTCAACACTCAACAACAAACCATGATAAGATTAAACTAACTTGTGCATAACAAGGTTGAACCAATCTTTTAAGTTGGAATCCATTAACTATAGGCTACAACACATTGCCTTGCAAATCTTTAAGCAAAAAAGTGCCTTGCCCGACATCCTTAAATATCACAAATGGACCTACATACCAGAGATTTAATTTACCCAAAAACTTATTGAGTCGAGATTTATACACCACAACCCAATCATCTTCTTGAAAGATTTTCTTTTTGATATATTTGTTCGCCCAAGCTTGTCTCTGCTGTTGGGCAATTCCTGAAATATAGGCAGCAAGAACCTTATCCTCCTCTAACTTCATGAGTTGTCCTAATTTGTGGTTCAGTAATTCCTAAGGATCCAACTTATGTGTTACTGCAATCCTTAGACTTGGTACTACAAACTCCATAGGTACTATAGCTTCCAAACCATAAAGAAGCCTAAAAGGTATAAGCCCTATTGAAACCTTGCATACTGTTTTGAAGGCCCACAATGCTGAATCAAATTTTGCATCCCAATCATCCGTGTTATCCTCAAAATCTTCTTCAAAGTGCAGAGTAAAATCTTATTTGAACTTTCAGCTTGGCCATTATCCTGAGAATGATAAAGAGTAGACTTCTTATGTGAAATCATGTGCCTGATAGTGAGTTCCCTGATAACTTGATTCAAAAAATGTTTTCCTCGATCACTTATCAACTCAATAGGACAACCAAACCTGGTCATAATGTTAGAATACAAAAATTTGGCCATACTAGTTGTTTTATTGTCCTTCAAATAAGAACTTGTACTTCAAATAGTTCAGCATCTGGAAGTTGATCAGGAACCCCAACTTTAGGATCATCATTATCCAGTTTACTCAAAAAATATGCCACTACATGCTCTTTGCCAAGAGTATATTGAATAACCTTAAAATCAAACTCTTGTAATAGTAGCATCCATCTAGCTAACCTTCCAATTAGCAGAGGTTTATTAATCAAGAACAAGAATGCCTGATGATCCACATGAAAAATCACTTGGTTCCCTAATAAATAATGCTAAAATTTTTGCAAAGAAAAAACCATACCAAGTGCTTCTCTTTTTGTAATTGAGTACATCCATTCAATAGCACTCAATCTCCTACTAGCATAGTAAATTGGTCTAAATCAGCCTAATAATTTATCCTCCATAAGCACTACTCCCAGTACAATGTGAGAAACATCCACAAATACATGAAAATGTAAATTCCATATTGCTGGTTGCAATATTGGATCCACTACAAGCATCTTTTTGAAACATTAAAAGCCTTGTTGTGATTAGACCTACACACAAATTGCATACCATTCTTGGTCAGTGTAGTAAGAGGAAAACAAATATGAGACAAATATCTCAAATATCTATTATGCCCTTTCACTTTGCCCACAAATCTCATAACTTCCTACACATTAGTTGGAGTTTTTTCTTTCCAAATCATAGCAATTTTCCTTGGATCTATGGCCATGCCTTCTTTAGAAATAATGTGCCCTAGAAGTACTCCCCGCTTTGTAGCAAAAAGGATTCAAAGACGTACCAATTTTTCTACATCTTTCAAAACATTGTTGAAGATGCTTGAAATGATCACTTTTTAAGCCAAACACATAGAAATCATCAATAAAGACCCTCATAAAAGTTGTCAGATACGGCTCAAAGTTTTAATGAGCAACTTCTTGAAATTCAGGAGGACCATTTTTCAAGTGAAAATTCATCATTGTACTGACATAAGCTCCCCATTCATTGATAAACAATAATTTTATCCATATCATCAGGATGCATTCTGATCTGATTATAACCTAAAAATCCATCCAATAAACTATGCATTTCATGTCTTGCTACATCATCAAGCAAGGAATCAGTAAAAGGTAGTAGTAATATTTCCGTAATGAAATATTAAGTGACCCTAGACCCCGCACACAATGTGCAAAAAGCAGTTCAAAATAATTTCCCGCATCAATAAATGTTGGTGGCTAAGTACTCCCTCCGCGCGCATTAATAAACTCCAGCTCTGTGTCGTGTATGGAAGACCATGGCTTGAAACCACAAGGCCACACATGAACACCCTTCACGGGAAAAGCAAAATGATAATGCATAATTTAGTGCAATTTTTTTTATAAATAGACCCCTCCCCCTCAGCCTATGCATGGCGTGGAGAGGGAGTATGAGTGTAGGAGAAGTTATGTGGTGGAGGAGCATGGGGAGGGGATCATGCTGGCTACCACTTGGGTGGCTACCCTCCCCCCCCCCCCCCCTTGGACCGATAAGACCTCCCCCCTCTCAAGCTTGAGGAGGGGGAGAGAGAGGGAAATCGTGGAGTTGTGCTACTATAGGAGAGGAGGAAGATGCTGTGCTGCCCGCCGCCACGATGCCTTCATGCCGCCAGGCTACCGCCTCTGCCCACCACCATCATCATAATCATCATCCTCTTCATCTCCTTCATCATCATCCTCATCATCCTCTCCATTATTACTTTCTCTCTCCACGTAAATTCTTGCCCACAGAAGCTTGGAAGCTTCCATTAAAGGCCTCCATAAGCCTTATTCACTCGTGCTCTCAAGTTTTTCAAAAACCACGACTGTAAGGCCCATTCTTGCATAGAAGAAGAGAACCCCAGGCAGAAAGAGATTCGTAACATGTAAAGAGAGCCAGGAGGAAGTTGCTGAACTGAGATTTAATTCGTCAATGGCTCCCAAGAAAATGGTGAGAGGAGCACACGTGGAAACTTCCAACCCGAGTACACGCATGGACAACGCTCCAAATCTTAATACCCACGTTCCAATTCTATTCTCGCATGAAAGGGATGTGCTAAGCATGATGGTTTTTAGGAAAATTTAAATGCATTTATTCATTCGTTATAAATTTTAGTGCATGTCGAATATTTGGAATTACTCGCACTCCCGTGGACAAGGGTAGTTGCAATCTTCTTGAACAAATAATGCATAACTTAGAATATGATATCGTGCTAAGAAGGATAGAGCTTATGTCACGTAATGCAGTTATGATTTAAATTCATTGTCGTGGTTCATATAGAGGATAATCTTAGACGCCCATTGAATGATGTCCAAATCATCGCAATGCATGGAAAGGAATTATGAACTTGCAAATTGCATGCGAGGATGGTTACATTTTAGGTCGGTTAAGTACTAAAGGATGGGTTAAATCATTAATGGTCTCATGGCATTCGCTCATGCATGGAGTTCTTTTATCGAAGTTTGTATTTAGGAAAGGATGCATTTTCATATTAAAGCTTGAATTCAATGCATTAAACGAAGGGTTTATAAGCATGGTTCTTGATGTAAATCAACGTTGGGTTTATACGAGTTAGCTTTGAATTGTCAATCATTGTAGTTTAGGCAAGGAAAATTAACGATCATTGTAGAACTTATAGCTGCATAGAAGGAAAAAGCCTATGAATCGCATATTTCCATGGAATGTTATATCTTGCAATTATTTACATCTTTTGGGAAAAGTATTTGCATCTCTAAGGAAATATTACCTATTGTCACAAGAAAATTAGATCAATTAGGTAAATCACTTGAAATGGTGTAATTCAAATGATGATCACCTGAATGCGCTAGGTAGAGCTAAGCCACGATAAAATTCTACCTAGTATCGCACTCAGGAAATCGACTTAATATTTCGGACCTTAAAGGTCCTACCCACATTCACGGAATATTAGGGTTAGTTAAATTCCCATGCGAGAACCATCTAGGGTTCTTACGCTAGGGATGAATTGGCCAAATACTAGACTTCCATTTGAATTTAGAAACCCTAGGGCCAAACGTTGTCGGCCTAGTAGGGTTAGGGTTGGAGTGGATCAAGAACACTCCCAAACCCTACATCTTGACCAAATGTATTCTTGACCAAGGAATACCATGTGAGGGGAGAAATAATCCCACAAGTCAGGTGCGACGCTTGTCTTGTGCAAGAAGTTGCAACGTCCCATGGTTTTGTGTCTAAATCACAAAGTAGAATTGCCATTCCTTAGGACAAAGTTGGCGAGTTCTAAGTACATGTCTAATTTCCTAGACGATGAGTAGGCATCCTGCTGCATCACCCTTCTTTGAGACTAATTTGCCAAGTTAGGGTAATTATGAATTGCCTAGCAAGAAATTGACCAATCAAGTTAGGGCGACGAGGTTGCCCAATATTTATTATCTTTATTTTAAGGAAACGTAAGGTGGAAACATTTTGGGTTAACTGGGTATAAACCCTAACCCAAGAATAAAAGGGTAAACAAGCAACTTAGCCTAGGAAACCCTTGGGATCTTGCCAAGCCACAATTGATCTTGGATCGAATGATGGATGCATTCCGAGAGAAGGATTCACACCTTAGCAGTTGGTCGTATAAACGACCACTAGAATGCTTGTGTTTATACAACTTAGGAGCATTGTTTATACTTCTTTGCTCAAGGAATTAATGTTGGAAAATAACTAATGCTTCACGTTGAAAGCCCGGAGGGAGAGGAAGCATCAATTACCCTCGAGTGTCTGCCCTAACCTATCCAAGGGGGTTATTAGCCGCGCTGGGTACGTGGACCGAACTCACTGTGAGAGGTCTCTTTGTGGGTGCTACTTGGAGTAGGAGGACGCTTGGGTGCCAAAGGGGGCTCTGGCCGTAAATCCCTTGCCTCCGCACCCTGCACAAGAGACCGGCGTGACTCGAGATTGGATCTCGAGGTCCGCATACTAGTCTACGGGCGGAAACTTGGAATGGAGATTCCTAAGGATTGCTGGAATTGCCTTCGGGCGGATTATGGAATTGCCTTCGGGTGAATTATGAAATGGCCTTTGGGTAGATTATAGAAAAGCCTTTGGGTTGGATTATGTGATGTATTCCAAAGACTGATAAATAAGATCAATTGTTGAAAAGGAACTTACTTGGCATTGATTTTCTATGTCAGTGCCTAAGATTACATGAAGGAACCAGTGAATAATTGGCTAATTAAGGAAGCTGTTTTTGCTTCTCAAATTAAATGTGGTAGGTAATTAGACAACAAAAGCAACCCGAGGAAAGAGCAGTGGATGTGACCATGGGTCCGCCCTACAGAAGGGTGGTCCCCATTGGCCGGGAACGTTTCTCAAAGGAATTGACAGCAAAGTAACGATGACCTAGAATCTAGAAAGCTAGAGTCCCGATTTATACTGTTTTAGGGGAACAAAATGGGAGTATTCCTTATAGGTACAAAGGTCGAGCTTCACATCCCTCTCGTTTCCCATTCTCCTTGAACCAAGTGCAGTATTAATCCGATTCGACCCTGACGTATCTGTGTAAAGTAGTTCGTCTAGGGCTCTTTGCTAGCTATCCCTTAGGAACTTGACCATTAGAAAACCCGTGATTCAGGTCGATCCTAAGTGGGAATGGCTGGAATGCTTCCACTTCATGGAAAAATCGAGAAGACCTAGATCGAAAACCTTGTGACATTCCGTGGGAGTACCGGGCGGTGCTTTCTGGACTCTCTTCCCAATGGGCTGCTAAGACATGTCCTACAAGTGGACAGGTGGACACGTTACAATTGGTATCAGAGAAAACCAACGAGATTTAATATCTACAAGAAAACTTAATAAGGGGAAGTAAAGAAAATATTGCTCTTAAAAACATCTCCTTACTTACTTCGACACTAGCCTACAGAATCACGAAGCATGGAATAAATTCTTGGTGTTCCAAGTTATGTTTATGATTGCGATGCATGCCTCAAATTATCGACGGAGGCTAGATATGATGAATATCCTAGACCACATCTAAAATACTTCACCCCTGTATGTGGAACGGAGGTGGACGTGAGATTCAGGAATTTATTACATAGCTACCAACCGACTTGCGTAACTTCAGACCAACTTGAAGAGAATCAAGTGGATGGAGGACTTAAAGATCGTGAAGCTTTTCATCTTTGTTGACAGTCACACAAACGCAACCCTACATGTCGGTGGTCGAAAGGTCAAGCAGAGCACGTATGTGTACGAGAAAGTGACTGGAATAATCGCTGCCGATAGAATGAAGGTGTTGGGACGTTATGAGAAGAATGGGTATCAAAGGAAAGGATGCCCTAATCTTCCTATGACCTATCGATTCTTGAAAATCCATGACCCCAATCCATATTATTGCTTAGTTTCCGTAGTTGAATGTAACACAATCTTATTCTCCCCAAATTGATGTACCAATCAGCTTGTTCCATCTTCCCAAAAATAATTGTACTCAGAAGGGCTATGCCCATATGAATGAAATAGACTTTTTTATCAATGACTGTCTTGGCTGTAAGTGTTGGTAAAGAAGTTAAGTGATCAGGTCACTTGGCTAAAAGCTGAATTGGCCATGTAATGTAATGTGAGAAATATTTAGCAAGTTCTTAAGGTAAAGAAACTTATTGTCCAGACACAACCTCAAGTACAGATTCCTAGTCCGACCCATACACTAAGTACAGCTGTAATCCAAGAGAAGAAGTTTCTTATCAAGAAAATCAGGCCACCAAAATTCAATGGCAAGGGAAGGACTGTCCAAACTGATGCCGAGATTTGGATCAATCCATGGAGGATTATTTCGAAGTAGCAGGAACTGCACCTGCTAACCAGGCTATGCTCGCCAAATGAAGCTTACCGTCGAAGCAAGGCTTTGGTGGAAACAATGGTGCAGAGACCAAGGGATCTCGGAAGGTTAGTAAATTGGGAGAAGCTTAAGAAAGCTGTGCGGGGGAGATATCTACCACTTGCCTACCGCACACAGAAGATGAACAAATTCTATGAACTGAAGCACCTTGGTCTATCCCTTGATGAATACTATTCAAAGTTCGTCTCTCTTTTGAAGTACTCACCACAAATGGATATGACACAACATGTGTCAAAGTTTTGTGCTGGATTAAACCCACCCATAAACACCCTCCTGGAATCAGTGCACCCAATAGACCTTCAAGACGTGCTCATTCGAGCTGCAGCCATAATACAGGAGGTGCAGACCATGCCAAGAAATAACAAGACTTGGTCTTACAAGGATCAAAACAAGGGAGTGTATAAGTCTTAGGCTAAGAGAGCGCAAGGCCAAAATCAGGCACAAATGAAGAAAGCTAGGACCAACACTATCAATAATTTCGTTCCAACCCAAGGTAATGGCCGCAATCTCCGTTGCTTCCGTTGCAACAAGCCTGGTCATTTTAAAAGGCAGTGTCGCAAGATTAGCGGAGGACAATGTCAAGGGCCATCCCAAGGAACAAGGAGCTGCCGTCATGGCCAGAGGGAGAACCTCTAGTATTACCAATAAGGAGCTATGTGATGAAGACGACCCATCTATGAAAGCAAACATTGAGAGAGAAAAGATCCATGGCGCTCTTCATAGGAAAGGCCCGAATCGCCAATTCTCGGTGATTCAAACAATATCGGATTATGAAGGTTAAAGCTTCAAAACCTTGATTGATTACTCATTTCTTCATTTCACTAGTCTGTGCAAGAAGATTAGGAATAGTCACAAAAGATGCACCTACCTTACTTATGGAATAAACAAATGGTGGTGAGGTCACCTGTACCAGGCAAACTGCTAAGGTGGAATTCCTACTGGGTGGAAAGTCGACTTCGGTTAGATTCAGGGTTATGAAGCTAGGTTTCCACGAGTGTTTGCTCGGAATGGATTGGCTTAAACCTATTGATGCCCACATTCACTGTGGAAAGGGCCAAGTCTCCTTTCGAAATTCTGGAGGGAAATTGGTCACAACTCAAGGAGAGGCTGGGAAGCCAAAAATCCAACTGGCCAAAGTATCTCGGATAATAAAAGGAGTTAGAAAGGGGCTACATGTCTATTTGATTAAGCTAAATAAGCTAGAAAAGAATTAGGAGTCTAGGGAAGAATCTTCATGGTTAAAGGAATACGCAGACGTATTTCCTAAAGAGCTGATTGAACTTTCTCCTCAAAGGGAAGTCGATCACGAAATCAAGCTAGTGCCAAGAGCTGCACCAAGCGCAAAGAGGCCATGTAGAATGTCCATCCGGGAACTGATTGAGCTGAAGAAGCAACTCAAGCAACTGTTAGACCAAGGCTACATTCATCCTAGCAGTTCACCATGGGGAGCTCCAGTGCTGTTCTAGAAGAAGAAAGATGAAACGCTTCAGCTATGCATTGAATAGAGGATTGAATCAATCAACCATTAAGAATAAATACCCCATTCCAAGAATAGATGAACTTCTTGACTGTCTTCAAGGTGCAAAGATCTTCTCCAAGATTGATCTCAGGTTTGGATATTATCAGATAAGGATCAAGAAAGAAGATATCCCAAAGACAGCATTCAGCACAAAGTATGGGAACTTTGAGTTCGTAGTCATGTCATTCGGGCTGACAAATGCATCTGTTACCTTCAATAGGTTAATGCAGGATATCTTTAGGCCCTGTCTTGATGACTTCGTACTCGTCTTCTTTGACGATACCCTAGGATAATCCAAATAGGAAGAAGATCATGAACCCCAACTTCATATTGTCCTTAAATCAATGAGGGCACACAAGCTTTATGCCAAAAAGAATAAGTGTGCATTTTTCAAGCGACAGATTGAATATCTGGGATTCATTGTATCAGTAGTAGGAATTTCAGTAGATCCGGCCAAGGTGAGAGACATTCTGGAGTGGCGAACACCAACAACTGTCAAAGAAATATGTAGTTTTCTTGGATTGACAGGATGGTACATGGTCTTTATAAAAAACTATGCTTTGATTGCAGCACCTCTGACCAATCTATTGAAGAAGCAAGCATCAATTGTATGGTCACCTACTGCTCAACAATCCAGCTTTGATAAACTAAAGGAAAGCTTGGTATTAGCACCTATTTTGAAACTTCCAGATCTTAGTAAGGATTTTGAAGTGATAACTCATGCTAGCACACTTACGTTAGGATGTTTGCTTATGCAAGAAGGTCATCCTGTAGCATACTCTTCAAGGAAACTGAAGAACCACGAAAGGAATTATGCTGCCCATAATTTGGAGCTGTTGGCTCTCATCCATGCTCTCAAGATTTGGAGACACTACTTGCTGGGTAACAAGTTTATCCTAGTGACGGATCATAAAAGTCTTAAATGGATTTTTACCTAGAATGAGCTCAATAGGAGGCAACGTCGATGGATTGAAGTGCTGGAAGAATATGATTTTGAAATCAAATACCAGCTTGGAAAGGAGAATGTAGTTGTCGATGCACTCAGTCACAAGGCATTTCTGAATTCTCTCATTTTGCAAGATCCATCAACAGCCAGATCTCTAGCCACAAAGGTATCCATGCCAAACAAACCAATTCTTGAGCTAGCTAAAGAAGAGGCATGCCATGACCCAACCTATCAGAAATTGCTAAGGGAGATCCTCATCAAGGATCAAGACCCAAAGCTTCAACGAAAGTATCAGGAATTCTCTATCAATATTGGACTTGTCTACTATAGGATGAGATTATGTATACCAGCAAGCCAATCACTCAAGCAAAAGATACTTTTGGGATGCTCATGACTCCCCTTTCTCAGGACATCTTGGCTATACCAAGACCGTCAATGCAGTCAGAAAGAGCTATTATTGGGAGAGGCATTTGAGATCCAGAACCTTGAGAGAATACCTCGTCCAGTGGAAAGATTATCCCAAAGAGGATGCCACTTGGATGGATGGAAGTACTCTCAACCAACAATACCCCCAGTTCTTCTCGAGATCAGGACATCTCTAGTCCTCTAAGGGGGAGAGAATGTAATATTTCCCTAATGAAATATTAAGTGACCCTAGACCTCACACACCACGCGCAAAAAGAAGTTTAAAATAATCTCCCGCATCGATAAATGCTGGTGGCTAAGTGCTCCCTCTGCATGCATTAATAAACTCTAGCTCCGTGTTGTGTTGTATGGAAGACTGTGGCTTGAAATCGCAAGCCCACACGGGAACACCCTTCACGGGAAAAACAAAAGGATAATGGATAATTTAGTGCAATTTTTTTAATTAATAACCCCCTCCCCCTCAGCCGATGCATGGCGGGGAGAGGGAGTATGAGTGTAAGAGGAGTTATGTAGTGGAGAAGCATGGGGAGGGGATCATGCTGGCCGACACTTGGCTGGCTATCCCCCCCCCCCCCTAGACCTATAAGACCTCCCCCCTCTCAAGCTTGACGAGGGGGAGAGAGAGGGAAATCCTGGAGTCGTCCTGCTGCCTTCATGCCGCCATGCTGCCGCCTCTACCCACCACCATCATCATCCTCTTCGTCTCCTTTGTCGTCATCCTTACCATCCTCTCCATTATTAGTTTCTCTCTCAAAGTAAATTCTTGCCACCACAGAAGCTTGGAAGCTTCCATTAAAGGTCTCCCCTCCTTAAGCCCTTATTCACCTGTGCTCTCGAGTTTTTCAAAAACCACGATTGAAAGGCCCATTCTTGCATAGAAGAAGAGAACCCCGGGCAAAAAGTGCTTCGTAACGCATAAAAAGAGCCAAGAGGAAGTTGCTGAACCGAGATTCAATTCGTCAATGGCTCCCAAGAAAATGGTGAGAGAAGCACACGTGGGAGCTTCCAACCGGAGTACACGCATGGACAATGCTCCGAATCTTAATACCCAGGTTCCAATTGTATTCTCATATGAGAGGGATGCGTTAAGCATGATGGCTTTTAGGAAAATTTAAGTGCATTTATTCATTCATCACAAATTTTAGTGCATGTCAAATATTTGGAATTGCTCGCACTCCCGTGGATAAGGGTAGTTGCAATCTTCTTCAACGAATAATGAATAACTTAGAAGATGATATCATGCTAAGAAGGATAGAGCTTATGTCACGTAATGCACTTATGATTTCAATTCATTGTCGTGGTTCATATAGAGGATAATCTTAGATGCCCATTGAATGATGTCCAAATCGTCGCAATACATGGAAAGGAATTATGAGCTTGCAAATTGCAAATTGCATGCAAGGATGGTCTCATGGCATTTGCTCATGCGTGGAGTTGTTTTATCGAATTTTGTATTTAGGAAAGGATGCATTTTCATATTAAAGCTTGAATTCAATGCATTAAATGAAGGGTTTATAAGCATGGTTCTTGATGTAAATCCACATTGGGTTTATACGAAATAGCTCTGGATTTTCAATCACTATAGTTTAGGCAAGGAAAAGTAATGATCATTGTAGAACTTATAGTTGCATAGAAGGAAAAAGCCTATGAATCGCATTTTTGCATTGAATGTTATATCTTGTAATTATTTACATCTTTTGGGAAAAGTATTTTCATCTCTAAGGAAAGATCACCTGTTGTCACAAGACAATTAGATCAATTAGGTAAATTGCTTGTAATGGTGTAACTCAAATGATGATCACCTCAATGCGCTAGGTAGAGCTAAGGCACAATAAAATTCTGCCTAGTATCGCACTCGGGAAACTGACTTAATATTTCCAACCTCAAAGGTCTTACCCACATTTACCGAATATTAGGGTTAGTTAAATTTTCATGCAAGAATGATCTAGGGTTCTAACGCTAGGGATCAATTGGCCGAATGCTAGACTTCCGTTTGAATTTAGAAACCCTAGGGCAAAATTGGCCTAGTAGGGTTAGGGTTGGACTGAGTCAAGAGGACTCCCAAACCCTACATCTTGACCAAGGAATACCATGTGAGGGGAGAAATAATACCAAAAGTTAGGTGTGATGCTTGTCTCATGCAAAAGTTGCAACATCGCATGGTTTTGTGTCTAAATCACAAAGTAGAATTGCCATTCCTTAGGACAAGTTTGGCAAGTTCTAAGTAGAAGTCCAATTTCCTAGAGGATGAGTAGGCATACTGCTACATCACCCTTCTTTGAGACTGATTTGCCAAGTTAGGGTAATTATGAATTGCCTAGCAAGCAATTGACCAATCAAGTTAGGGCGACGAGGTTGCCCAAGATTTATTATCTTTATTTTAAGGAAACATAAGGTGGAAACATTTTGGGTTAACTGGGTATAAACCCTAACCCAAGAATAAAAGGGTAAACAAGCAACTTAGCCTACGAAACCCTTGGGATCTTGCATGGTCACAATTGATCTTGGATCGAATGATGGATGCATTCCGAGAGAAGGATTCACACCTTAGCAGTTGGCCGTATAAACGACCACTGGAATGCTTGTGTTTATACAACTTAAAAGCATTGCTTATACTTCTTTGCTCAAGGAATTAATGTTGGAAAATAACTAATGCTTCACGTTGAAAGCCCGGAGGGAGAGGAAGCATCAATTACCCCCGACTGTCTGCCCTAACCTATCCAAGGGGGTTATTAGCCGCACTCGGTACGTGGACCGAACTCACCGTGAGAGGTCTCTCTGTGGGTGTTACTTGGAGTAGGAGGACGCTTGGGTGCCCAAGGGGGCTCTGGCCGTAAATCCCCTGCCTCCGCACCCTGCACAAGAGGCCGACGTGACTCGAGATTGGATCTCAAGGCCCGCATACTAGTCTACGGGTGGAAACTTGGAATAGAGATTCCTGAGGATTGCTGGAATTACCTTCGGGCCGATTATGGAATTGCCTTCGAGTGAATTACGAAATGGCCTTCAAGAAGATTATGGAATAGCCTTTGGATTGGATTATATGATGTATTCCAAAGACTGATAAATAAGATCAATTGTTGAAAAGGAACTTACTTGGCATTGATTTTCTATGTCAGTGCCTAAGATTACGTGAAGGAGCCAGTGAATAATTGGCTAATTAAGGAAGCTGTTTCTGCTTGTCAAATTAAATGTGGTAGGTAATTAGACAACAAAAGCAACGTGAGAAAAGAGCAGTGGATGTGACCATGGGTCTTCCCTATGGAAGGGTGGTCCCCATTAGCCAGGAACTTTTCTCAAAGGAATTGACAGCAAAGTAACGATGACCTAGAATCTAGAAAGCTAGAGTCCCAATTTATAGTGTTTTAGGGGAACGAAATGGGAGTATGCCTTACAAGCAGAGAGGTCGAGCTTCACATCGCTCTCATTTCCCATTCTCCTTGAACCAAGTGCAGTATAAATCCCGTTCGACCCTGACGTGCCTGCGTAAAGTAGTACGTCTGGGGAGCTATCCCTTAGGAACTTGACGATTAGAAAATTCGTGATTCAGGTCGATCCTAAGTGGGAATGGCCGGAATGCTTCCACTTTGTGGAAAAATCGAGAAGACCTAGATCGCAAACCTCGTGACATTCCGTGGGAGTACCGGGCGGTGCTTTCTGGACTCTCTTCCCAATGGGCTGCTAAGACGTGTCCTACAAGTGGACAGGTGGACACGTTACAATTGGTATCAGAGCAAACCAACGAGATTTAATATTTACAAGAAAACTTAATGAGGGGAAGTAGAGAAAATGTTGCTCTTAAAAACATCTCGTTACTTACTTCGATACTGGCCTGCAGAATCGCGAAGCATGGAATAAATTCTTGGTGTTTCAAGTTATGTTTATGATGGTGATGCATGCCTCAAATTATCGACAGAGGCTAGGTATGATGAATATCCTAGACCGTATCTACAATCCTTCACCCCTGTATGTGGAACGGAGGTGGATGAATGATTCAGGAATATATTACATAGCTGCCCACCGACTTGCGTAGTTTCAGACCAACTTGAAGAGAATTAAGTGGATGGAGGACTTAAAGATCGTGAAGCTTTTCATCTTTGTTGAGGCTCACACAAACACAACCCTACATGTCGGTGATCGAAAGGTCAAGCAGAGCATGTATGTGTACGAGGAAGTGACTCGGATAATCCCTACCGAACAGAATCAAGGTGTTGGGACGTTGTGAAAAGAACGGTATCAAAGGAAAGGATGCCCTAATCTTTCTATGACCTATTACTGCTTAGTTTCCGTAGTTGAATGTAACACAATCTTATTCTCCCCAAATTGATGTACCAATTAGCTTGTTCCATCTTCCCAAAAATAATTGTACTCAGAAGAGCTATGCCCATATGAATGAAATAGACTTTTTTATCAATGAATGTCTTGGCTGTAAGTGTTGGTAAAGAAGTTACGTAATCAGGTCACTTGGCTAAAAGCTGAATTGGCCATGTAATGTAATGTGAGAAATGTTTAGCAAGTTCTTAACATAAAGAAACTTATTGTCCAGGCACAACCTCAAGTACAGATTCCTAGTCAGACCCCTACACTAAGTACAGTTGTAATCCAAGAGAAGAAGTTTCTTATCAAGCAAATCAAGCCACTAGAATTCAATGGCAAGAGAAGGACCGTCCAAACTGATGCCGAGATCTGGATCCATCCATGGAGGATTATTTCGAAGTAGCATGATTTGCACCTGCTAACCAGGCTATGCTTGCCAAATGAAGCTTACCGTCGAAGCAAGGCTTTGGTGAAAACAATGGTGTAGAGATGAAGGGATCTCGGAAGGGTTAGTAAATTGGGAGAAGCTTAAGAAAGCTGTGCAGGGGAGATATCTACCACTTGCCTACCGCACACAGAAGATGAACGAATTCTATGAACTGAAGCAGCTTGGTCTATCCCTTGATGAATACTATTCAAAATTTGTCTCTCTTTTGAAGTACGCATGTCAAATGGATATGACACAACATGTGTCAAAGTTTTGTGCTGGATTAAACCCACCCATAAACACCCTCCTGGAATCAATGCACCCAATTGACCTTCAAGACGCGCTCATTCGAGCTGCACCCATAATACAGGAGGTGCAGACCAGGCCAAGAAATAACAAGACTTGGTCTTACAAGGATCATAACAAGGTAGTGTATAGGTCTTAGGCTAAGAGAGCGCAAGGCCAAAATCAGGCACAAATGAAGAAAGCTAGGACCAACACTATCAATAATTTCGTTCCTACCCAAGGTAATGGCCACAATCTCTGTTGCTTCCATTGCGACAAGCATGGTCATTTTAAAAGGTAGTGTCCCAAGATTAGCGGAGGACAATGTCAAGGGCCATCCCAAGGAACAAGGAGCTGCCATCATGGCCAGAGGGAGAACCTCTAGTATTACCAATAAGGAGCTGTGTGATGAAGAAGACGCATCTATGGAAGCAGACATTGAGAGAGAAACGATCCATGCGCTCTTCACAAGAAAGGCCCGAATCACCAATTCTCGGTGATTCAAACACAATCAGATTATCAAGGTTAAAGCTTCAAAACCTTGATTGATTATGCATTCCTTCATTTCACCAGTCTATGCAAGAAGATTAGGAATAGCCACAAAAATGCACCTACCTTACTTATGGAATTAGTAAATGGTGGTGAGGTCACTTGTACTGGTCAAACTGGTAAGGTGGAATTCCTACTGGGTGGAAAGTCGACTTTGGTTAGATTCAGGGTTATGAACCTAGGTGTCCACGAGTGTTTGCTCGTAATGGATTGGCTTAAACATAATGCTCACATTCACTGTGGAAAGGGCCAAGTCTCCTTCTAAAATTCTAGAGGGAAATTGGTCACAACTCAAGGAGAGGCTGGGAAGCCAAAAATTGAACTGGCCAAAGCATCTCGGATAATAAAAGAAGTTAGAAAGGGGCTACCTGTCTATTTGATTAAGCTAAATAAGCTAGATCAGAATTAGGAGTCTAGGGAAGACCCTTCATGGTTAAAGGAATACGCAGACGTATTTCTTGAAGAGCTGATAGACCTTCCTCCTCAAAGGGAAGTCGATCACAAAATCAAGCTAGCGCCAAGAGCTACACCAATCACAAAGAGGCCATATAGAATGTCCATCCTGGAAGCAATTGAGCTGAATAAGCAACTCAAGCAACTGTTAGAACAAGGCTACATTCATCCTGGTAACTCACCATGGGGAGCTCCAGTGCTGTTCTAGAAGAAGAAAGATGAAACGCTTCAGCAATGCATTGACTATAGAGGATTGAAGCAATCAACCATTAAGAACAAATATCCCATTCCAAAAATGGATGAACTTCTTGACCGTCTTCAAGGTGCAAAGATCTTCTCCAAGATTGATCTCAGGTTTGGATATTATCAGATAAGTATCAAGGAAGAAGATATCCCAAAGACGGCATTCAGCACAAGGTATGGGCACTTTGAGTTCTTAGTCATGTCATTCGGACTGAGAAATGCACCTGCTACCTTCAACAGGTTAATGCAGGATATCTTTAGGCCCTATCTTGATGACTTCGTACTCGTCTTCTTTGACGATACCCTAGTATAATCCAAATAGGAAGAAGATCATGAACCCTAGCTTCGTATTGTCCTTGAAACAATGAGGGCACACAAGCTTTATGCCAAGAAGAATAAGTGTGCATTTTTCAAGCGACAGATTGAATATCTGGGATTCATTGTATCAGCAGAAGGAATTTCAGTAGATCCGGCCAAGGTGAAAGACATTCTGGAGTGGCCAACACCAACAACTATCAAAGAAATACGTAGTTTTCTTGGATTGACAGGATGGTACAGGGTCTTTATAAAAAACCATGCTTTGATTGCAGCATCTCTGACCAATCTACTGAAGAAACAAGCATCAATTGTATGGTCACCTACTGCTGAATAGTCCAGCTTTGATAAACTAAAGCAAAGCTTGGTATCAGCACCTATTTTGAAACTTCCAGATCTTAGTAAGGATTTTGAAGTGATAACTCATGCTAGCACACTTACGTTAGGATGTGTGCTTATGCAAGAAGGTCATCCTGTAGCATACTCTTCAAGGAAACTGAAGAGCCACGAAAGGAATTATGCTGCCCATAATCTGGAGCTATTGGCTCTCATCCATGCTCTCAAGATTTGGAAACACTACTTGCTAGGTAACAAGTTTATCCTAATGACGGATCATAAAAGTCTTAAATGGATTTTTACCCAGAATGAGCTCAATAGGAGGCAACGTCGATGGATTGAAGTGCTGGAAGAATATGATTTTGAAATCAAATACCAGCTTGGAAAGGAGAATGTAGTTGCCGATGCACTCAGTCACAAGGCATTTTTGAATTCTCTCATTTTGCAAGATCCATCAACAGCCATATCTCTAGCCACAAAGGTATCCATGCCAAACAAACCAATTCTTGAGCTAGCTAAAGAAGAGGCATGCCATGACCCAACCTATCAAAAATTGCTAAGGGAGATCCCCATCAAGGATCAAGACCCAAAGCTTCAAACAAAGTATCAGGAATTCTCTTTCAATATTGGACTTGTCTACTATAGGACAAGATTATGTATACCAACAAGCGAATCACTCAAGCAAAAGATACTTTTGGGAAGCTCATGACTCCCCTTTCTCAGGACATCTTGGCTATGCCTAGACCCTCAATGCAGTCAGAAAGAGCTATTCTTGGGAGAGGCATTTGAGATCCAGAACCTTGAGAGAATACCTCTTCCAGTGGAAAGATTATCCCGAAGAGGGATGCCACTTGGGTGGATGGAAGTACTCTCAACCATGAATACCCCCAGTTCTTCTCGAGATGAGGACATCTCTATTCCTCTAAGGGGGAGAGAATGTAATATTTCCCTAATGAAATATTAAGTGACCCTAGACCTTGTACACCACGCGCAAAAAGCAGTTCAAAATAATCTCCCGCACTGATAAATGCTGGTGGCTAAGTGCTCCCTCTGGATGCATTAATAAACTCCAGCTACGTGTCGTGTTGTATGGAAGATGGTGGCCTGAAACCGCAAGCCCACACGGGAACACCCTTCACGGGAAAAACAAAAGGATAATGGATAATTTAGTGCAGTTTTTTTTATTAATAACCCCCTCCCCCTCAGTCGATGCATGGCGGGGAGAGGGAGTATGAGTGTAAGAGGAGTTATATAGTGGAGAAGCATGGGGAGGGGATCATGATGGCCACCACTTGGGTGGCTACCCTCCCACCCCTGAGACCTAGAAGACCTCCCCCCTCTCAAGCTTGAGAAGGGGGAGAGAGAGGGAAACCCTGGAGTCGTCCTACTGCCTTCATGCCACCAGGCTGCCGCCTTTGCCCACCTCCATCATCATCCTCTTTATCTCCTTCGTCATCATCCTCTCCATTAATAGTTTCTCTCTCAAAGTAAATTCTTGCCATAGAAGCTTGGAAGCTTCCATTAAAGGTCTCCCCTCCTTAAGCCCTTATTCACCCGTGCTCTCGGGTTTTTCAAAAACCACGATTGTAAGGCCCATTCTTGCGTAGAAGAAGAGAACCTCGGGCAGAAAGAGCTTCGTAACGCGTAAAGAGAGCCAGGAGGAAGTTGCTGAACCGAGATTTAATTCGTCAATGGCTCCCAAGAAAATGGCGACAGAAGCACATGTGGGAGCTTCCAACCTGAGTACACACATGGACAATGCTCCGAATCTTAATACCCAGGTTCCAATTGTATTCTTGGATGAAAGGGATGCGTTAAGCATGATGGCTTTTAGGAAAATTTAAATGCATTTATTCATTTATTACAAATTTTAGTGCATGTCGAATATTTGGAATTTCTCACACTCCCGTGGACAAGGGTAGTATACGAGATAGCTCTGAATTTTCAATCATTGTAGTTTAGACAAGGAAAAGTAATTATCATTGTAGAACTTATAGCTGCATAGAAGGAAAAAGCCTATGAATCGCATATTTGCATGGAATGTTATATCTTGCAATTATTTACATCTTTTGGGAAAAGTATTTGCATCTCTAAGGAAAGATCACCTCTTGTCACAAGACAATTAGATCAATTAGGTAAATTGCTTGTAATGGTGTAACTCAAATGATGATCACCTCAATGCGCTAGGTAGAGCTAAGGCACGATAAAATTCTGCCTAGTATCGCACTCGGGAAACCAACTTAATATTTTTTACCTCAAAGGTCCTACCCACATTCATGGAATATTAGGGTTAGTTAAATTTCCATGCAAGAACGATCTAGGGTTCTTACGCTAGGGATCAATTGGCCGAATACTAGACTTCCGTTTGAATTTAGAAACCCTAGGACCAAACCGGCCTAGTAGGGTTAGGGTTGGATTGGGTCAAGAGGACTCCCAAACCCTATATCTTGACCAAGGAAGACCATGTGATGGGAGAAATAATCCCACAAGTCAGGTGCGACGCTTGTCTTGTGCAAAAGTTGCAACATCGCATGGTTTTGTGTCTAAATCACAAAGTAGAATTGCCATTCCTTAGAACAAGGTTGGGGAGTTCTAAGTACAAGTCTAATTTCCTAGAGGATGAGTAGGCATCCTGCTACATCACCCTTCTTTGGGACAGATTTTCCAAGTTAGGGTAGTTATGAATTGCCTAGCAAGCAATTGACCAATCATGTTAGGGCAGCGAGGTTGCCCATGATTTATTATCTTTATTTTAAGGAAACGTAAGGTGGAAACATTTTGGGTTAACTGGGTATAAACCCTAACCCAAGAATAAAAGGGTAAACAAGCAACTTAGCCTACGAAACCCTTGGAATCTTGCCAAGCCACAATTGATATTGGATCGAATGATGGATGCATTCCAAGAGAAGGATTCACACCTTAGCAGTTGGCCGTATAAACGACCACTAGAATGCTTGTGTTTATACAACTTAGAAGCATTGTTTATACTTCTTTGCTCAAGGAATTAATGCTGGAAAATAACTAATGCTTCAAGTTGAAAGCCCGGAGGGAGAGGAAGCATCAATTACCCCTGAATGTCTGCCCTAACCTATCCAAGGGGGTTATTAGCTGCGCTCGGTACATGGATCGAACTCATCGTGAGAGGTCTCTCCGTGGGTGCTACTTGGAGTAGGAGGAAACTTGGGTGCCAAAGGGGGAGTCTGACCATAAATCCCTTGCCTCTGCACCTTGTACAAGAGGCCGACGTGACTCGAGATTGGGTCTCGAGCATACTAGTCTACGGGTGAAAACTAAGAATAGAGATTCCTGAGGATTGCTGGAATTACCTTCGGGCGGATTATGGAATTGCATACAGGTGAATTACGAAATGGCCTTCGAGCAGATTATGGAATAGCCTTTGGGTTGGATTATATGATGTATTCCAAAGATTGATAAATAAGATCAATTGTCAAAAAGGAACTTACTTGGCATTGATTTTCTATGTCAGTGCCTAAGGTTACGTGAAGGAACCAATGAATAATTGGCTAATTAAGGAAGCTGTTTTTGCTTCTCAAATTAAATGTGGTAGGTAATTAGACAACAAAAGAAACCCGAGGAAAGAGCAGTGGATGTGACCATGGGTCCACTCTACGGAAGGGTGATCCCCATTGGCCGGGAACTTTTCTCAAAGGAATTGATAGCAAAGTAACGATCACCTAGAATCTAGAAAGCTAGAGTCCTGATTTATACTGTTTTAGGGTAACAAAATGGGAGTATGCCTTATAGGCATAGAGGTCAAGCTTCACATCCCTCTCGTTTTCCATTCTCCTTGAACCAAGTGTAGTATAAATCGGGTTCGAACCTGACGTATCTTTGCTAGCTATCCCTTAGGAACTTGACCATTTGAAAACCGGTGATTCAGGTCAATCCTAAGTAGGAATGGCCAGAACGCTTCCACTTCGTGGAAAAATCGAGAAGACCTAGATCGCAAACCTCGTGACATTCCGTGGGAGTACCGGGCGACGCTTTCTGGACTCTCTTTCCAATGGGCTGCTAAGACGTGTCCTACAAGTGGACAAGTGGACACGTTACAATTGGTATCAGAGCCAACCAACGCGATTTAATATTTACAAGAAAAATTAATGAGGAAAAGTAGAGGAAATATTGCTGTTAAAAACATCTCCTTACTTACTTCGATACTAGCCTGCAGAATCACGAAGCATGGAATAAATTCTTGGTGTTCCAAGTTATGTTTATGATTGCGATGCATACCTCAAATTATCGACGGAGGCTAGGTATGATGAATATCCTAGACCGCATCTACAATCCTTCACCCCTGTATGTGGAACGGAGGTGGACGCGTGATTCAGGAATTTATTACATAGCTGCCCACCGACTTGCGTAACTTCAGACCAACTTGAAGAGAATCAAGTGGATGGAGGACTTAAAGATCGTGAAACTGTTCATCTTTGTTGAGGCTCACACAAACGCAACTCTACATGTCGGTGATCGAAAGGTCAAGTAGAGCACGTATGTGTACGAGGAACTGACTCGAATAATCGCTGCCGACAGAGTCAAGGTGTTGGGACGTTATGAGAAGAACGGGTATCAAAGGAAAGAATGCCCTAATCTTCCTATGACCTATCGATTCTTGAAAATCCATGACCCCAATCCATATTATTGCTTAGTTTCTATAGTTGAATGTAACACAATATTATTCTCCCCAAATTGATGTACCAATCAGCTTGTTCCATCTTCCAAAAAATAATTGTACTCAGAAGGGCTATGCCCATATGAATGAAATAGACTTTTTTATCAATGACTGTCTTGGTTGTAAGTGTTGGTAAAGAAGTTAAGTGATCAGGTCACTTGGCTAAAAGCTAAATTGGCCATGTAATGTAATGTGAGAAACGTTTAGCAAGTTCTTAACGTAAAGAATCTTATTGTCCAGGCACAACCTCAAGTACAGATTCCTAGTCCGACCCATACACTAAGTACAACTGTAATCCAAGAGAAGAAATTTCTTGTCAAGCAAATCAAGCCACCAAAATTCAATGGCAAGGGAAGGACCATCCAAACTGATGCCAAGATTTGGATGGATCCATGGAGGATTATTTCGAAGTAGAAGGAACTACACCCGCTAACCAGGCTATGCTCGCCAAATGAAGCTTACCGTCGAAGCAATGCTTTGGTGGAAACAATGGTGCAAAGACCAAGGGATCTCGAAAGGGTTAGTAAATTAGGAGAAGCTTAAGAAAGTTGTGTGGGGGAGATATCTACCACTTGCCTACTGCACACAGAAGATGAATGAATTCTATGAACTGAAGTAGCTTGGTCTATCCCTTGATGCATACTATTCAAAGTTTGTCTCTGTTTTGAAATACGCACCACAAATCGATATGACACAACAAGTGTCAAAGTTTTGTGCTGGATTAAACCCACCCATAAACACCCTCCTGGAATCAATGCACCCAACAAACCTTCGAGACGCGCTCATTCGAGCTGCACCCATAATACAAGAGGTGCAGACTAGGCCAAGAAATAACAAGACTTGGTCATACAAAGATCAGAACAAGGGAGTGTATAGATCTTAGGCTAAGAGAGCGCAAGGCCAAAATTAGGCACAAAGGAAGAAAGCTAGGACCAACACTATCAATAATATCGTTCCTACCCAAGGTAATGGCCGCAATCTCCATTGTTTCCATTGCAACAAGCCTGGTCATTTTAAAAGGCAATGTCCCAAGATTAGTGGAGGACAATGACAAGGGCCATCCCAAGAAATAAGGAGCCACCGTCATGGCCAGAGGGAGAACCTCTAGTATTACCAATAAGGAGATGTGTGATGAAGAGGAACCATCTATGGAAGCAGACATTGAGAGAGAAACGATCCATGGTGCTTTTCACAAGAAAGGACCGAATCACCAATTCTCGGTGATTCAAACACCATCGGATTATCAAGGTTAAAGCTTCAAAACCTTGATTGATTACGCATTCCTTCATTTCACCAGTCTGTGTAAGAAGATTAGGAATAGCCACAAAAGATGCACCTCCCTAACTTATGGAATTAGCAAATGGTGGTTTGGTCACTTGTATCGATCAAACTGGTAAGGTGGAATTCCTACTGGGTGGAAAGTCGACTTCGGTTAGATTCAGGGTTATGAAGCTAGGTTTCCACGAGTGTTTGCTCGGAATGGATTGGCTTAAACCTATTGATGCCCACATTCACTGTGGAAAGGGCCAAGTCTCCTTTCGAAATTCTGGAGGGAAATTTGTCACAACTCAAGGAGAGGCTGGGAAGCCAAAAATTCAACTAGCCAAAGCATCTCGGATAATAAAAGGAGTTAGAAAGGGGCTACCTGTCTATTTGATTAAGCTAAATAAGCTAGATCAGAATTAGGAGTCTAGGGAAGAACCTTCATGGTTAGAGGAATACGTAGACGTATTTCTTGAAGAGCTGATAGAACTTCCTCCTCAAAGGGAAGTCGATCATGAAATCAAGCTAGTGCCAAGAGCTGCACCAATCGCAAAGAGACCATATAGAATGTCCATCTCGGAAGAAATTGAGCTGAAGAAGCAACTCAAGCAAGGCTACATTCATCCTAGCAGTTCACCATGGGGAGCTCCAGTGCTGTTCTAGAAGAAGAAAGATGAAACGCTTCAACTATGCATTGACTACAGAGGATTGAATCAATCAACCATTAAGAACAAATACCCCATTCCAAGAATAGATGAACTTCTTGACCATCTTCAAGGTGCAAAGATCTTCTCTAAGATTGATCTCAGGTTTGGATATTATCAGATAAGGATCAAGGAAGAAGATATCCCAAAGACGGCATTCAGCACAAGGTATGGGCACTTTGAGTTCCTAGTCATGTTATTCCGGCTGAGAAATGCACCTGCTACCTTCAACAGGTTAATGCAGGATATCTTTAGGCCCTATCTTGATGACTTCGTACTCGTCTTCTTTGACGATATCCTAGTATAATCCAAATAGGAAGAAGATCATGAACCCCAGCTTCGTATTGTCCTTGAAACAATGAGGGCACACAAGCTTTATGCCAAAAACAATAAGTGTACATTTTTCAAGTGAGATTGAATATCTGGGATTCATTGTATTAGCAGAAGGAATTTCAGTAGATCCGTCCAAGGTCAGAGACATTCTGGAGTGGCCAACACCAACAACTATCAAAGAAATACATAGTTTTCTTGGATTGACAGGATGGTACAAGGTCTTTATAAAAAACTATGCTTTGATTGCAGCACCTCTGACCAATCTACTGAAGAAGCAAGCATCAATTGTATGGTCACCTGCTGCTGAACAGTCCAGCTTTGAAAAACTAAAGCAAAGCCTGGTATTAGCACCTATTCTGAAACTTCCAGATCTTAGTAAGGATTTTGAAGTGATAACTGATGCTAGCACACCTACCTTAGGATGTGTGCTTATGAAAGGAGGTCATCTTGTAGCATACTCTTCAAGGAAACTGAAGAGCCACGAAAGGAATTATGCTGCCCACAATCTGGAGCTGTTGGCTCTCATCCATGCTCTCAAGCTTTGGAGACACTACTTGCTGGGTAACAAGTTTATCCTAGTGACGGATCATAAAAGTCTTAAATGGATTTTTACCCAGAATGAGCTCAATAGGAGGCAACGTCGATGGATTGAAGTGCTGGAAGAATATGATTTTGAAATCAAATACCAGCTTGGAAAGGAGAATGTAGTTGCCGATGAACTTAGTCACAAGGCATGTTTGAATTCTCTAATTTTGCAAGATTTATCAACAGCCAGATCTCTAGCCACAAAGGTATCTATGCCAAACAAAGCAATTCTTGAGCTAGCTAAAGAAGACGCATGCCATGACCCAACCTATCAGAAATTGATAAGGGAGATCCCCATCAAGGATCAAGACCCAAAGCTTCAAACAAAGTATCAGGAATTCTCTATCAATATTGGACTTGTCTACTATAGGACGAGATTATGTATACCAACAAGCCAATCACTCAAGCAAAAGATACTTTTGGGAAGCTCATGAATCCCCTTTCTTTGGACATCTTGGCTATGCGAAGACCCTCAATGCAGTCAGAAAGAGCTATTATTGGGAGAGGCATTTGAGATCTAGAACCTTGAGAGAATACCTTGTCCAGTGGAAAGATTATCCCAAAGAGGATGCCACTTGGATGGATGGAAGTACTCTCAACCAGCAATACCCCCAGTTTTTCTCAAGATGAGGACATCTCTATTCCTCTAAGGGGCAGAGAATGTAATATTTCCCTAATGAAATATTAAGTGACCCTAGACCCCGCACACCACGTGCAAAAAGCTGTTAAAAATAATCTCCCGCATCGATAAATGCTGGTGGCTAAGTGCTCCCTCTGTATGCATTAATAAACTCCAGCTCCCTGTCGTGTTATATGGAAGACCGTGGCTTGAAACTGCAAGCCCACATGGGAACACCCTTCATGGGAAAAACAAAAGGATAATGAATAATTTAGTGCAATTTTTTTTATTAATAACCCCTTCCCCCTTAGTCGATGCATGGTGGGGAGAGGGAGTATGAGTGTAAGAGGAGTTATGTAGTGCAGAAGCATGGGGAGGGGATCATGCTGGCCGCTAGATGGGTGGCTACCCTCCCCCCCCCCTTAGACCTATAAGACCTCCCCCCTCTCAGGCTTTAGGAGGGTGAGAGAGAGGGAAATCCTGGAGTTGTCCTACTGCCTTCATGTTGCCAGGCTGCCGCCTTTCCGCACCTCCATCATCATCCTCTTCGTCTCCTTCGTTCGTCATCCTCATCATCCTCTCCATTATTAGTTTCTCTCTCAAAGTAAATTCTTGCCATAGAATCTTCAAAGTTTCCATTAAAGGTCTCCCCTCCTTAAGCCCTTATTCACCGGTGCTCTCGGGTTTTTCGAAAACCACGATTGTAAGGCCCATTCTTGCGCAGAAGAAGAGAACCCCGGGCAGAAAGAGCTTCGTAATGCGTAAAGAGAGCCAGGAGGAAGTTGCTGAACCGAGATTTAATTTGTCAATGGCTCCCAAGAAAATGGCGAGAGAAGCACACAAAGGAGCTTCCAACCAGAGTACACGCATGGACAATGCTCCGAATCTTAATACCCAGGTTTCAATTGTATTCTCGCATGAAAGGGATGCATTAAGCATGATGGCTTTTAGGAAAATTTAAATGCATTTATTCATTCATTACTAATTTTAGTGCATGTCGAATATTTGGAATTGCTCGCACTCCCGTGGACATGGGTAGTTGCAATCTTCTTGAACGAATAATGCATAACTTAGAAGATGATATCATGCTAAGAAGGATAGAGCTTATGTCAGGTAATGCACTTATGATTTAAATTCATTGTCGTGGTTCATATAGAGGATAATCTTAGACGCCCATTGAATGTTGTCCAAATCGTCGCAATGCATGGAAAGGAATTATGAGCTTGCAAATTGCAAATTGCATGCAAGGATGGTCTCATGGCATTCGTTCATGCATGGAGATGTTTTATCGAAGTTTGTATTTAGGAAAGGATGCATTTTCATATTAAAGCTTGAATTCAATGCATTACATGAAGGGTTTATAAGCATGGTTCTTGATGTAAATCAGGGTTGGGTTTATACGAGATAGCTCTGAATTTTCAATCATTGTAGTTTAGGCAAGGAAAAGTAATGATCATTGTAGAACTTATAGCTGCATAGAAGGAAAAAGCCTATGAATCGCATATTTGCATGGAATGTTATATCTTGTAATTATTTACATCTTTTGGGAAAAGTATTTGCATCTCTAAGGAAAGATCATCTCTTGTCACAAGACAATTAGATCAATTAGGTAAATTGCTTGTAATGGTGTAACTCAAATGATGATCACCTCAATGCGCTAAGTAGAGCTAAGCCACAATAAAGTTCTGCCTAGTATCGCACTTGGGAAACCGACTTAATATTTATGACCTCAAAGGTCCTACCCACATTCACGGAATATTAGGGTTAGTTAAATTTCCATGCAAGAACGATCTAGGGTTCTTACGCTAGGGATCAATTGGCCGAATACTAGACTTCCGTTTGAATTTAGAAACCCTAGGGCCAAACCGGCCTAGTAGGGTTAGGGTTGGACTGGGTCAAGAGGACTCCCAAACCCTACATCTTGACCAAATGTATTCTTGACCAAGGAATACCATGTGAGGGGAGAAATAATCCCACAAGTCATGTGCCACGCTTGTCTCGTGCAAAAGTTGCAACATCGCATGGTTTTGTGTCTAAATCACAAAGTAGAATTGCCATTCCTTAGGACAAGGTTGGTGAGTTCTAAGTACAAGTCTAATTTCCTAGAGGATGAGTAGGCATCCTGCTACATCACCCTTCTTTGAGACTGATTTGCCAAGTTAGGGTAATTATGAATTGCCTAGCAAGCAATAGACCAATCAAGTTAGGGCGACGAGGTTGCCCAAGATTTATTATCTTTATTTTAAGGAAATGTAAGGTGGAAACATTTTGGGTTAGCTGGGTATAAACCCTAACCCAAGAATAAAAGGGTAAACAAACAACTTTGCCTACGAAACCCTTGGGATCTTGCCAAGCCATAATTGATCTTGGATCGAATGATGGATGCATTCCAAGAGAAGGATTCACACCTTAGTAGTTGGCCGTATAAACGACCACTGGAATGCTTATGAATCGCATATTTCCTAAAGGATGAGTAGGAATCCTGCTACATCACCCTTCTTTGAGACTGATTTTCCAAGTTAGGGTAATTCTAAATTGCCGAGCAAGCAATTGATCAATCAAGTTAGGGCGACGAGGTTGCCCAAGATTTATTATCTTTATATTAAGGAAATGTAAGGTGGAAACATTTTGGGTTAACTGGGTATAAACCCTAACCCAGGAATAAAAGGGTAAACAAACAACTTAGCCTACGAAACCCTTGGGATCTTGCCAAGCCACAATTGATCTTGGATCGAATGATGGATGCATTCCGAGAGAAGTATTCACACCTTAGTAGTTGGCCGTATAAACGACCACTGGAATGCTTGTGTTTATACAACTTAGGAGCATTGTTTATACTTCTTTGCTCGAGGAATTAATGCACAAGAGACCGACGTGACTCGAGATTGGGTCTCGAGGCCCGCATACTAGTCTACGGGCGAAAACTTGGAATACCGATTCCTGAGGATTGCTAGATTTGCGTTCCGGCAGATTATGGAATTGCCTTCGGGTGAATTACGAAATGGCCTTCGGGCAGATTATGGAATAGCCTTTGGGTTGGATTATATGATGTATTCCAAAGACTGATAAATAAGATCAATTGTTAAAAAGGAACTTACTTGGCATTGATTTTCTTTGTTAGTGCCTAAGATTACGTGAAGGAAGCAGTGAATAATTGGCTAGTTAAGGAAGCTGTTTTTGCTTGTCAAATTAAATGTGGTAGGTAATTAGACAACAAAAGAAACCCGAGGAAAGAGCAGTGGATGTGACCATGGGTCCGCCCTACGGAAGGGTGGTCCCCATTGGCCGGGAACTTTTCTCCAAGGAATTGATAGCAAAGTAACGATGACCTAGAATCTAGAAAGCTAGAGTCTCGATTTATACTGTTTTAGAGGAACGAAATGGGAGTATGCCTTACAGGCAGAGAGGTCGAGCTTCACATCCCTGTCGTTTCCCATTCTCCTTGAACCAAGTGCAGTATAAATCCGGTTCGACCCTGACGTATCTGCGTAAAGTAGTTCGTCTAGGGCTCTTTGCTAGCTATCCCTTAGAAACTTGACCATTAGAAAACCCATGATTCAGGTCGATCCTAAGTGGGAATGGCTCGAACACTTCCACTTCGTGGAAAAATAGAGAAGTCCTAGATCGCAAACCTCGTGACATTCCGTGGGAGTACCGGGCGGCGCTTTCTGGACTCTCTTCCCAATGGGTTGCTAAGACGTGTCCTACAAGTGGATACGTGGACACGCTACAATTGGTATCAGAGCAAACCAATGAGATTTAATATTTACAAGAAAACTTAATGAGGGGAAGTAGAGAAAATGTTGCTGTTAAAAACATCTCCTTACTTACTTCGATACTGGCCTGCAGAATTGCAAAGCATGGAATAAATTCTTGGTGTTCCAAGTTATGTTTATGATTGCGATGCATGCCTCAAATTATCGATGGAGGCTAGGTATGAAGAATATCCTAGACCGCATCTACAATCCTTCACCCTTGTATGTGGAACGCAAGTAGACGCGTGATTCAGGAATTTATTGTTGGGGGTAAAGGCGCCTCCGCCGTGCCGCCCCGTGTATTACTACACTGACAGTACCCGCCACTGCACACTGCAGGTGGCGGGCGCCCGTCACGTCACTTTATTCTTTATTCTTTTAGTGACAGTTTGAATAAAGGAAGGCCCGGTCACACATTGTGACTGTTGGAGTTCCCATTTCTTGTCTCTCTCTTTCTTGCTCTTGCTCTCCCGCCATAGCTCGCGTGCAAGCTTCGATCCTTCTCACCTTTCAACTGGTATCAGAGCTTGGCATTCTCTTGCTCGAGCTCGACTCAGTGCTTCCCGACCTTCGCATCGACTTGCTTCACGCATTGGGTCTCCATCCCGGCAGCCATAGCT